>NC_134489.1:114369764-114715572 GCF_040206685.1 Ascaphus truei | reverse complement strand
TGGGAGAAAGCCTCACCTCCTGTGTATGAATGAGACACAGGATATTATAGGCACATTGCATCTTTCTGGGAGATAGCCTCACCTCCTGTGTATGAATAAGACACAGGATTATTATACGCACAGTGCATCTTTCTGGGAGATAGCCTCACCTCCTGGGTATGAATAAGACACAGGATATTATACGCACAGTGCATCTTTCTGGGAGATAGCCTCACCTCCTGTGTATGAATAAGACACAGGATTATTATAGGCACAGTGCATCTTTCTGGGAGATAGCCTCACCTCCTGTGTGTGAATAAAACACAGGATTATTATAGGCACAGTGCCTCACCTCCTGTGTAAGAATAAGACACGGGTTATTGACAGTTTTTGCTGGTTGCATTTTCTTAATAAAGATCTTCCAAAGTTTCTTTTTACATGAATAAAGGAAATCTTAGTAATATTGCAGCTTCCAGCAATGTACTAAATGTGTCTGTCAATGCAAAAAAATGGGACTTGTGCTGGACTGTTTGCTTGTTAACCACTTCCCTGCCTGAAGGGTGTGCAATGGATTGCAATGTGACAATGGAACAGGGTGACAGAGCATAGAAGACGCCAGTCCGAACAATATACTAGCAACAGAGCAATATACCAGCAAGTGATTCAATATAATAATATGTATATTAGCATAGAGTGCAGAGTCATATAATAACACTAACAGCAGATACGCACATGCACGGGGTGTAATAAAGGTGAACCATAAGGTACATACAGAGCAATATAATAACATGCAGAGCATATACTGTATAACACGCAGAGCAGTATAACATGCAGACCCGTATAATAACATGCAGAGCGATATAATAACACGCAGAGAGATATAATAACACGCAGAGCGATATAATAACTCGCCAGAGATATAATAACATGCAGAGATATAATAACACTCAGAGATATAATGCACAGAGCAGATATAATAACACACAGAGATATATAATAGCATGCAGAGAGATATAATAATGCGCAGAGATATATAATAACATGCAGTGATATATAATAACATGCAGAGAGATATAATAACACGCAGAGATAAATAACATGCAGAGATATATAATAGCATGCAGAGAGATATAATAATGCGCAGAGATATATAATAACATGCAGTGATATATAATACATGCAGAGAGATATAATAATGCGCAGAGATATATAATAACATGCAGTGATATATAATAACATGCAGAGATATATAATAACATGCAGTGATATATAATAACATGCAGAGAGATATAATAACATGCAGAGATATAATAACATGCAGAGATATAATAACACTCAGAGATATAATGCACAGAGCAGATATAATAACACGCAGAGAGATATAATAATAATAATAATAATAATAGCATGTTCTTGTATAGCACTGCTAATTGTACGCAGCGCTTACAGAGACATTTTGCAGGCACAGGTCCCTGCCCCGTGGAGCTTACAATCTATGATTTTGGTGCCTGAGGCACAGGGAGATAAAGTGACTTGCCCAAGGTCACAAGGAGCTGACACCGGTAATTGACCCAGGCTCCCCTGCTTCACACTCAGTGCCAGTCAGTGTCTTTACTCACTGAGCCACTCCTTCTCCCTGATATATATATATATATATATATATATATATATATATATATATATATATATATATATATATATATATATATATATATATATATATATATATATATATATATATATATATATATATATATATATATATATATATATATATATATATATTTATATTAGTATGCAGAGAGATATAATAACAGGCAGAGATATATAATAACATGCAGAGAGATATAATAATAACATAGAGATATTATAACATGCAGAGAGATATAATAACATGCAGAGAGATATTATAACATGCAGAGAGATATAATAACATGCAGAGAGATATTATAACATGCAGAGAGATATTATAACACGCAGAGATATATAATAACATGCAGAGATATAATAATACGCAGAGAGATATACGGTAATAACATGCAGAGAGATATAATAACATGCAGAGAGATATAATAATATGCAGAGATATATAATAACATGCAGAGATATAATAACACGCAGAGATATATAATAACATGCAGAGATATAATAATACGCAGAGAGATATACGGTAATAACATGCAGAGAGATATAATAACATGCAGAGAGATATAATAATATGCAGAGATATATAATACCGCGCAGAGAGTTATAATAACAAGTAGAGCGATATAATAACAAGCAGAGATATATAATAACATGCAGAGAGATATAAAAACATGCAGAGAGATATAATAATATGCAGAGATATATAATACCGCGCAGAGAGTTATAATAACATGCAGAGATATAATAACACGCAGAGAGATATTATAACATGCAGAGAGATATAATAACATGCAGAGATATAATAATACGCAGAGAGATATACGGTAATAACATGCAGAGAGATATAATAACATGCAGAGAGATATAATAATATGCAGAGATATATAATAACATGCAGAGATATAATAACACGCAGAGATATATAATAACATGCAGAGATATAATAATACGCAGAGAGATATACGGTAATAACATGCAGAGAGATATAATAACATGCAGAGAGATATAATAATATGCAGAGATATATAATACCGCGCAGAGAGTTATAATAACAAGCAGAGCGATATAATAACAAGCAGAGATATATAATAACATGCAGAGAGATATAAAAACATGCAGAGAGATATAATAATATGCAGAGATATATAATACCGCGCAGAGAGTTATAATAACATGCAGAGATATAATAACACGCAGAGCGATATAATAACAAGCAGAGTGATGCAACAAAACCCAGAGAGATATAATAACATACAGAGCGATACTATAACACACAGAGATATACAGTACTAACACAGAGAGATATAATAACATGCACACAGATATAACACGCAGAGAGATATAATAACATACAGAGCGATATAATAACATGCAGAGCAATGGAACAATATGACAACACGCAGAGCGATATAATAACGCGCAGAGAGATAAAATAACACAAAGAGCGATATAATAACATGCAGAAAGAGATAATAACATGCAAAGAGATATAATAACACACCGAGTGATATAATAACACGCAGTGAGATATAATAACATGCAGTGAGATAATAACATGCAGAGAGATATAATAACACGCAGAGAGATATAATAACACGCAGAGATATAATAACGCGCAGAGAGATATAATAACACACGGAGCGATATAATAAAACGCAGTGAGATATAATAGCACACAGAGCGATATAATAACACGCAGAGCGATATAATAACACGCAGAGAGATATAATAACACGCAGAGGTATAATAACACGCAGAGATATAATAACACGCTGAGAGATATAATAACACGCAGAGATATAATAACACGCTGAGAGATATAATAACACAAGAGATATATAATAACACGAGAGATATATAATAACAGGCAGTGAGATATAATAACACACAGAGAGATATAATAACACACAGATAGGTATAATAACACGCAGAGAGATATAATAACACACGGAGCGATATAATAAAACGCAGTGAGATATAATAGCACACAGAGCGATATAATAACACGCAGAGCGATATAATAACACGCAGAGAGATATAATAACACGCAGAGGTATAATAACACGCAGAGATATAATAACACGCTGAGAGATATAATAACACGCAGAGATATAATAACACGCTGAGAGATATAATAACACAAGAGATATATAATAACACGAGAGATATATAATAACAGGCAGTGAGATATAATAACACACAGAGAGATATAATAACGCGCAGAGATATAATAACCCGCAGAGATATATAATAACACGCAGAGGTATAATAACACGCAGAGATATAATAACACGCTGAGAGATATAATAACACAAGAGATATATAATAACACGAGAGATATATAATAACAGGCAGTGAGATATAATAGCACACAGAGCGATATAATAACACGCAGAGCGATATAATAACACGCAGAGAGATATAATAACACGCAGAGGTATAATAACACGCAGAGATATAATAACACGCTGAGAGATATAATAACACGCAGAGATATAATAACACGCTGAGAGATATAATAACACAAGAGATATATAATAACACGAGAGATATATAATAACAGGCAGTGAGATATAATAACACACAGAGAGATATAATAACACACAGATAGGTATAATAACACGCAGAGAGATATAATAACACACGGAGCGATATAATAAAACGCAGTGAGATATAATAGCACACAGAGCGATATAATAACACGCAGAGCGATATAATAACACGCAGAGAGATATAATAACACGCAGAGGTATAATAACACGCAGAGATATAATAACACGCTGAGAGATATAATAACGCGCAGAGATATAATAACGCGCAGAGATATAATAACGCGCAGAGATATAATAACGCGCAGAGATATAATAACGCGCAGAGAGATATAATAACCCGCAGAGAGATATAATAACGCGCAGAGAGATATAATAACGCGCAGAGATATAATAACACGCAGAGAGATATAATAACACGCAGTGAGATATAATAACACGCAGAGATATAACACGCAGAGTGATATAACATGCATATCTGTTACTATACTGCCCTAAATCAAAATCTATTATATGTTATCTCTCTGCATTTTATTATATCTCTCTGCGTGTTATTATATCGCCTTGCTCTCTATATATATATATATATATATATATATATATATATATATATATATATATATATATGTGCACACACAAAATATATATATATATATATATATATATATATATATATATGTAGCCCTGGTAAGAAATGGGGCTATAGTTCTATCCTCCTTCTGGTAAAATCCCTGGTAAGGGCAGGTTGCCAGGAGTTATCATGGGTTTCCCCCACTTCAAGCACTTGCCCTGAGTGGTGGAGGTAGGTCACCTGACCCTGTGTCCAATCAAGAGACACAGGGGCGGTGCCTGCTGATATCATAAAGAGCAGTGCATTTCCTATTTAGTGACACAAGAAGCAGAAGTGTGTGTGATAGTTGGAGTTAGGGTTAGGAAGGAGAGGAGTGAGCAGCTTCTGAGTAGAGCTGCTATAGCTATAGTTAGTGAGGTGGACCAAATACCTCTCACCCTGCTTAGGGGGTGAGGGAAGAGCTAGCCCCACTCTGGATGCCCTTTGGTCCAGAGTGGCGGCAGGGAACATCACAAGGGAGAACAGTTAGTGGACTGTGCATCAACTGTACCTGTCGGCTGCTGCTGCTGCCCAAGAGAATAAAGAGTCTGCTGGTTTTAAAGATAACCTTGTGTGAGACTGGAATCTCTCATCCCTGGGAGGGGGATTTCTGTGGTAGGGATTCCACCCTGCGTTCCTGAGGCTTACTACAGATGGAGGCGCTGCACCATTGAACGAGAATGAAGGCATTCACCCCAGTAACCTGTTCCTGTTGTCCCCCATGTCATCACGGGAGACTCAGGCCCTCCTGTTGCCAGCAGGTATGCACCACACAGAGACATGTAGCCAGACCCCAGAACACCTTAGGAGACCTGATCTGTGATCGGGGGGGGGGGGGGTATGGGCTAGATTTGGAGGCGATGCTGAGATAAACAGGACAGGTTTTCAGCGAAGTAGAGCTGAAAGATGTATGTACACTTTCAGAGCAAGTGCTGCAGAAGGATGGGCATTTTTGCAGACTAGGGGTAGTCAGGAGAGACAGTCCTCTCGCACAGTACACCCTAGGTGCTCTAGGAGGGTGATGTAAATTTGGATAAAGTGACTATAGCTGTTCGAGTCGCCTTGAGGCAGATAGTGTAGGATTCCTGTGGGGGTTAGCCTGTTAACAAGGTAAGGGACTTCAGCATAGGGTCTGCACTATGAGTGGCCAAAAGTAGGTTGATGCCCAGTACTTAGGAATGCCAAGTACACTAGCCAGTATCCAGAAAACACACCACGGAGTGCTTGTAATGAACCGTCAGCGAGTGCGGTGTACAAGGAGAGAGTTCTGCCTAGCCTGGGGTATGCCATGCGTTATATTCATTGGTTAGAGCACCATTAAGTGTAGTAAGTGTCTAGGAACCAGTTACACCATAGACACTGAGAGTAGCGCTATCGTGGGCTTAGAGGGCTCACTAAAGATGGCGGTGAGAGATACATGTGCTCTGCGGGGCATAGAGGAGGTAAAAATGGCGACAGCGGCGCCATTCTCTGCAACGCGGGTTGCAGCCGATCCAAAATGGTGACTCCCGCCAAGCCTAGATCGCGCACGTGCTGCGTGCAAGCAGGCTGCAAGAGAAATGTGGCGAGAGATGTGCAGGGGTTTGGCGCCAAACCCAGATCCCCAGCTAAAAGAAGGGAGCGGCGCGAAATCTGTAGCCGCACCCACCTGTGCAGTGACTGGCCGACGGACGAAGCCACGTCACACAAAGAGAGAGATTGCCCCTCCTCTTGTTTCCACCAGAGGGAGGGCGCACACTGAGAACCAATCCCAACAGTCCTCCCCAGCGGAAGGAGGGACAGGAAGAGAGGCTGAGGAACTTCACTTCTGGTGAAGGAGAAGGAGCTAAGTGCGAAACCAGCAAGCTGAGCGAATCAACCCCTGCACAAAAGATGGCTGACTTAAGTGTAACCACTTATCAGCTTCCAGGAGGCCTACTGGTTGTGGAGGTTGATGGCCGAGAATAGCTGCGGTGCCTGTGCGTCCAATGCAGGTCACCCGGACCGGCCCCAAGTACAACGGCACGGTGCCAACAGTGTGGCACGTCCTACCTCTGGCCTATCGAGCCATGCCCCACAATAATGACCCAGCAAGATGCCTCTCCAGCGACGCTGATCGAGATGGAGGAAGCAGATGTGAAGGCTGCCCTGGTTCCATATGTCACCCCTGAGGTAGGGACCCAGGCCCAGCCACCAAAAGATGTCCCGACAGAGGAGAGCGCGACAGCAGTGGAGGTACCGCAGCGGGCCCGTTTCGTACCCATACCCACTAGCGGTGCCGCAAGGACTCGAGGTGATTCCCCGCGGAGGAGCCATTGCAGTCCTCGTCATAGGAGAGAGACAGCCTGTCATCAGCGGTGATGCGCCGGCAGGCGGACCACCCCAGCTGTAAAGAAGAAGTCCCACTTCACCACACAGAGACTTATAGCCAGACCCCAGAACACCTTACGGGACCTGATCTGCGATCGGGGGGGGCTTGATTATATATATAAACTAGCTGAGAGCCCCGGCGTTGCCAGGGATGTTTGTGGTGTGGGGGTGGCATTTGGGTGGGGAGTGGTCCACGCGGCCCATGGCGGTGTGCGGTGGTACTGCTGCTGTGGCTGTACTGATGGTGATTGTATCGGTGTGCTGATTTGGGAGGGTTTGTTGCTGATGTGGGGGTGCGGATGTGGGTGTGCCGATGGGGAGGTGCGAAGGTGGCAATGTGTGGGTGCTGATGGTGTTGATGGGGGCTGGGAATGGTGGGGAGCCGAAAATGCCAGTGTGCTGGGGGGGGTGGGGGGGCATGGGATACCGGTGTGCTGATGTGGTGGTGCTGGGGATAGTGTGTGTGTGTGTGTGTGTGTATACGTGAGTGTGTATACCTGTGTGTATACATGTTTGTGTGTGTGTGTATACATGTTTGTGTGTATACATTGTATAAGTGTGTGTGTGTGTGTGTGTGTATGTGTACGTGTGTGTGTGTATGTCTACGTGTGTGTGTATACATTGTGTGTGTATACATTGTGTGTATACATTGTGTGTGTATACATGTGTGTGTGTGTGTGTGTGTATACATATGTGTGTGTGTATACATGTGTGTGTGTATACATGTGTGTGTGTATACATGTGTGTGTATACATGTATGTGTGTGTATACATGTGTGTGTGTATACATGTGTGTGTGTATACATGATGTGTATGTATACGTGTGTGTGTGTGTATACGTGTGTGTGTGTATGTCTACATGTGTGTATGACTCCATGTGTGTGTGTGTATGTGTACGTGTGTGTGAGTATACGTGTACGTGTGTGTGTGTGTGTACGTGTCTACGTGTACATGTGTGTGTCTACGTGCGTGTGAGTGTGTCTATGTGTGTGTGTGTCTACGTGTGTGTGTGTGTCTACGTGTGTGTGTCTACGTGTGTGTGTGTACGTGTGTGTGCGTGTCTACGTGTGTGTGCGTGTCTACGTGTGTGTGCGTGTGTACGTGTGTACGTGTGTGCGTGTCTACGTGTGTGTGCGTGTCTACGTGTGTGTGCGTGTCTACGTGTGTGTGCCTACGTGTGTCTGCGTGTGTCTGCGTGTCTATATGTGTCTGCGTGTCTACGTGTGTCTGCGTGTCTACGTGGGTCTGCGTGTCTACGTGGGTCTGCATGTCTACGTGTGTCTACGTGTGTCTGAGTGTCTAAATGTGTTTACGTGTGCCTGCGTGTCTACGTGTGCCTGCGTGTCTACGTGTGACTGCGTGTCTACGTGTGCCTGCGTGTATACGTGTGCCTGCATGTATACGTGTGCCTGCGTGTATACGTGTGCCTGTGTGTATACGTGTGTCTGCGTGCATACGTGTTTCTGCGTGTATACGTGTGTCTGCGTGTATACGCGTGTCTGCGTGTGCCTGTGTGTATACGTGTATCTACGTGTGTATGTATACGTGAGTGTACACGTGTGTGTACGTGTGTGTGTGTACGTGTGTGTGTCTACGCGTGTGTGTCTTCATGTGTGTGTATACGTGTGTCTACGTGTGTGTGTGTGTGTGTATACGTGTGCCTACGTGTGTGTGTGTGTATACGTGTGCCTACGTGTGTGTGTGTGTGTATACATGTGTCTACATGTGTGTGTACGTGTGTGTATATACGTGTGTGTGTGTGTATATACGTGTGTGTGTATACATGTGTATACGTGTGTCTGTGTGTATACGTGTGTCTGTGTGTATACGTGTGTCTGTGTATACGTGTGTCTGTGTGTATACGTGTGTCTGTGTGTATACGTGTGTCTGTGTGTATACGTGTGTATACGTGTGTCTGTGTGTATACGTGTGTGTGTGTGTATACGTGTGTGTGTGTGTATACGTGTGTCTGTGTGTATACGTGTGTCTGTGTGTATACGTGTGTCTGTGTGTATACGTGTGTCTGTGTGTATACGTGTGTCTGTGTGTATACGTGTCTGTGTGTATACGTGTGTCTGTGTGTATACGTGTGTCTGTGTGTATACGTGTGTCTGTATAGGTGTGTGTGTGTGTCTACATGTGTGTGTGTCTACGTGTGTGTGTGTGTGTGTGTGTGTGTGTCTACGTTTGTGTATGTGTCTGTGTACGTGTGTGTGTCTGTGTACGTGTGTGTGTCTGTGTATGTCTACGTGTGTGTGTGTGTCAACATGTGTGTGTGTCTACATGTGTGTGTGTGTGTGTGTGTGTCTTATGTATAGAGATATATATATAGTGTGTGTGTGTGTGTGTGTGTGTGTGTGTGTGTGTGTGTGTGTGTGTGTGTGTGTGTGTGTGTGTGTGTGTGTGTGTGTGTGTACGGAGGGATCAGGCTGGAGATGAAGGAATGTGTGGGGGGGAGGGGGGAGCTGCTTACCTTGCAGTCGGCAGCATCTTCCTCGTGCAGGCCGGGAGACGGACCCTGCAGTCATCTGGTACGGAGGGGCAGGGATCGGTCGGGAGCCGGACAGAGGGCATGTGGAGGGGGGGGGGAGCTGCAGGGAGAGCAGCACGGGGCATGTGGAGGGGGGAGGGGGGAGAGCAGCACGGGGCATGTGGAGGGGGGAGGGGGGAGAGCAGCACGGGGCATGTGGAGGGGGGAGGGGGGAGAGCAGCACGGGGCATGTGGAGGGGGGGGGGGAGAGCATCACGGGGCATGTGGAGGGGGGGAGAGCAGCACGGGGCATGTGGAGGGGGGAGAGTAGCACGGGGCATGTGGAGGGGGGGAGAGCAGCACGGGGCATGTGGAGGGGGGGTGAGCAGCATGGGGCATGTGGAGGGGGGGTGAGCAGCACCGGGCATGTGGAGGGGGGGTGAGCAGCACGGGGCATGTGTGGGGTCCCTCCTGCAAGGTGGGAGAGGTGAGGCGGTGCCGAGGAGCGTGCGGCGAGGCCCGTGGGTATGCTGCCTCCCTCACCCATCCGGCCGCTGCCTCACCCATCCGGCCGCTGCCACATGGATGTGAGGCGGGAGGCAGCGTGTTGTGGCCCCCCCACTGACTGTAGCGGTGCCGGGATGTGAGCTTAGGGGGGGGCTGTGAGCTTGGGGGGGGGGTGAGCTTGGGGGGGTGAGGTGTGTGTGTGTGTGTGTGTGTGTGTGTGTGTGTGTGTGTGTGTGTGTGTGTGTGTGTGTGTGTGTGTGTGTGTGTGTGTGTGTGTGTGTGTGTGTGACACTGTGTGTGTGACACTGTGTGTGTGTGTGACACTGTGTGTGTGTGTGTGTGTGACACTGTGTGTCCTTTGGCCCGTCACTCCACCTCAGGCCAATGAGAGGTGTGCGGGGGCGGCCCAAGGGACCAATGAGATTGCCGCTAGGGACACAGGCCATGCAGACAAACATACAGTGCTTTCACAAATATATAGTAGATATATATATATATATATATATATATATATATATATATATATATATAAAGTATTTATAAAAAGAGAGAGAGAGAGAGAAAAAGAGAGAGAGAGATGAAGTCATGCATACTGCAGGTACCTTGGGAGTGAGTTACAATCCTGCAGAATCATTGCACATGGATGACGTTTGGGAAAGTTCAGAGTTGAAGTAATTTTTGGTAAACGTGTGGCCAAATCTTTGTATGTTTGTGTGTGAGATGTGAGCTTTGCACGTATGGAATCATTGTTACTGTGCTCAGCATCAAAAGAAACCTCACAGATTTCAATTAGAATAACTATTGATTTCTAAAATGAGATATCACACTAAGCTCATGAGTAGATTCAGCTTCAGGAGTAACGTGTCAGGGCCATTACACACAGAGAAACCCGAAGAAAGGGAACCAATCGATCCCAAACTAATCAATAAATCATATCAATAAATAATGCTGATCAGTGGCAGGAAATTCATGGGGTTTGGTTGCTCTGGAAAATGGATTGACTTGTGAGATTGCAACCCTTGAGTGCAGGACGTTCCTGTGTAATATGCTGAGAATTGAAATAATACTTCTTTTGCTGCTCTCCTCCAGCATGGAATTAAGCGGGGACACCAGTTTTCATATCATATGGGCACCTAGTATACTCAATACTTTGTTATGAGTATTTATTTAAATAACCAATACATGTAAGCAGACTGCCAGGAAGGAACAATCTTACCTGGGGTTCTATCAACCTGGTTTTAAAACTGTGAGGAGTGAAGCTTTCTTTCTCCTCCACTAATAAGAGGGTGAGAGTTGTAAACACTAATTCCTTAAATCAGACAAAAGTCAGCTAAAGGGGATACTGTACTGAAAAAAAATATATATATATATACACACACACACGCACACACTAATACAGTACATACGGAACATACAGTACACGCATACTTTCAGGAGTTCTGACTTCTTATACACACACACACACACACACGCACGCACACACTAATACAGTACATACGGAACATACAGTACACGCATACTTTCAGGAGTTCTGACTTCTTATACACACACACACACACACACACACACACACACACACACACACACACACACACACACACACACTCTATACATACAGTCGATATTCAGTGAACAAGGAAAAGTAATAGTGCGCAAAACTAAATCGTGACGTGATAAAGTGAAGGATATGTGAAATAAATAAATAAATAACTTAACTAGGATTGAGCGTCTGCAGCTGTGATGGAATGGGGGGGGCTCAGAAACCCCCTGGAGCTAGCAAACTTTATTAACAAAAACACTGTTAACCAAGACGCAGTTGATGGGCTAAAACAAAGGACAAAAGTGTTAAAAGCATGATAAATACACACAGAAATCAATAATATCATTGCCCTATGGACCAGAGTAATAGGTAGTGAAATATAGGATATATATGAAGCATACAAGTGTTAGAAAAGTTCTGAACATATTGAGCAGCAGAATAGAATAAAATTAAAATGGTTAAAATGATTACAATGTCTAGAGGCATATTATATAATAAAAGGACATAATATGATATAAAAAATTTCCTTATAAAAGACTTAAAATAGAGAGTTGCTTTTAATAGATGATTAATACAGAGACCACATATCTATGTCCTCGTTTAAACCTCCTGGATACAAAGTGTTTAATTTATGTATCCAGAAGGTTTCTTGCCTGGATAATTCCTTAACCCTGTCTCCCCCTCTCCTATTCTTTGGAATATGTTTAATCCCTTTAAAAAGGAGGGTTGAGGGATCACTGTTATGGCATGTTGCATAGTGTTTAGAGAGACTGTGTTTCATGAACCCCAGTTTAATGTTCCGCAGGTGTTCTAGAATGCGTACTTTTAGAGCACGTTTTGTGCGTCCCACATAGAAAAGACCACAAGGGCATTCTAATAAGTACACTACATGGTCAGTGTTACAAAGAATAAAATCATTAATATTTTAGCCCATCAACTGCGTCTTGGTTAACAGTGTTTTTGTTAATAAAGTTTGTTCAAAGTTTTTTGCATTTGTTAACCATAGCTAGTGACGTATGTTTTCGGGACTCTAACCCCGCCCCCGTTGGTTCCCTATTGGACAATAGAACTAAGGGGTTAGCCAATGAGAAACGATCGCGGGATATATAGCTTCTACCTGAATCCACTCATTATTAGTCCCTGAAGAAGAAACGTTCCGTTTCGAAACGCGTAGGACAAGGTTTACTAGTGTTCTAGCCTCATACTAGCACCCTACTGCGCGACTTTGACTGTTTGTGAGTGGCGCCGAAATCCCCGTGGTGACGTCACGATCCAGGAAGCGCTTCACACGGAGGAGAGTGCTGGCGCCCAGCTGATGCCAAAGACTGCCCTGCTGAAGCACTGCAGGAATCAGCATCTCCCAGGAACAGCAGAGGTTGTGCACCAATTTCAATAGGACCCTGCAAAATCGAGGACAGCAGCATCACTCCTGCAAGGACACCCTTTCTGGTCTCCGGAGGCGTTGGGTAAAATATCCCGAAACTGCTCGTTATTATTGTATTTGATGTACGCACAATACTCACCCATTTATTATATATGTCAATAATATTTTGTAATGCACTATGAGCGTTGTGCGCTGTGTCTTTTTTGTATCCATACAGTAGATATGTATACTTTCAGGAGTTCTGACTTCTTATACACACACACACACACGCACACACACACACTAGATATGTATAATTTCAGGAGTTCTGACTTCTTATACACACACACACACACACACACACACACACACACACACACACACACACACACACACACACACACACACACACACACACACACACACACACACACACACACACACACACACACACTACATACAGTAGATATGTATACTTTCAGGAGTTCTGACTTCTTATACACAAGCCCCTGTCCAAGGTTCTGGATGTTCAGACATTGAAATCGGACATGAAGCCTCCTACAGGTCCCCCCAAATATAATGGGAACATCTGCAAATCATTTCTAACTGGTTAAAGATGGCTGGCCAGGGTTTGGGGCAGGTTGGCTAACTTTAGCCTCCCATAAACAGGGAATTCATGTATTATTGCATCAGATTGTATATTGCATTAGATTTAAGGATATTACACCACACATGTGAAGAAGTGTGTTCCGTGTCCTGAATGTGCTGCAGAAACTGAATCATTATAAGCTGCTTTGTTGTAACATTATATTATTCATTATGACAGACAATGAAAAGGTCACAAGAGTTTCACTATATATAATTACATAACTTGTGCAAGGTGTCTGTTACAAAGTGATACACTAAGGGGATTTATTATTCATCTAAGTAGGCATTACAAAGCAGAACGCATCATTACTCACAGATAAGGAGTAACTAGTAAAACATTGGGACAATTGCATAAATTAGAGAGAGAGGAACATTGTGGGATGCTGTATTCTGTGAAGACTGAGGGGGCCACTCTACCTGACAGTAAGGGGGTAGTGTGGGATTTATATACTGCCCCCTCTAGCTGACAGTAAGGGGGGTAGTGTGGTATTTATATACTGCCCCTCTACCTGACCGTAAGGGGGGTAGTGTGGGATTTATATACTGCCCCTCTACCTGACAGTAAGGGGGGGTAGTGTGGTATTTATATACTGCCCCTCTACCTGACCGTAAGGGGGGTAGTGTGGGATTTATATACTGCCCCTCTACCTGACAGTAAGGGGGTAGTGTGTGATTTATATACTGCCCCTCTACCTGACAGTAAGGGGGGGTAGTGTAGGTTTTATATACTGCCCCTCTACCTGACAGTAAGGGGGGGTAGTGTGGGATTTATATACTGCCCCTCTACCTGACAGTAAGGGGGGTAGTGTGGGATTTATATACTGCCCCTCTACCTGACAGTAAGGGGTGGTAGTGTGGGATTTATATACTGCCCCTCTACCTGACAGTAAGGGGGGATAGTGTGGGATTTACATACTGCCCCCTCTGCCTGACAGTAAGGGGGGATAGTGTTGGATTTATATACTGCCCCCTATGCCTGACAGTAAGGGGGGTAGTGTGGGATTTATATAATGCCCCCTCTGCCTGACAGTAAGGGGGGATAGTGTGGGATTTATATACTGTCCCTCTACCTGACAGTAAGGGGGGGTAGTGTGGGATTTATATACTGCCACTCTACCTGACAGTAAGGGGGGTAGTGTGGGATTTATATACTGCCCCCTCTACCTGACAGTAAGGGGGGGTAGTGTGGGGTTTATATACTGCCCCTCTACATGACAGTAAGGGGGGGTAGTGTGGGGTTTATATACTGCCCCCTCTACCTGACAGTAAGGGGGGTTAGTGTGGGATTTATATACTGCCCCCTCTACCTGACAGTAATGGGGGGGGGGTAGTGTGGGGTTTATATACTGTCCCCTCTACCTGACAGTAAGGGGGGTAGTGTGGGGTTTATATACTGCCCCTCTACCTGACAGTAAGGGGGGGGGGTAGTGTGGGGTTTATATTCTGCCCCTCTACCTGACAATAAGGGGGGGTAGTGTGGGGTTTATATACTGCCCCTCTACCTGACAGGGGGGTAGTGTGGGATTTATATACTGCTCCCTCTGCCTGACAGTAAGGGGGTAGTGTGGGATTTATATACTGTCCCCTCTACCTGACAGTAAGGGGGTAGTGTGGGCTTTATATACTACCCCCTCTGCCTGACAGTAATGGGGGGTAGTGTGGGATTTATATACTGCCCCCTCTACCTGACAGTAAGGGGGGGTATTGTGGTATTTATATACTGCCCCTCTACCTGACCGTAAGGGCGGATAGTGTGGGATTTATATACTACCCCCTCTGCCTGAAAGTAAGGGGGTATAGTGTGGTATTTATATACTGCCCCTCTACCTGACAATAAAGGGGGTAGTGTGGGATTTATATACTGCCCCCTCTACCTTACAGTAAGGGGGGTAGTGTGGGATTTATATACTGCCCCTCTACCTGACAGTAAGGGGGGATAGTGTGGGATTTATATACAGTCCCCTTTGCCTGAAAGTAAGAGGGTATAGTGTGGAATTTATATATTGCCCCTCTACCTGACAGTAAAGGGGGTAGTGTGGGATTTATATACTGCCCCCTCTACCTGACAGTAAGGGGGGTAGTGTGGTATTTATATACTGCCCCTCTACCTGACAGTAAGGGGGGTTAGTGTGGGATTTATATACTGCCCCCTCTACCTAACAGTAATGGGGGGGGGTAGTGTGGGGTTTATTTACTGTCCCCTCTACCTGACAGTAAGGGGGGTAGTGTGGGGTTTATATACTGCCCCTCTACCTGACAGTAAGGGGGGGGGGGGGGGGTAGTGTGGGGTTTATATTCTGCCCCTCTACCTGACAATAAGGGGAGGTAGTGTGGGGTTTATATACTGCCCCTCTACCTGACAGGGGGTAGTGTGGGATTTATATACTGCTCCCTCTGCCTGACAGTAAGGGGGTAGTGTGGGATTTATATACTGTCCCCTCTACCTGACAGTAAGGGGGTAGTGTGGGCTTTATATACTACCCCCTCTGCCTGACAGTAATGGGGGGTAGTGTGGGATTTATATACTGCCCCCTCTACCTGACAGTAAGGGGGGGTATTGTGGTATTTATATACTGCCCCTCTACCTGACCGTAAGGGCGGATAGTGTGGGATTTATATACTACCCCCTCTGCCTGAAAGTAAGGGGGTATAGTGTGGTATTTATATACTGCCCCTCTACCTGACAATAAAGGGGGTAGTGTGGGATTTATATACTGCCCCCTCTACCTTACAGTAAGGGGGGTAGTGTGGGATTTATATACTGCCCCTCTACCTGACAGTAAGGGGGGATAGTGTGGGATTTATATACAGTCCCCTTTGCCTGAAAGTAAGGGGGTATAGTGTGGAATTTATATATTGCCCCTCTACCTGACAGTAAAGGGGGTAGTGTGGGATTTATATACTGCCCCCTCTACCTGACAGTAAGGGGGGTAGTGTGGTATTTATATACTGCCCCTCTACCTGACAGTAAGGGGGGATAGTGTGGGATTTATATACTGCCCCCTTTTCCTGACAGTAAGGGGGGTAGTGTGGGATTTATATACTGCCCCCTCTGCCTGACAGTAAGGGGGTAGTGTGGGATTTATATACTGCCCCTCTGCCTGACAGTAAGGGGGGTAGTGTAGGATTTATATAATGCCCCTCTACCTGACAGTAAGGGGGGGTAGTGTGGGATTTATATAATGTCCCCTCTGCCTGACAGTAAGGGGGGGATAGTGTGGGATTTATATACTGCCCCTCTTCCTGACAGTAAGGGGGGTAGTGTAGGATTTATATACTGCCCCTCTACCTGACAGTAAGGGGGGTAGTGTAGGATTTACATACTGCCCCTCTACCTGACAGTAAGGGGGGGTAATGTGGGATTTATATACTGCCCCTCTACCTGACAGTAAGGGGGGATAGTGTGGGATTTATATACTGCCCATCTGCCTGACAGTAAGAGGGGTAGTGTAGGATTTATATACTGCCCCTCTACCTGACAGTAAGGGGGGATAGTGTGGGATTTATATACTTCCCCCTCTATCTGACAGTAAGGGGGGTAGTGTGGGATTTATATACTGCCCCTCTACCTGGCAGTAAGGGGGGTTAGTGTGGGATTTATAAACTGCCCCCTCTGCCTGACAGTAAGGTTGGGTAGTGTGGGATTTATATACTGCCACTCTACCTGACAGTAAGGGGGAATAGTGTGGGATTTATATATTGCCCCTCTACCTGACAGTAAGGGGGGTTAGTGTGGGATTTATATACTGCCCCCTCTTCCTGACAGTAAGGGGGGTAGTGTGGGATTTATATACTGTCCCCTCTACCTGACAGTAAGGGGGGTAGTGTGGGATTTATATACTGCCCCCTCTGCCTGACAGTAATGGGGGGTAGTGTGGGATTTATATACTGCCCCCCTCTGCCTGACAGTAAGGGGGAGTAGTGTGGGATTTATATACTTCCCCCTCTACCTGACAGTAAGGGGGGGTAGTGTGGTATTTATATACTGCCCCTCTACCTGACCTTAAGGGCGGATAGTGTGGGATTTATATACTGCCCCCTCTGCCTGAAAGTAAGGGGGTATAGTGTGGTATTTATATATTGCCCCTCTACCTGACAGTAAAGGATGTAGTGTGGGATTTATATACTGCCCCCTTTACCTGACAGTAAGGGGGGTAGTGTGGGATTTATATACTGCCCCTCTGCCTGACAGTAAGGGGGTAGTGTGGGATTTATATACTGCCCCTCTACCTGACAGTAAGGGCGGATAGTGTGGGATTTATATACAGTCCCCTCTGCCTGACAGTAAGAGGGAATAGTGTGGGATTTATATACTGCCCCTCTACCTGACAGTAAGGGGGGTAGTGTAGGATTAATATACTCCCCTCTACCTGACAGTAAGTAGGGATAGTGTGGGATTTATATACTGCCCCTCTACCTTACAGTAAGGGGGGTAGTGTGGGATTTATATACTGCCCCTCTACCTGACAGTAAGGGGGGATAGTGTGGGATTTATATACAGTCCCCTTTGCCTGAAAGTAAGGGGGTATAGTGTGGAATTTATATATTGCCCCTCTACCTGACAGTAAAGGGGGTAGTGTCGGATTTATATACTGCCCCCTCTACCTGACAGTAAGGGGGGTAGTGTGGTATTTATATACTGCCCCTCTACCTGACAGTAAGTGGGGATAGTGTGGGATTTATATACTGCCCCCTTTTCCTGACAGTAAGGGGGGTAGTGTGGGATTTATATACTGCCCCCTCTGCCTGACAGTAAGGGGGTAGTGTGGGATTTATATACTGCCCCTCTGCCTGACAGTAAGGGGGGTAGTGTAGGATTTATATAATGCCCCTCTACCTGACAGTAAGGGGGGGTAGTGTGGGATTTATATAATGTCCCCTCTGCCTGACAGTAAGGGGGGGATAGTGTGGGATTTATATACTGCCCCTCTTCCTGACAGTAAGGGGGGTAGTGTAGGATTTATATACTGCCCCTCTACCTGACAGTAAGGGAGGTAGTGTAGGATTTACATACTGCCCCTCTACCTGACAGTAAGGGGGGGTAATGTGGGATTTATATACTGCCCCTCTACCTGACAGTAAGGGGGGATAGTGTGGGATTTATATACTGCCCATCTGCCTGACAGTAAGAGGGGTAGTGTAGGATTTATATACTGCCCCTCTACCTGACAGTAAGGGGGGATAGTGTGGGATTTATATACTTCCCCCTCTATCTGACAGTAAGGGGGGTAGTGTGGGATTTATATACTGCCCCTCTACCTGGCAGTAAGGGGGGTTAGTGTGGGATTTATAAACTGCCCCCTCTGCCTGACAGTAAGGTTGGGTAGTGTGGGATTTATATACTGCCACTCTACCTGACAGTAAGGGGGAATAGTGTGGGATTTATATATTGCCCCTCTACCTGACAGTAAGGGGGGTTAGTGTGGGATTTATATACTGCCCCCTCTTCCTGACAGTAAGGGGGGTAGTGTGGTATTTATATACTGTCCCCTCTACCTGACAGTAAGGGGGGTAGTGTGGGATTTATATACTGCCCCCTCTGCCTGACAGTAATGGGGGGTAGTGTGGGATTTATATACTGCCCCCCTCTGCCTGACAGTAAGGGGGAGTAGTGTGGGATTTATATACTGCCCCCTCTACCTGACAGTAAGGGGGGGTAGTGTGGTATTTATATACTGCCCCTCTACCTGACCTTAAGGGCGGATAGTGTGGGATTTATATACTGCCCCCTCTGCCTGAAAGTAAGGGGGTATAGTGTGGTATTTATATACTGCCCCTCTACCTGACAGTAAAGGATGTAGTGTGGGATTTATATACTGCCCCCTTTACCTGACAGTAAGGGGGGTAGTGTGGGATTTATATACTGCCCCTCTGCCTGACAGTAAGGGGGTAGTGTGGGATTTATATACTGCCCCTCTACCTGACAGTAAGGGCGGATAGTGTGGGATTTATATACAGTCCCCTCTGCCTGACAGTAAGAGGGAATAGTGTGGGATTTATATACTGCCCCTCTACCTGACAGTAAGGGGGGTAGTGTAGGATTTATATACTGCCCCTCTACCTGACAGTAAGGGGGGATAGTGTGGGATTTATATACTGCTCCTCTACCTGACAGTAATGGGGGTAGTGTAGGATTAATATACTCCCCTCTACCTGACAGTAAGTAGGTATAGTGTGGGATTTATATACTGCCCCTCTACCTGACAGTAAGGGGGGTTAGTGTGGGATTTATATACTGCCCCCTCTACCTGACAGTACGGGGGGGTAGTGTGGGATTTATATACTGCCCCCTCTACCTGACAGTAAGGGGGGATAGTGTGGGATTTATTTTCTGCCCCCTCTACCTGACAGTAAGGGGGGATAGAGTGGGATTTATATACTGCCCCCTCTACCTGTCAGTAAGTGGGGTAGTGTGGGATTTATATACTGCCAACTCTACCTGACAGTAAAGGGGGGTAGTGTCGGTTTTATATACTGCCCCCTCTACCTGAAAGTAAGGGGGGTAGTGTGGGATTTATATACTGCCCCTCTACCTGACAGTAAGGGGGGATAGTGTGGGATTTATATAATGCCCCCTCTGCCTGACAGTAAGGGGGGATAGCGTGGGATTTATATTCTGCCCCTCTACTTGACAGTAAGGGGGGGTAGTGTGGGATTTATATACTGCCCCTCTACCTGACAGTAAGGGGGGATAGTGTGGGACTTATATACTGCCCCTCTACCTGACAGTAAGGGGGGTAGTGTAGGGTTTATATACTGCCCCTCTACCTGACAGTAAGGGGAGGTAGTGTGGGATTTATATACTGCCACTCTACCTGAAAGTAAGGGGGGGGTAGTGTGGGATTTATATACTGCCCCTCTACCTGACAGTAAGGGGGGGTAGTGTGGGATTTATATACTGCCCTCTACCTGACGGTAAGGGGGGATAGTGTGGGATTTATATACTGCCCCTCTACCTGACAGTAAGGGGGGTAGTGTGGGATTTATATAATGCCCCCTCTGCCTGACAGTAAGGGGGGTAGTGTGGGATTTATATAATGCCCCCTCTGCCTGACAGTAAGGGGGGTAGTGTGGGATTTATATAATGCCCCCTCTGCCTGACAGTAAGGGGGGATAGTGTGGGATTTATATAATGCCCCCTCTACCTGACAGTAAGGGGGGGTGGGTAGTGTGGGGTTTATATACTGCCCCTCTACCTGACAGTAAGGGTGGATAGTGTGGGATTTATATACTGCCCCTCTACCTGACAGTAAGGGGAGGGTAGTGTGGGGTTACATACTGCCCCCTCTACCTGACAGTTAGGGGAGGGTAGTGTGGGGTTTATATACTGCCCCTCTACCTGACAGTAAGGGGGGGTAGTGTGGGGTTTATATACTGCACCCTCTACCTGATAGTAAGGGGGGGTAGTGTGGGGTTTATATACTGTCCCCTCTACCTGACAGTAAGGGGGGGTAGTGTGGGGTTTATATACTGCCCCTCTACCTGACAGTAATGGGGGGTAGTGTGGGGTTTATATACTGCCCCTCTACCTGACAGTAAGGGGGGATAGTGTGGGGTTTATATACTGCCCCTCTACCTGACAGTAAGGGGGATAGTGTAGGATTTATATACTGCCCCTCTACCTGAAAGTAAGGGGAGGTAGTGTGGGATTTATATACTGCCACTCTACCTGACAGTAAGGGGGGGGGGGGGTAGTGTGGGATTTATATACTGCCCCCTCTACCTGACAGTAAGGGGGGGTAGTGTGGGGTTTATATACTGCCCCCTCTACCTGACAGTAAGGGGGGGTATTGTGGTATTTATATACTGCCCCTCTACCTGACAATAAAGGGGGTAGTGTGGGATTTATATACTGCCCCCTCTACCTTACAGTAAGGGGGGTAGTGTGGGAATTATATACTGCCCCTCTACCTGACAGTAAGGGGGGATAGTGTGGGATTTATATACAGTCCCCTTTGCCTGAAAGTAAGGGGGTATAGTGTGGAATTTATATATTGCCCCTCTACCTGACAGTAAAGGGGGTAGTGTGGGATTTATATACTGCCCCCTTTTCCTGACAGTAAGGGGGGTAGTGTGGGATTTATATACTGCCCCCTCTGCCTGACAGTAAGGGGGTAGTGTGGGATTTATATACTGCCCCTCTGCCTGACAGTAAGGGGGGTAGTGTAGGATTTATATAATGCCCCTCTACCTGCCAGTAAGGGGGGGTAGTGTGGGATTTATATAATGTCCCCTCTGCCTGACAGTAAGGGGGGGATAGTGTGGGATTTATATACTGCCCCTCTTCCTGACAGTAAGGGGGGTAGTGTAGGATTTATATACTGCCCCTCTACCTGACAGTAAGGGGGGGCAGTGTGGGATTTATATACTGCCCCTCTACCTGACAGTAAGTGGGGATAGTGTGGGATTTATATACTGCCCCTCTGCCTGACAGTAAGGGGGGTAGTGTAGGATTTATATACTGCCCCTCTACCTGACAGTAAGGGGGGGTAATGTGGGATTTATATACTGCCCCTCTACCTGACAGTAAGGGGGGATAGTGTGGGATTTATATACTGCCCCTCTGCCTCACAGTAATGGGGGTAGTGTAGGATTTATATACTGCCCCTCTGCCTGACAGTAAGAGGGGTAGTGTAGGATTTATATACTGCCCCTCTACCTGACAGTAAGGGGGGATAGTGTGGGATTTATATACTTCCCCCTCTATCTGACAGTAAGGGGGGTAGTGTGGGATTTATATACTGCCCCTCTACCTGGCAGTAAGGGGGGTTAGTGTGGGATTTATAAACTGCCCCCTCTGCCTGACAGTAAGGGGGGGTAGTGTGGGATTTATATACTGCCACTCTACCTGACAGTAAGGGGGAATAGTGTGGGATTTATATATTGCCCCTCTACCTGACAGTAAGGGGGGTTAGTGTGGGATTTATATACTGCCCCCTCTTCCTGACAGTAAGGGGGGTAGTGTGGGATTTATATACTGTCCCCTCTACCTGACAGTAAGGGGGGTAGTGTGGGATTTATATACTGCCCCCTCTGCCTGACAGTAATGGGGGGTAGTGTGGGATTTATATACTGCCCCCCTCTGCCTGACAGTAAGGGGGAGTAGTGTGGGATTTATATACTGCCCCCTCTGCCTGACAGTAAAGGGGTAGTGTGGGATTTATATACTGCCCCTCTACCTGACAGTAAGGGCGGATAGTGTGGGATTTATATACAGTCCCCTCTGCCTGACAGTAAGAGGGAATAGTGTGGGATTTATATACTGCCCCTCTACCTGACAGTAAGGGGGGTAGTGTAGGATTTATATACTGCCCCTCTACCTGACAGTAAGGGGGGATAGTGTGGGATTTATATACTTCCCCCTCTATCTGACAGTAAGGGGGGATAGTGTGGGATTTATATACTGCTCCTCTACCTGACAGTAATGGGGGAACTGTAGGATTAATATACTCCCCTCTACCTGACAGTAAGTAGGGATAGTGTGGGATTTATTTACTGCCCCTCTACCTGACAGTAAGGGGGGTTAGTGTGGGATTTATATACTGCCCCCTCTACCTGACAGTACGGGGGGGTAGTGTGGGATTTATATACTGCCCCCTCTACCTGACAGTAAGGGGGGATAGTGTGGGATTTATTTTCTGCCCCCTCTACCTGACAGTAAGGGGGGATAGAGTGGGATTTATATACTGCCCCCTCTACCTGTCAGTAAGTGGGGTAGTGTGGGATTTATACTGTATACTGCCCCCTCTACCTGACAGTAAAGGGGGGTAGTGTCGGTTTTATATACTGCCCCCTCTACCTGAAAGTAAGGGGGGTAGTGTGGGATTTATATACTGCCCCTCTACCTGACAGTAAGGGGGGATAGTGTGGGAATTATATAATGCCCCCTCTGCCTGACAGTAAGGGGGGATAGCGTGGGATTTATATTCTGCCCCTCTACTTGACAGTAAGGGGGGGTAGTGTGGGATTTATATACTGCCAGTCTACCTGACAGTAAGGGGGGATAGTGTGGGACTTATATACTGCCCCTCTACCTGACAGTAAGGGGGGTAGTGTAGGGTTTATATACTGCCCCTCTACCTGACAGTAAGGGGAGGTAGTGTGGGATTTATATACTGCCACTCTACCTGAAAGTAAGGGGGGGGTAGAGTGGGATTTATATACTGCCCCTCTACCTGACGGTAAGGGGGGATAGTGTGGGATTTATATACTGCCCCTCTACCTGACTGTAAGGGGGGGTAGTGTGGGATTTAAATACTGCCCCTCTAACTGACAGTAATGGGGGGTAGTGTGGGATTTAATACTGCCCCCTCTGCCTGACAGTAAAGGGGGGTAGTTTCGGTTTTCTATACTGCCCCCTCTACCTGAAAGTAAGGGGGGTAGTGTGGGATTTATATACTGCCCCTCTACCTGACAGTAAGGGGGGATAGTGTGGGATTTATTTAATGCGCCCTCTGCCTGACAGTAAGGGGGGATAGCGTGGGATTTATATTCTGCCCCTCTACTTGACAGTAAGGGGGGGTAGTGTGGGATTTATATACTGTACTGCCCCTCTACCTGACAGTAAGGGGGGATAGTGTGGGACTTATATACTGCCCCTCTACCTGACAGTAAGGGGGGTAGTGTAGGGTTTATATACTGCCCCTCTACCTGACAGTAAGGGGAGGTAGTGTGGGATTTATATACTGCCACTCTACCTGAAAGTAAGGGGGGGGGGTAGTGTGGGATTTATATACTGCCCCCTCTGCCTGACAGTAATGGGGGGTAGTGTGGGATTTATATACTGCCCCCTCTTCCTGACAGTAAGGGGGGTAGTGTGGGATTTATATACTGTCCCCTCTACCTGACAGTAAGTGGGGTAGTGTGGGATTTATATACTGCCCCCTCTGCCTGACAGTAATGGGGGGTAGTGTGGGATTTATATACTGCCCCCCTCTGCCTGACAGTAAGGGGGAGTAGTGTGGGATTTATATTCTGCCCCCTCTACCTGACAGTAAGGGGGGGTAGTGTGGTATTTATATACTGCCCCTCTACCTGACCTTAAGGGCGGATAGTGTGGGATTTATATACTGCCCCCTCTGCCTGAAAGTAAGGGGGTATAGTGTGGTATTTATATACTGCCCCTCTACCTGACAGTAAAGGATGTAGTGTGGGATTTATATACTGCCCCCTTTACCTGACAGTAAGGGGGTAGTGTGGGATTTATATACTGCCCCTCTGCCTGACAGTAAGGGGGTAGTGTGGGATTTATATACTGCCCCTCTACCTGACAGTAAGGGCGGATAGTGTGGGATTTATATACAGTCCCCTCTGCCTGACAGTAAGAGGGAATAGTGTGGGATTTATATACTGCCCCTCTACCTGACAGTAAGGGGGGTAGTGTAGGATTTATATACTGCCCCTCTACCTGACAGTAAGGGGGGATAGTGTGGGATTTATATACTGCCCCTCTACCTGACAGTAAGGGGGGTAGTGTGGGATTTATATACTGCTCCTCTACCTGACAGTAATGGGGGTAGTGTAGGATTAATATACTCCCCTCTACCTGACAGTAAGTAGGGATAGTGTGGGATTTATATACTGCCCCTCTACCTGACAGTAAGAGGGGTTAGTGTGGGATTTATATACTGCCCCCTCTACCTGACAGTACGGGGGGGTAGTGTGGGATTTATATACTGCCCTCTCTACCTGACAGTAAGGGGGGATAGTGTGGGATTTATTTTCTGCCCCCTCTACCTGACAGTAAGGGGGGATAGAGTGGGATTTATATACTGCCCCCTCTACCTGTCAGTAAGTGGGGTAGTGTGGGATTTATATACTGCCCCCTCTACCTGACAGTAAAGGGGGGTAGTGTGGGATTTATATAATGCCCCCTCTGCCTGACAGTAAGGGGGGATAGCGTGGGATTTATATTCTGCCCCTCTACTTGACAGTAAGGGGGGGTAGTGTGGGATTTATATACTGCCCCTCTACCTGACAGTAAGGGGGGATAGTGTGGGACTTATATACTGCCCCTCTACCTGACAGTAAGGGGGGGTAGTGTGGGATTTATATACTGCCCTCTACCTGACGGTAAGGGGGGATAGTGTGGGATTTATATACTGCCCCTCTACCTGACTGTAAGGGGGGGTAGTGTGGGATTTAAATACTGCCCCTCTAACTGACAGTAATGGGGGGTAGTGTGGGATTTAATACTGCCCCCTCTGCCTGACAGTAAGGGGGGATAGTGTGGGATTTATATTCTGCCCCTCTACCTGACAGTAAGGGGGGTAGTGTGGGATTTATATAATGCCCCCTCTGCCTGACAGTAAGGGGGGTAGTGTGGGATTTATATAATGCCCCCTCTGCCTGACAGTAAGGGGGGTAGTGTGGGATTTATATAATGCCCCCTCTACCTGACAGTAAGGGGGGGTGGGTAGTGTGGGGTTTATATACTGCCCCTCTACCTGACAGTAAGGGGGTAGTGTGGGATTTATATACTCCCCTCTACCTGACAGTAAGTAGGGATAGTGTGGGATTTATATACTGCCCCTCTACCTGACAGTAAGGGGGGTTAGTGTGGGATTTATATACTGCCCCCTCTACCTGACAGTAAGGGGAGGGTAGTGTGGGGTTTATATACTGCCCCCTCTACCTGACAGTAAGGGGAGGGTAGTGTGGGGTTTATATACTGCCCCTCTACCTGACAGTAAGGGGGGGTAGTGTGGGGTTTATATACTGCACCCTCTACCTGATAGTAAGGGGGGGTAGTGTGGGGTTTATATACTGTCCCCTCTACCTGACAGTAAGGGGGGGTATTGTGGGGTTTATATACTGCCCCTCTACCTGACAGTAAGGGGGGGTAGTGTGGGGTTTATATACTGCCCCTCTACCTGACAGTAAGGGGGGATAGTGTGGGGTTTATATACTGCCCCTCTACCTGACAGTAAGGGGGATAGTGTAGGATTTATATACTGCCCCTCTACCTGAAAGTAAGGGGAGGTAGTGTGGGATTTATATACTGCCACTCTACCTGACAGTAAGGGGGGGGGGGTAGTGTGGGATTTATATACTGCCCCCTCTACCTGACAGTAAGGGGGGGTAGTGTGGGGTTTATATACTGCCCCCTCTACCTGACAGTAAGGGGGGGTATTGTGGTATTTATATACTGCCCCTCTACCTGACAATAAAGGGGGTAGTGTGGGATTTATATACTGCCCCCTCTACCTTACAGTAAGGGGGGTAGTGTGGGATTTATATACTGCCCCTCTACCTGACAGTAAGGGGGGATAGTGTGGGATTTATATACAGTCCCCTTTGCCTGAAAGTAAGGGGGTATAGTGTGGAATTTATATATTGCCCCTCTACCTGACAGTAAAGGGGGTAGTGTGGGATTTATATACTGCCCCCTTTTCCTGACAGTAAGGGGGGTAGTGTGGGATTTATATACTGCCCCCTCTGCCTGACAGTAAGGGGGTAGTGTGGGATTTATATACTGCCCCTCTGCCTGACAGTAAGGGGGGTAGTGTAGGATTTATATAATGCCCCTCTACCTGCCAGTAAGGGGGGGTAGTGTGGGATTTATATAATGTCCCCTCTGCCTGACAGTAAGGGGGGGATAGTGTGGGATTTATATACTGCCCCTCTTCCTGACAGTAAGGGGGGTAGTGTAGGATTTATATACTGCCCCTCTACCTGACAGTAAGGGGGGGCAGTGTGGGATTTATATACTGCCCCTCTACCTGACAGTAAGAGGGGTAGTGTAGGATTTATATACTGCCCCTCTACCTGACAGTAAGGGGGGATAGTGTGGGATTTATATACTTCCCCCTCTATCTGACAGTAAGGGGGGTAGTGTGGGATTTATATACTGCCCCTCTACCTGGCAGTAAGGGGGGTTAGTGTGGGATTTATAAACTGCCCCCTCTGCCTGACAGTAAGGGGGGGTAGTGTGGGATTTATATACTGCCACTCTACCTGACAGTAAGGGGGAATAGTGTGGGATTTATATATTGCCCCTCTACCTGACAGTAAGGGGGGATAGTGTGGGGTTTATATACTGCCCCTCTACCTGACAGTAAGGGGGATAGTGTAGGATTTATATACTGCCCCTCTACCTGAAAGTAAGGGGAGGTAGTGTGGGATTTATATACTGCCACTCTACCTGACAGTAAGGGGGGGGGGGTAGTGTGGGATTTATATACTGCCCCCTCTACCTGACAGTAAGGGGGGGTAGTGTGGGGTTTATATACTGCCCCCTCTACCTGACAGTAAGGGGGGGTATTGTGGTATTTATATACTGCCCCTCTACCTGACAATAAAGGGGGTAGTGTGGGATTTATATACTGCCCTCTCTACCTTACAGTAAGGGGGGTAGTGTGGGATTTATATACTGCCCCTCTACCTGACAGTAAGGGGGGATAGTGTGGGATTTATATACAGTCCCCTTTGCCTGAAAGTAAGGGGGTATAGTGTGGAATTTATATATTGCCCCTCTACCTGACAGTAAAGGGGGTAGTGTGGGATTTATATACTGCCCCCTTTTCCTGACAGTAAGGGGGGTAGTGTGGGATTTATATACTGCCCCTCTGCCTGACAGTAAGGGGGGTAGTGTAGGATTTATATAATGCCCCTCTACCTGCCAGTAAGGGGGGGTAGTGTGGGATTTATATAATGTCCCCTCTGCCTGACAGTAAGGGGGGGATAGTGTGGGATTTATATACTGCCCCTCTTCCTGACAGTAAGGGGGGTAGTGTAGGATTTATATACTGCCCCTCTACCTGACAGTAAGGGGGGGCAGTGTGGGATTTATATACTGCCCCTCTACCTGACAGTAAGTGGGGATAGTGTGGGATTTATATACTGCCCCTCTGCCTGACAGTAAGGGGGGTAGTGTAGGATTTATATACTGCCCCTCTACCTGACAGTAAGGGGGGGTAGTGTAGGATTTATATACTGCCCCTCTGCCTGACAGTAAGAGGGGTAGTGTAGGATTTATATACTGCCCCTCTACCTGACAGTAAGGGGGGATAGTGTGGGATTTATATACTTCCCCCTCTATCTGACAGTAAGGGGGGTAGTGTGGGATTTATATACTGCCCCTCTACCTGGCAGTAAGGGGGGTTAGTGTGGGATTTATAAACTGCCCCCTCTGCCTGACAGTAAGGGGGGGTAGTGTGGGATTTATATACTGCCACTCTACCTGACAGTAAGGGGGAATAGTGTGGGATTTATATATTGCCCCTCTACCTGACAGTAAGGGGGGTTAGTGTGGGATTTATATACTGCCCCCTCTTCCTGACAGTAAGGGGGGTAGTGTGGGATTTATATACTGTCCCCTCTACCTGACAGTAAGGGGGGTAGTGTGGGATTTATATACTGCCCCCTCTGCCTGACAGTAATGGGGGGTAGTGTGGGATTTATATACTGCCCCCCTCTGCCTGACAGTAAGGGGGAGTAGTGTGGGATTTATATACTGCCCCCTCTGCCTGACAGTAAGGGGGTAGTGTGGGATTTATATACTGCCCCTCTACCTGACAGTAAGGGCGGATAGTGTGGGATTTATATACAGTCCCCTCTGCCTGACAGTAAGAGGGAATAGTGTGGGATTTATATACTGCCCCTCTACCTGACATTAAGGGGGGTAGTGTAGGATTTATATACTGCCCCTCTACCTGACAGTAAGGGGGGATAGTGTGGGATTTATATACTTCCCCCTCTATCTGACAGTAAGGGGGGTTAGTGTGGGATTTATATACTGCTCCTCTACCTGACAGTAATGGGGGTAGTGTAGGATTAATATACTCCCCTCTACCTGACAGTAAGTAGGGATAGTGTGGGATTTATATACTGCCCCTCTACCTGACAGTAAGGGGGGTTAGTGTGGGATTTATATACTGCCCCCTCTACCTGACAGTACGGGGGGGTAGTGTGGGATTTATATACTGCCCCCTCTACCTGACAGTAAGGGGGGATAGTGTGGGATTTATTTTCTGCCCCCTCTACCTGACAGTTAGGGGGGATAGGGTGGGATTTATATACTGCCCCCTCTACCTGTCAGTAAGTGGGGTAGTGTGGGATTTATACTGTATACTGCCCCATCTACCTGACAGTAAAGGGGGGTAGTGTCGGTTTTATATACTGCCCCCTCTACCTGAAAGTAAGGGGGGTAGTGTGGGATTTATATACTGCCCCCTCTACCTGACAGTAAGGGGGGATAGTGTGGGATTTATATAATGCCCCCTCTGCCTGACAGTAAGGGGGGATAGCGTGGGATTTATATTCTGCCCCTCTACTTGACAGTAAGGGGGGGTAGTGTGGGATTTATATACTGCCCCTCTACCTGACAGTAAGGGGGGATAGTGTGGGACTTATATACTGCCCCTCTACCTGACAGTAAGGGGGGTAGTGTAGGGTTTATATACTGCCCCTCTACCTGACAGTAAGGGGGGGGGGGTAGTGTGGGATTTATATACTGCCACTCTACCTGAAAGTAAGGGGGGGGGGTAGTGTGGGATTTTTATACTGCCCCTCTACCTGACGGTAAGGGGGGATAGTGTGGGATTTATATACTGCCCCTCTACCTGACTGTAAGGGGGGGTAGTGTGGGATTTAAATACTGCCCCTCTACCTGACGGTAAGGGGGGATAGTGTGGGATTTATATACTGCCCCCTCTGCCTGACAGTAAAGGGGGGTAGTGTCGGTTTTATATACTGCCCCCTCTACCTGAAAGTAAGGGGGGTAGTGTGGGATTTATATACTGCCCCTCTACCTGACAGTAAGGGGGGTTAGTGTGGGATTTATATAATGCCCCCTCTGCCTGACAGTAAGGGGGGATAGCGTGGGATTTATATTCTGCCCCTCTACTTGACAGTAAGGGGGGGTAGTGTGGGATTTATATACTGCCCCTCTACCTGACAGTAAGGGGGGTAGTGTAGGGTTTATATACTGCCCCTCTACCTGACGGTAAGGGGGGATAGTGTGGGATTTATATACTGCCCCTCTACCTGACTGTAAGGGGGGGTAGTGTGGGATTTAAATACTGCCCCTCTAACTGACAGTAATGGGGGGTAGTGTGGGATTTAATAATGCCCCCTCTGCCTGACAGTAATGGGGGGTAGTGTGGGATTTATATAATGCCCCCTCTGCCTGACAGTAAGGGGGGCAGTGTGGGATTTATATAATGCCCCCTCTGCCTGACAGTAAGGGGGGATAGTGTGGGATTTATATAATGCCCCCTCTACCTGACAGTAAGGGGGGGTGGGTAGTGTGGGGTTTATATACTGCCCCTCTACCTGACAGTAAGGGGGTAGTGTTGGATTTATATACTGTCCCCTCTACCTGACATTAAGGGTGGATAGTGTGGGATTTATATACTGCCCCTCTACCTGACAGTAAGGGGAGGGTAGTGTGGGGTTTATATACTGCCCCCTCTACCTGACAGTAAGGGGAGGGTAGTGTGGGGTTTATATACTGCCCCTCTACCTGACAGTAAGGGGGGGTAGTGTGGGGTTTATATACTGCACCCTCTACCTGATAGTAAGGGGGGGTGTGTGGGGTTTATATACTGTCCCCTCTACCTGACAGTAAGGGGGGGGTAGTGTGGGGTTTATATACTGTCCCCTCTACCTGACAGTAAGGGGGGGTAGTGTGGGGTTTATATACTGCCCCTCTACCTGACAGTAAGGGGGGGTAGTGTGCGGTTTATATACTGCCCCTCTACCTGACAGTAAGGGGGGGTGGGTAGTGTGGGGTTTATATACTGCCCCTCTACCTGACAGTAAGGGGGTAGTGTTGGATTTATATACTGTCCCCTCTATCTGACATTAAGGGTGGACAGTGTGGGATTTATATACTGCCCCTCTACCTGACAGTAAGGGGAGGGTAGTGTGGGGTTTATATACTGCCCCCTCTACCTGACAGTAAGGGGAGGGTAGTGTGGGGTTTATATACTGCCCCTCTACCTGACAGTAAGGGGGGGTAGTGTGGGGTTTATATACTGCACCCTCTACCTGATAGTAAGGGGGGGTGTGTGGGGTTTATATACTGTCCCCTCTACCTGACAGTAAGGGGGGGGTAGTGTGGGGTTTATATACTGCCCCTCTACCTGACAGTAAGGGGGGGTAGTGTGGGGTTTATATACTGCCCCTCTACCTGACAGTAAGGGGGGGTAGTGTGGGGTTTATATACTGCCCCTCTACCTGACAGTAAGGGGGATAGTGTAGGATTTATATACTGCCCCTCTACCTGAAAGTAAGGGGAGGTAGTGTGGGATTTATATACTGCCACTCTACCTGACAGTAAGGGGGGGGGGGTAGTGTGGGATTTATATACTGCCCCCTCTACCTGACAGTAAGGGGGGGTAGTGTGGGGTTTATATACTGTCCCCTCTACCTGACAGTAAGGGGGGGTAGTGTGGGGTTTATATACTGCCCCTCTACCTGACAGTAAGGGGGGGTAGTGTGCGGTTTATATACTGCCCCTCTACCTGACAGTAAGGGGGGGTAGTGTGGGGTTTATATACTGCCCCTCTACCTGACAGTAAGGGGGATAGTGTAGGATTTATATACTGCCCCTCTACCTGACAGTAAGGGGAGGTAGTGTGGGATTTATATACTGCCACTCTACCTGACAGTAAGGGTGGGGGTAGTGTGGGATTTATATATTGCCCCCTCTGCCTGACAATAAGGGGGGTAGTGTGGTATTTATATAATGCCCCCTCTGACCTGACAGTAAGGGGGGGTAGTGTGGGATTTATATACTGTCCCCTTTACCTGACAGTAAGGGGGGTAGTGTGGGATTTATATACTACCCCTCTACCTGACAGTAAGGGGGGGTAGTGTGGGATTTATATAATGTCCCCTTTACCTGACAGTAAGGGGGGGTAGTGTGGGATTTATATACTACCCCTCTACCTGACTGTAAGGGGGGTAGTGTGGGATTTATATACTGCCCCCTCTACCTGACAGTAAGGGGGGGTAGTGTGGGGTTTATATACTACCCCTCTACCTGACAGTAAGGGGGGGTAGTGTGGGGTTTATATACTGCCCCTCTACCTGACAGTAAGGGGGGGTAGTGTGCGGTTTATATACTGCCCCTCTACCTGACAGTAAGGGGGGGTAGTGTGGGGTTTATATACTGCCCCTCTACCTGACAGTAAGGGGGATAGTGTAGGATTTATATACTGCCCCTCTACCTGACAGTAAGGGGGGATAGTGTGGGATTTATATACTGCCCCTCTGCCTGACAGTAAGGGGGGTAGTGTGGGATTTATATAGTGTCCCTTCTACCTGACAGTAAGGGGGGGGTAGTGTGGGATTTATATACTGCCCCCTCTACCTGATGGTAAGGGGGGATAGTGTGGGATTTATATACTGCCCCCTCTGCCTGACAATAAGGGGGGTAGTGTGGTATTTATATAATGCCCCCTCTGACCTGACAGTAAGGGGGGGTAGTGTGGGATTTATATACTGTGCCCTTTACCTGACAGTAAGGGGGGGTAGTGTGGGATTTATATACTACCCCTCTACCTGACTGTAAGGGGGGTAGTGTGGGATTTATATACTGCCCCCTCTACCTGACAGTAAGGGGGGGTAGTGTGGGATTTATATACTACCCCTCTACCTGACTGTAAGGGGGGTAGTGTGGGATTTATATACTGCCCCTCTAACTGACAGTAAGGGGGGATAGTGTGGGGTTTATATACTGCCCCTCTACCTGACAGTAAGGGGGGTAGTGTGGGGTTTATATACTGCCCCTCTACCTGACAGTTAGGGGGGGTAGTGTGGCGTTTATATACTGCCCCTCTACCTGACAGTAAGGGGGGGTAGTGTGCGGTTTATATACTGCCCCTCTACCTGACAGTAAGAGGGGTAGTGTGGGGTTTATATACTGCCCCTCTACCTGACAGTAAGGGTGGTAGTGTGGGATTTATATACTGCCCCCTCTACTTGACAGTAAGGGGGGGGTAGTGTGGGATTTATATACTGCCCCTCTACCTGACAGTAAGGGGGGTAGTGTGGGATTTATACTGTATACTGCCCCATCTACCTGACAGTAAAGGGGGGTAGTGTCGGTTTTATATACTGCCCCCTCTACCTGAAAGTAAGGGGGGTAGTGTGGGATTTATATACTGCCCCCTCTACCTGACAGTAAGGGGGGATAGTGTGGGATTTATATAATGCCCCCTCTGCCTGACAGTAAGGGGGGATAGCGTGGGATTTATATTCTGCCCCTCTACTTGACAGTAAGGGGGGGTAGTGTGGGATTTATATACTGCCCCTCTACCTGACAGTAAGGGGGGATAGTGTGGGACTTATATACCGCCCCTCTACCTGACAGTAAGGGGGGTAGTGTAGGGTTTATATACTGCCCCTCTACCTGACAGTAAGGGGGGGGGGTAGTGTGGGATTTATATACTGCCACTCTACCTGAAAGTAAGGGGGGGGGGGTAGTGTGGGATTTTTATACTGCCCCTCTACCTGACGGTAAGGGGGGATAGTGTGGGATTTATATACTGCCCCTCTACCTGACTGTAAGGGGGGGTAGTGTGGGATTTAAATACTGCCCCTCTACCTGACGGTAAGGGGGGATAGTGTGGGATTTATATACTGCCCCCTCTGCCTGACAGTAAAGGGGGGTAGTGTCGGTTTTATATACTGCCCCCTCTACCTGAAAGTAAGGGGGGTAGTGTGGGATTTATATACTGCCCCTCTACCTGACAGTAAGGGGGGTTAGTGTGGGATTTATATAATGCCCCCTCTGCCTGACAGTAAGGGGGGATAGCGTGGGATTTATATTCTGCCCCTCTACTTGACAGTAAGGGGGGGTAGTGTGGGATTTATATACTGCCCCTCTACCTGACAGTAAGGGGGGTAGTGTAGGGTTTATATACTGCCCCTCTACCTGACGGTAAGGGGGGATAGTGTGGGATTTATATACTGCCCCTCTACCTGACTGTAAGGGGGGGTAGTGTGGGATTTAAATACTGCCCCTCTAACTGACAGTAATGGGGGGTAGTGTGGGATTTAATAATGCCCCCTCTGCCTGACAGTAATGGGGGGTAGTGTGGGATTTATATAATGCCCCCTCTGCCTGACAGTAAGGGGGGCAGTGTGGGATTTATATAATGCCCCCTCTGCCTGACAGTAAGGGGGGATAGTGTGGGATTTATATAATGCCCCCTCTACCTGACAGTAAGGGGGGGTGGGTAGTGTGGGGTTTATATACTGCCCCTCTACCTGACAGTAAGGGGGTAGTGTTGGATTTATATACTGTCCCCTCTACCTGACATTAAGGGTGGATAGTGTGGGATTTATATACTGCCCCTCTACCTGACAGTAAGGGGAGGGTAGTGTGGGGTTTATATACTGCCCCCTCTACCTGACAGTAAGGGGAGGGTAGTGTGGGGTTTATATACTGCCCCTCTACCTGACAGTAAGGGGGGGGTAGTGTGGGGTTTATATACTGCACCCTCTACCTGATAGTAAGGGGGGGTGTGTGGGGTTTATATACTGTCCCCTCTACCTGACAGTAAGGGGGGGGTAGTGTGGGGTTTATATACCGCACCCTATGCCTGACAGTAAGGGGGGTAGTGTGGGATTTATATAGTGTCCCCTCTACCTGACAGTAAGGGGGGGGGGTAGTGTGGGATTTATATACTGCCCCTCTGCCTGACAGTAAGGGGGGATAGTGTGGGATTTATATACTGCCCCCCTCTGCCTGACAGTAAGGGGGGGGGGGGTATTGTGGGATTTATATACTGACCCCTCTACCTGACAGTAAGGGGGGTAGTGTGGGATTTATATACTGCCACTATGCCTGACAGTAAGGGGGGTAGTGTGGGATTTATATACTGCCCCTCTGCCTGACAGTAAGGGGGGGTAGTGTGGGATTTATATACTGCCCCCTCTACCTGACAGTAAGGGGGGTAGTGTGGGATTTATATACTGCCCCCTCTACCTGACAGTAAGGGGGGTAGTGTGGGATTTATATACTGCCCCCTCTACATGACAGTAAGGGGGGTAGTGTGGGATTTATATACTGCCCCTCTACCTGACAGTAAGGGGAGTAGTGTGGGATTTATATACTGCCCCTCTGCCTGACAGTAAGGGGGGGTAGTGCGGGGTTATATACTGCCCCATCTGCCTGACAGTAAGGGGGGGGGGTAGTGTGGGATTTATATACCGCACCCTATGCCTGACAGTAAGGGGGGATAGTGTGGGATTTAAATACTGCCCCTCTACCTGACGGTAAGGGGGGATAGTGTGGGATTTATATACTGCCCCCTCTGCCTGACAGTAAAGGGGGGTAGTGTCGGTTTTATATACTGCCCCCTCTACCTGAAAGTAAGGGGGGTAGTGTGGGATTTATATACTGCCCCTCTACCTGACAGTAAGGGGGGTTAGTGTGGGATTTATATAATGCCCCCTCTGCCTGACAGTAAGGGGGGATAGCGTGGGATTTATATTCTGCCCCTCTACTTGACAGTAAGGGGGGGTAGTGTGGGATTTATATACTGCCCCTCTACCTGACAGTAAGGGGGGTAGTGTAGGGTTTATATACTGCCCCTCTACCTGACGGTAAGGGGGGATAGTGTGGGATTTATATACTGCCCCTCTACCTGACTGTAAGGGGGGGTAGTGTGGGATTTAAATACTGCCCCTCTAACTGACAGTAATGGGGGGTAGTGTGGGATTTAATAATGCCCCCTCTGCCTGACAGTAATGGGGGGTAGTGTGGGATTTATATAATGCCCCCTCTGCCTGACAGTAAGGGGGGCAGTGTGGGATTTATATAATGCCCCCTCTGCCTGACAGTAAGGGGGGATAGTGTGGGATTTATATAATGCCCCCTCTACCTGACAGTAAGGGGGGGTGGGTAGTGTGGGGTTTATATACTGCCCCTCTACCTGACAGTAAGGGGGTAGTGTTGGATTTATATACTGTCCCCTCTACCTGACATTAAGGGTGGATAGTGTTGGATTTATATACTGCCCCTCTACCTGACAGTAAGGGGAGGGTAGTGTGGGGTTTATATACTGCCCCCTCTACCTGACAGTAAGGGGAGGGTAGTGTGGGGTTTATATACTGCCCCTCTACCTGACAGTAAGGGGGGGGTAGTGTGGGGTTTATATACTGCACCCTCTACCTGATAGTAAGGGGGGGGTGTGGGGTTTATATACTGTCCCCTCTACCTGACAGTAAGGGGGGGGTAGTGTGGGGTTTATATACCGCACCCTATGCCTGACAGTAAGGGGGGTAGTGTGGGATTTATATAGTGTCCCCTCTACCTGACAGTAAGGGGGGGGGTAGTGTGGGATTTATATACTGCCCCTCTGCCTGACAGTAAGGGGGGATAGTGTGGGATTTATATACTGCCCCCCTCTGCCTGACAGTAAGGGGGGGGGGGTATTGTGGGATTTATATACTGACCCCTCTACCTGACAGTAAGGGGGGTAGTGTGGGATTTATATACTGCCACTATGCCTGACAGTAAGGGGGGTAGTGTGGGATTTATATACTGCCCCTCTGCCTGACAGTAAGGGGGGGTAGTGTGGGATTTATATACTGCCCCCTCTACCTGACAGTAAGGGGGGTAGTGTGGGATTTATATACTGCCCCCTCTACCTGACAGTAAGGGGGGTAGTGTGGGATTTATATACTGCCCCCTCTACATGACAGTAAGGGGGGTAGTGTGGGATTTATATACTGCCCCTCTACCTGACAGTAAGGGGAGTAGTGTGGGATTTATATACTGCCCCTCTGCCTGACAGTAAGGGGGGGTAGTGCGGGGTTATATACTGCCCCATCTGCCTGACAGTAAGGGGGGGGGGTAGTGTGGGATTTATATACCGCACCCTATGCCTGACAGTAAGGGGGGATAGTGTGGGATTTATATACTTCCCCCCTCTGCCTGACAGTAAGGGGGGGTATTGTGGGATTTATATACTGACCCCTCTACCTGACAGTAAGGGGGGTAGTGTGGGATTTATATACTGCCACTATGCCTGACAGTAAGGGGGGTAGTGTGGGATTTATATACTGCCCCTCTGCCTGACAGTAAGGGGGGGTAGTGTGGGATTTATATACTGCCCCCTCTACCTGACAGTAAGGGGGGTAGTGTGGGATTTATATACTGCCCCCTCTACCTGACAGTAAGGGGGGTAGTGTGGGATTTATATACTGCCCCCTCTACATGACAGTAAGGGGGGTAGTGTGGGATTTATATACTGCCCCTCTGCCTGACAGTAAGGGGGGGTAGTGTGGGATTTATATACTGCCCCCCTCTGCCTGACAGTAAGGGGGGGGTATTGTGGGATTTATATACTGACCCCTCTACCTGACAGTAAGGGGGGTAGTGTGGGATTTATATACTGCCACTATGCCTGACAGTAAGGGGGGTAGTGTGGGATTTATATACTGCCCCTCTGCCTGACAGTAAGGGGGGGTAGTTTGGGATTTATATACTGCCCCCCTCTACCTGACAGTAAGGGGGGTAGTGTGGGATTTATATACTGCCCCCTCTACCTGACAGTAAGGGGGGTAGTGTGGGATTTATATACTGCCCCCTCTACATGACAGTAAGGGGGGTAGTGTGGGATTTATATACTGCCCCTCTTCCAGACAGTAAGGGGGGGTAGTGTGGGATTTATATACTGCCCCCTCTACCTGACAGTAAGGGGGGTAGTGTGGGATTTATATACTGCCCCCTCTACCTGACAGTAAGGGGGGTAGTGTGGGATTTATATACTGCCCCCTCTGCCTGACAGTAAGGGGGGGTAGTGTGGGATTTATATACTGCCCCCTCTACCTGACAGTAAGGGGGGTAGTGTGGGATTTATATACAGACCCCTCTGCCTGACAGTAAGGGGGGGATTGTGTGGGATTTATGTACTGCCCCCTCTGCCTGACAGTAAGGGGGGGTAGTGTGGGATTTATATACTGTCCCCTCTGCGTGACAGTAAGGGGGGGATAGTGTGGGATTTATATACAGACCTTTCTGCCTGACAGTAAGGGGGGTATTGTGGGATTTATATACAGACCCCTCTGCCTGACAGTAAGGGTGGGATAGTGTGGGATTTATGTACTGCCCCCTCTGCCTGACAGTAAGGGGGGGTAGTGTGGGATTTATATACTGCCCCCCTCTACCTGACAGTAAGGGGGGGTAGTGTGGGATTTATATACTGCCCCCCTCTGCCTGACAGTAAGGGGGGTAGTGTGGGATTTATATACTGTCCCCTTTGCGTGACACTAATGGGGGTAGTGTGGGATTTATATACTGCCCCCTCTGCCTGACAGTAAGGGGGGATAGTGTGGGATTTATATAATGCCCCCTCTACCTGACAGTAAGGGGGGGGTAGTGTGGGGTTTATATACTGCCCCTCTACCTGACAGTAAGGGGAGTGTAGTGTGGGGTTTATATACTGCCCCCTCTACCTGACAGTAAGGGGAGGGTAGTGTGGGGTTTATATACTGCCCCTCTGCCTGACAGTAAGGGGGGGTAGTGTGGGATTTATATACTGCCCCCTCTACCTGACAGTAAGGGGGGGGTAGTGTGGGATTTATATACAGACCCCTCTGCCTGACAGTAAGGGGGGGATTGTGTGGGATTTATGTACTGCCCCCTCTGCCTGACAGTAAGGGGGGGTAGTGTGGGATTTATATACTGTCCCCTCTGCGTGACAGTAAGGGGGGGATAGTGTGGGATTTATATACAGACCTTTCTGCCTGACAGTAAGGGGGGTATTGTGGGATTTATATACAGACCCCTCTGCCTGACAGTAAGGGTGGGATAGTGTGGGATTTATGTACTGCCCCCTCTGCCTGACAGTAAGGGGGGGTAGTGTGGGATTTATATACTGCCCCCCTCTACCTGACAGTAAGGGGGGGTAGTGTGGGATTTATATACTGCCCCCCTCTGCCTGACAGTAAGGGGGGTAGTGTGGGATTTATATACTGTCCCCTTTGCGTGACACTAATGGGGGTAGTGTGGGATTTATATACTGCCCCCTCTGCCTGACAGTAAGGGGGGATAGTGTGGGATTTATATAATGCCCCCTCTACCTGACAGTAAGGGGGGGGTAGTGTGGGGTTTATATACTGCCCCTCTACCTGACAGTAAGGGGAGTGTAGTGTGGGGTTTATATACTGCCCCCTCTACCTGACAGTAAGGGGAGGGTAGTGTGGGGTTTATATACTGCCCCTCTACCTGACAATAAGGGGGGGTAGTGTGGGGTTTATATACTGCACCCTCTACCTGATTGTAAGGGGGGGTAGTGTGGGGTTTATATACTGTCCCTTCTACCTGACAGTAAGGGGGGGGGTAGTGTGGGGTTTATATACTGCCCCTCTACCTGACAGTAAGGGGGGGTAGTGTGGGGTTTATATACTGCCCCTCTACCTGACAGTAAGGGGGATAGTGTAGGATTTATATACTGCCCCTCTACCTGACAGTAAGGGGAGGTAGTGTGGGATTTATATACTGCCACTCTACCTGACAGTAAGGGGGGGGGGGGTAGTGTGGGATTTATATACTGCCCCCTCTACCTGACAGTAAGGGGGGGTAGTGTGGGGTTTATATACTGTCCCCTCTACCTGACAGTAAGGGGTGTAGTGTGGGGTTTATATACTGCCCCTCTACCTGACAGTAAGGGGGGGTAGTGTGCGGTTTATATACTGCCCCTCTACCTGACAGTAAGGGGGGGTAGTGTGGGGTTTATATACTGCCCCTCTACCTGACAGTAAGGGGGATAGTGTAGGATTTATATACTGCCCCTCTACCTGACAGTAAGGGGAGGTAGTGTGGGATTTAAATACTGCCACTCTACCTGACAGTAATGGGGGGGGTAGTGTGGGATTTATATACTGCCCCCTCTACCTGATGGTAAGGGGGGATAGTGTGGGATTTATATACTGCCCCCTCTGCCTGACAATAAGGGGGGTAGTGTGGTATTTATATAATGCCCCCTCTGACCTGACAGTAAGGGGGGGTAGTGTGGGATTTATATACTGTCCCCTTTACCTGACAGTAAGGGGGGGTAGTGTGGGATTTATATACTACCCCTCTACCTGACAGTAAGGGGGGGTAGTGTGGGATTTATATACTACCCCTCTACCTGACTGTAAGGGGGGTAGTGTGGGATTTATGTACTGCCCCCTCTACCTGACAGTAAGGGGGGGTAGTGTGGGGTTTATATACTACCCCTCTACCTGACAGTAAGGGGGGTAGTGTGGGATTTATATACTACCCCTCTACCTGACAGTAAGGGGGGGTAGTGTGGGGTTTATATACTGCCCCTCTACCTGACAGTAAGGGGGATAGTGTAGGATTTATATACTGCCCCTCTACCTGACAGTAAGGGGGGATAGTGTGGGATTTATATACTGCCCCTCTGCCTGACAGTAAGGGGGGTAGTGTGGGATTTATATAGTGTCCCTTCTACCTGACAGTAAGGGGGGGGTAGTGTGGGATTTATATACTGCCCCCTCTACCTGATGGTAAGGGGGGATAGTGTGGGATTTATATACTGCCCCCTCTGCCTGACAATAAGGGGGGAAGTGTGGTATTTATATAATGCCCCCTCTGACCTGACAGTAAGGGGGGGTAGTGTGGGATTTATATACTGTGCCCTTTACCTGAGAGTAAGGGGGGGTAGTGTGGGATTTATATACTACCCCTCTACCTGACTGTAAGGGGGGTAGTGTGGGATTTATATACTGCCCCCTCTACCTGACAGTAAGGGGGGGTAGTGTGGGATTTATATACTACCCCTCTACCTGACTGTAAGGGGGGTAGTGTGGGATTTATATACTGCCTCTCTGACAGTAAGGGGGGATAATGTGGGGTTTATATACTGCCCCTCTACCTGACAGTAAGGGGGGTAGTGTGGGGTTTATATACTGCCCCTCTACCTGACAGTTAGGGGGGGTAGTGTGGCGTTTATATACTGCCCCTCTACCTGACAGTAAGGGGGGGGTAGTGTGCGGTTTATATACTGCCCCTCTACCTGGCAGTAAGGGGGGTAGTGTGGGGTTTATATACTGCCCCTCTACCTGACAGTAAGGGTGGTAGTGTGGGATTTATATACTGCCCCCTCTACCTGACAGTAAGGGGGGTAGTGTGGGATTTATATACTGCCCCTCTACCTGACAGTAAGGGGGGTAGTGTGGGGTTTATATACTGCCCCTCTACCTGACAGTAAGGGGGGGGGGGTAGTGTGGGGTTTATATACTGCCCCCCTCTACCTGACAGTAAGGGGGGGGGGTAGTGTGGGATTTATATACTGACCCTCTACCTGACAGTAAGTGGGGATAGTGTGGGATTTATATACTGTCCCCTCTTCCTGACAGTAAAGGGGGGTAGTGTGGGTTTTATATATTGTCCCTTCTGCCTGACAGTAGAGGGGGGTAGTGTGGGATTTATATACTGCCCCTCTACCTGACAGTAAGGGGGAATAGTGTGGGATTTATATACTGCCCCTCTGCCTGACAGTAAGGGGTGTAGTGTGGGATTTATATACTGCCCCTCTACCTGACAGTAAGGGGGATTAGTGTGGGATTTATATACTGCCCCCTCTGCCTGACAGTAAGGGGTGGTAGTGTGGGATTTATATACTGCCCCTCTACCTGACAGTAAGGGGGGTAGTGTGGGATTTATATACTGCCCCTCTACCTTACAGTAAGGGGGGGATAGTGTGGTATTTATATACTGCCCCTCTGCCTGACAGTAAGTGGGGAATAGTGTGGGATTTAAATACTGCCCCTCTGCCTGACAGTAAGGGGGGGTAGTGTGAGATTTATATACTGCCCCTCTGCCTGAGAGTAAGGGGGGGGTAGTGTGGGATTTATATAATGCCCCCATCTGCCTGACAGTAAGGGGGGGTAGTGTGGGATTTATATAATGCCCCCTGTGCCTGACAGTAAATTGGGGGGTAGTGTGGGATTTATATACTGCCCCTCTACCTGACAGTAAGGGGGGGTATTGTGGGATTTATATACTACCCCCTTAACCTGACAGTAAGGGGGGGTAGAATTGGATTTATATACTGCCCCTCTGCCTGACAGTAAGGGGGGTAGTGTGGGGTTTATATACTGCCCCCTCTGCCTAACAGTAAGGGGGGTAGTGTGGGTTTTATATACTGCCCCCTCTACCTGACAGTAAGGGGGGTAGTGTGGGATTTATATACTGCCCCCTCTACATGACAGTAAGGGGGGTAGTGTGGGATTTATATACTGCCCCCCTCTGCCTGACAGTAAGGGGGGGTATTGTGGGATTTATATACTGACCCCTCTACCTGACAGTAAGGGGGGTAGTGTGGGATTTATATACTGCCACTATGCCTGACAGTAAGGGGGGTAGTGTGGGATTTATATACTGCCCCTCTGCCTGACAGTAAGGGGGGGTAGTGTGGGATTTATATACTGCCCCCTCTACCTGACAGTAAGGGGGGTAGTGTGGGATTTATATACTGCCCCCTCTACCTGACAGTAAGGGGGGTAGTGTGGGATTTATATACTGCCCCCTCTACATGACAGTAAGGGGGGTAGTGTGGGATTTATATACTGCCCCTCTGCCTGACAGTAAGGGGGGGTAGTGTGGGATTTATATACTGCCCCCTCTACCTGACAGTAAGGGGGGTAGTGTGGGATTTATATACTGCCCCCTCTACCTGACAGTAAGGGGGGTAGTGTGGGATTTATATACTGCCCCCTCTGCCTGACAGTAAGGGGGGGTAGTGTGGGATTTATATACTGCCCCCTCTACCTGACAGTAAGGGGGGTAGTGTGGGATTTATATACAGACCCCTCTGCCTGGCAGTAAGGGGGGGATTGTGTGGGATTTATGTACTGCCCCCTCTGCCTGACAGTAAGGGGGGGTAGTGTGGGATTTATATACTGTCCCCTCTGCGTGACAGTAAGTTGGGGATAGTGTGGGATTTATATACAGACCTTTCTGCCTGACAGTAAGGGGGGTATTGTGGGATTTATATACAGACCCCTCTGCCTGACAGTAAGGGTGGGATAGTGTGGGATTTATGTACTGCCCCCTCTGCCTGACAGTAAGGGGGGGTAGTGTGGGATTTATATACTGCCCCCCTCTACCTGACAGTAAGGGGGGGTAGTGTGGGATTTATATACTGCCCCCCTCTGCCTGACAGTAAGGGGGGTAGTGTGGGATTTATATACTGTCCCCTTTGCGTGACACTAATGGGGGTAGTGTGGGATTTATATACTGCCCCCTCTGCCTGACAGTAAGGGGGGTAGTGTGGGATTTATATACTGCCCCCCTCTACCTGACAGTAAGGGGGGGTAGTGTGGGATTTATATACTGTCCTCTACCTGATGGTAAGGGGGGATAGTGTGGAATTTAAATACTGCCCCTCTAACTGACAGTAAGGGGGGTAGTGTGGGATTTATATAATGCCCCCTCTGCCTGACAGTAAGGGGGGTAGTGTGGGATTTATATAATGCCTCCTCTGCCTGACAGTAAGGGGGGTAGTGTGGGATTTATATAATGCCCCCTCTGCCTGACAGTAAGGGGGGATAGTGTGGGATTTATATAATGCCCCCTCTACCTGACAGTAAGGGGGGGGTAGTGTGGGGTTTATATACTGCCCCTCTACCTGACAGTAAGGGGAGTGTAGTGTGGGGTTTATATACTGCCCCCTCTACCTGACAGTAAGGGGAGGGTAGTGTGGGGTTTATATACTGCCCCTCTACCTGACAGTAAGGGGGGGTAGTGTGGGGTTTATATACTGCACCCTCTACCTGATAGTAAGGGGGGGGTAGTGTGGGGTTTATATACTGTCCCTTCTACCTGACAGTAAGGGGGGGGTAGTGTGGGGTTTATATACTGCCCCTCTACCTGACAGTAAGGGGGGGTAGAGTGGGGTTTATATACTGTCCCCTCTACCTGACTGTAAGGGGGGTAGTGTGGGGTTTATATACTGCCCCTCTACCTGACAGTAAGGGGGGGTAGTGTGCGGTTTATATACTGCCCCTCTACCTGACAGTAAGGGGGGGTAGTGTGGGGTTTATATACTGCCCCTCTACCTGACAGTAAGGGGGATAGTGTAGGATTTATATACTGCCCCTCTACCTGACAGTAAGGGGAGGTAGTGTGGGATTTAAATACTGCCACTCTACCTGACAGTAATGGGGGGGGGTAGTGTGGGATTTATATACTGCCCCCTCTACCTGATGGTAAGGGGGGATAGTGTGGGATTTATATACTGCCCCCTCTGCCTGACAATAAGGGGGGTAGTGTGGTATTTATATAATGCCCCCTCTGACCTGACAGTAAGGGGGGGTAGTGTGGGATTTATATACTGTCCCCTTTACCTGACAGTAAGGGGGGGTAGTGTGGGATTTATATACTACCCCTCTACCTGACAGTAAGGGGGGGTAGTGTGGGATTTATATACTACCCCTCTACCTGACTGTAAGGGGGATAGTGTGGGATTTATGTACTGCCCCCTCTACCTGACAGTAAGGGGGGGTAGTGTGGGGTTTATATACTACCCTCTACCTGACAGTAAGGGGGGTAGTGTGGGATTTATATACTACCCCTCTACCTGACAGTAAGGGGGGGTAGTGTGGGGTTTATATACTGCCCCTCTACCTGACAGTAAGGGGGATAGTGTAGGATTTATATACTGCCCCTCTACCTGACAGTAAGGGGGGATAGTGTGGGATTTATATACTGCCCCTCTGCCTGACAGTAAGGGGGGTAGTGTGGGATTTATATAGTGTCCCTTCTACCTGACAGTAAGGGGGGGGTAGTGTGGGATTTATATACTGCCCCCTCTACCTGATGGTAAGGGGGGATAGTGTGGGATTTATATACTGCCCCCTCTGCCTGACAATAAGGGGGGAAGTGTGGTATTTATATAATGCCCCCTCTGACCTGACAGTAAGGGGGGGTAGTGTGGGATTTATATACTGTGCCCTTTACCTGACAGTAAGGGGGGGTAGTGTGGGATTTATATACTACCCCTCTACCTGACTGTAAGGGGGGTAGTGTGGGATTTATATACTGCCCCCTCTACCTGACAGTAAGGGGGGGTAGTGTGGGATTTATATACTACCCCTCTACCTGACTGTAAGGGGGGTAGTGTGGGATTTATATACTGCCTCTCTGACAGTAAGGGGGGATAATGTGGGGTTTATATACTGCCCCTCTACCTGACAGTAAGGGGGGTAGTGTGGGGTTTATATACTGCCCCTCTACCTGACAGTTAGGGGGGGTAGTGTGGCGTTTATATACTGCCCCTCTACCTGACAGTAAGGGGGGGGTAGTGTGCGGTTTATATACTGCCCCTCTACCTGACAGTAAGGGGGGTAGTGTGGGGTTTATATACTGCCCCTCTACCTGACAGTAAGGGTGGTAGTGTGGGATTTATATACTGCCCCCTCTACCTGACAGTAAGGGGGGGTAGTGTGGGATTTATATACTGCCCCTCTACCTGACAGTAAGGGGGGTAGTGTGGGGTTTATATACTGCCCCTCTACCTGACAGTAAGGGGGGGGGGTAGTGTGGGGTTTATATACTGCCCCCCTCTACCTGACAGTAAGGGGGGGGGGGGGTAGTGTGGGATTTATATACTGACCCTCTACCTGACAGTAAGTGGGGATAGTGTGGGATTTATATACTGTCCCCTCTTCCTGACAGTAAAGGGGGGTAGTGTGGGTTTTATATATTGTCCCTTCTGCCTGACAGTAGAGGGGGGTAGTGTGGGATTTATATACTGCCCCTCTACCTGACAGTAAGGGGGAATAGTGTGGGATTTATATACTGCCCCTCTGCCTGACAGTAAGGGGTGTAGTGTGGGATTTATATACTGCCCCTCTACCTGACAGTAAGGGGGATTAGTGTGGGATTTATATACTGCCCCCTCTGCCTGACAGTAAGGGGTGGTAGTGTGGGATTTATATACTGCCCCTCTACCTGACAGTAAGGGGGGTAGTGTGGGATTTATATACTGCCCCTCTACCTTACAGTAAGGGGGGGATAGTGTGGTATTTATATACTGCCCCTCTGCCTGACAGTAAGTGGGGAATAGTGTGGGATTTATATACTGCCCCTCTGCCTGACAGTAAGGGGGGGTAGTGTGAGATTTATATACTGCCCCTCTGCCTGAGAGTAAGGGGGGGGGTAGTGTGGGATTTATATAATGCCCCCATCTGCCTGACAGTAAGGGGGGGTAGTGTGGGATTTATATAATGCCCCCTGTGCCTGACAGTAAATTGGGGGGTAGTGTGGGATTTATATACTGCCCCTCTACCTGACATTAAGGGGGGGTATTGTGGGATTTATATACTACCCCCTATACCTGACAGTAAGGGGGGGTAGTGTTGGATTTATATACTGCCCCTCTGCCTGACAGTAAGGGGGGTAGTGTGGGGGTTTATATACTGCCCCCTCTGCCTGACAGTAAGGGGGGTAGTGTGGGTTTTATATACTGCTCCTCTGCCAGATAGTAAGGGGGGATAGTGTGGGATTTATATACTGCCCCTCTACCTGACAGTAAGGGGGGTAGTGTGGGATTTATATACTGCCTCCTCTGCCCGACAGTAAAGGGGGTAGTGTGGGGTTTAAATACTGTCCCCTGTACCTGACCGTAAGGGGGGTAGTGTGGGATTTATATACTGACCCTCTACATGACAGTAAGGGGGGGTAGTGTGGGATTTATATACTGCCCCTCTACCTGACCGTAAGGGGGGATAGTGTGGGGTTTATATACTGCCCCTCTACCTGACAGTAAGGGGGGTAGTGTGGGGTTTATAAACTGCCCCTCTACCTGACAGTTAGGGGGGTAGTGTTGGATTTATATACTGCCCCTCTACCTGACAGTAAGGGGGGATAGTGCGGGATTTATATACTGCCCCTCTGCCTGACAGTAAGGGGGGTAGTGTGGGATTTATATAGTGTCCCCTCTACCTGACAGTAAGGGGGGATAGTGCGGGATTTATATACTGCCCCTCTGCCTGACAGTAAGGGGGGTAGTGTGGGATTTATATACTGCCCCTCTACCTGACAGTAAGGGGGGATAGTGCGGGGTTTATAAACTGCCCCTCTACCTGACAGTTAGGGGGGTAGTGTTGGATTTATATACTGCCCCTCTACCTGACAGTAAGGGGGGGTAGTGTGGGGTTTATATACTGCCCCTCTACATGACAGTAAGGGGAGTAGTGTGGGATTTATATACTGCCCCTCTGCCTGACAGTAAGGGGGGGGGTAGTGTGGGATTTATATACCGCACCCTATGCCTGACAGTAAGGGGGGATAGTGCGGGATTTATATACTGCCCCTCTGCCTGACAGTAAGGGGGGTAGTGTGGGATTTATATAGTGTCCCCTCTACCTGACAGTAAGGGGGGGGGGGGTAGTGTGGGATTTATATACTGCCCCTCTGCCTGACAGTAAGGGGGGATAGTGTGGGATTTATATACTGCCCCCCTCTGCCTGACAGTAAGGGGGGGTATTGTGGTATTTATATACTGACCACTCTACCTGACAGTAAGGGGGGTAGTGTGGGATTTATATACTGCCACTATGCCTGACAGTAAGGGGGGGATAGTGTGGGATTTATATACAGACCCCTCTGCCTGACAGTAAGGGGGGTAGTGTGGGATTTATATACAGACCCCTCTGCCTGACAGTAAGGGGGGGTAGTGTGGGATTTATATACTGCCCCTCTGCCTGACAGTAAGGGGGGGTAGTGTGGGATTTATATACTGCCCCCTCTACCTGACAGTAAGGGGGGTAGTGTGGGATTTATATACTGCCCCCTCTACCTGACAGTAAGGGGGGTAGTGTGGGATTTATATACTGCCCCTCTACCTGACAGTAAGGGGGGTAGTGTGGGATTTATATACAGACCCCTCTGCCTGACAGTAAGGGGGGGTAGTGTGGGATTTATATACTGTCCCCTCTGCGTGACAGTAAGGGGGGGATAGTGTGGGATTTATATACAGACCTTTCTGCCTGACAGTAAGGGGGGTATTGTGGGATTTATATACAGACCCCTCTGCCTGACAGTAAGGGTGGGATAGTGTGGGATTTATGTACTGCCCCCTCTGCCTGACAGTAAGGGGGGTAGTGTGGGATTTATATACTGTCCCCTTTGCGTGACACTAATGGGGGTAGTGTGGGATTTATATACTGCCCCCTCTGCCTGACAGTAAGGGGGGTAGTGTGGGATTTATATACTGCACCCCTCTACCTGACAGTAAGGGGGGGTAGTGTGGGATTTATATACTGTCCTCTACCTGACGGTAAGGGGGGATAGTGTGGGATTTAAATACTGCCCCTCTAACTGACAGTAAGGGGGGTAGTGTGGGATTTATATAATGCCCCCTCTGCCTGACAGTAAGGGGGGTAGTGTGGGATTTATATAATGCCTCCTCTGCCTGACAGTAAGGGGGGTAGTGTGGGATTTATATAATGCCCCCTCTGCCTGACAGTAAGGGGGGATAGTGTGGGATTTATATAATGCCCCCTCTACCTGACAGTAAGGGGAGGGTAGTGTGGGGTTTATATACTGCCCCTCTACCTGACAGTAAGGGGAGGGTAGTGTGGGGTTTATATACTGCCCCCTCTACCTGACAGTAAGGGGAGGGTAGTGTGGGGTTTATATACTGCCCCTCTACCTGACAGTAAGGGGGGGTAGTGTGGGGTTTATATACTGCACCCTCTACCTGATAGTAAGGGGGGGTAGTGTGGGGTTGATATACTGTCCCCTCTACCTGACAGTAAGGGGGGGTAGTGTGGGGTTTATATACTGCCCCTCTACCTGACAGTAAGGGGGGGTAGTGAGGGGTTTATATACTGCCCCTCTACCTGACAGTAAGGGGGGGTAGTGTGGGGTTTATATACTGCCCCTCTACCTGACAGTAAGGGGGATAGTGTAGGATTTATATACTGCCCCTCTACCTGACAGTAAGGGGAGGTAGTGTGGGATTTATATACTGCCACTCTACCTGACAGTAAGGGGGGGGGGGGGTAGTGTGGGATTTATATACTGCCCCCTCTACCTGACAGTAAGGGGGGGTAGTGTGGGGTTTATATACTGTCCCTTCTACCTGACAGTAAGGGGGGTAGAGTGGGGTTTATATACTGCCCCTCTACCTGACAGTAAGGGGGGGGTAGTGTGCGGTTTATATACTGCCCCTCTACCTGACAGTAAGGGGGGGTAGTGTGGGGTTTATATACTACCCCTCTACCTGACAGTAAGGGGGATAGTGTAGGATTTATATACTGCCCCTCTACCTGACAGTAAGGGGAGGTAGTGTGGGATTTATATACTGCCACTCTACCTGACAGTAATGGGGGGGGTAGTGTGGGATTTATATACTGCCCCCTCTACCTGATGGTAAGGGGGGATAGTGTGGGATTTATATACTGCCCCCTCTGCCTGACAATAAGGGGGGTAGTGTGGTATTTATATAATGCCCCCTCTGACCTGACAGTAAGGGGGGGGTAGTGTGGGATTTATATACTGTCCCCTTTACCTGACAGTAAGGGGGGGTAGTGTGGGATTTAAATACTACCCCTCTACCTGACAGTAAGGGGGGGTAGTGTGGGATTTATATAATGTCCCCTTTACCTGACAGTAAGGGGGGGTAGTGTGGGATTTATATACTACCCCTCTACCTGACTGTAAGGGGGGTAGTGTGGGATTTATATACTGCCCCTTCTACCTGACAGTAAGGGGGGGTAGTGTGGGGTTTATATACTACCCCTCTACCTGACAGTAAGGGGGTAGTGTGGGATTTATATACTACCCCTCTACCTGACAGTAAGGGGGGGTAGTGTGGGGTTTATATACTGCCCCTCTACCTGACAGTAAGGGGGGGTAGTGTGCGGTTTATATACTGCCCCTCTACCTGACAGTAAGGGGGGGTAGTGTGGGGTTTATATACTGCCCCTCTACCTGACAGTAAGGGGGATAGTGTAGGATTTATATACTGCCCCTCTACCTGACAGTAAGGGGGGATAGTGTGGGATTTATATACTGCCCCTCTGCCTGACAGTAAGGGGGGTAGTGTGGGATTTATATAGTGTCCCTTCTACCTGACAGTAAGGGGGGGGTAGTGTGGGATTTATATACTGCCCCCTCTGCCTGACAATAAGGGGGGTAGTGTGGTATTTATATAATGCCCCCTCTGACCTGACAGTAAGGGGGGGTTGTGTGGGATTTATATACTGTGCCCTTTACCTGACAGTAAGGGGGGGTAGTGTGGGATTTATATACTACCCCTCTACCTGACTGTAAGGGGGGTAGTGTGGGATTTATATACTGCCCCCTCTACCTGACAGTAAGGGGGGGTAGTGTGGGATTTATATACTACCCCTCTACCTGACAGTAAGGGGGGTAGTGTGGGATTTATATACTGCCCCTCTGACAGTAAGGGGGGATAGTGTGGGGTTTATATACTGCCCCTCTACCTGACAGTAAGGGGGGTAGTGTGGGTTTTATATACTGCCCCTCTACCTGACAGTAAGGGGGGTAGTGTGGGGTTTATATACTGCCCCTTTACCTGACAGTAAGGGTGGTAGTGTGGGATTTATATACTGCCCCCTCTACCTGACAGTAAGGGGGGGTAGTGTGGGATTTATATACTGCCCCTCTACCTGACAGTAAGGGGGGTAGTGTGGGGTTTATATACTGCCCCTCTACCTGACAGTAAGGGGGGGGGGGTAGTGTGGGGTTTATATACTGCCCCCCCTCTACCTGACAGTAAGGGGGGGGGTAGTGTGGGATTTATATACTGACCCTCTACCTGACAGTAAGTGGGGATAGTGTGGGATTTATATACTGTCCCCTCTTCCTGACAGTAAAGGGGGGTAGTGTGGGATTTATATACTGCCCCTCTACCTTACAGTAAGGGGGGGATAGTGTGGTATTTATATACTGCCCCTCTGCCTGACAGTAAGTGGGGAATAGTGTGGGATTTATATACTGCCCCTCTGCCTGACAGTAAGGGGGGGTAGTGTGAGATTTATATACTGCCCCTCTGCCTGAGAGTAAGGGGGGGTAGTGTGGGATTTATTTAATGCCCCCCTCTGCCTGACAGTAAGGGGGGGTAGTGTGGGATTTATATAATGCCCCCTGTGCCTGACAGTAAATTGGGGGGTAGTGTGGGATTTATATACTGCCCCTCTACCTGACAGTAAGGGGGGGTATTGTGGGATTTATATACTACCCCCTATACCTGACAGTAAGGGGGGGGTAGAATTGGATTTATATACTGCCCCTCTGCCTGACAGTAAGGGGGGTAGTGTGGGGTTTATATACTGCCCCCTCTGCCTGACAGTAAGGGGGGTAGTGTGGGTTTTATATACTGCTCCTCTGCCAGATAGTAAGGGGGGATAGTTTGGGATTTATATACTGCCCCCTCTACCTGACAGTAAGGGGGGGTAGTGTGGGATTTATATACTGCCCCCTCTGCCTGACAGTAAGGGGGGATAGTGTGGGATTTATATACAGCCCCTCTACCTGACTGTAAGGGGGGTAGTGTGGGATTTATATACTGCCCCCTATACCTGACAGTAAGGGGGGTAGTGTGGGATTTATATACTGCCCCCTCTGCCTGACAGTAAGGGGGGGTAGTGTGGGGTTTATATACTGCCCCCTCTGCCTGACAGTAAGGGGGGATAGTGTGGGATTTATATACTGCCCCTCTACCTGACAGTAAGGGGGGTAGTGTGGGGTTTATAAACTGCCCCTCTACCTGACAGTTAGGGGGGTAGTGTTGGATTTATATACTGCCCCTCTACCTGACAGTAAGGGGGGGTAGTGTGGGGTTTATATACTGCCCCTCTACCTGACAGTAAGGGGAGTAGTGTGGGATTTATATACAGCCCCTCTACCTGACCGTAAGGGGGGTAGTGTGGGGTTTATAAACTGCCCCTCTACCTGACAGTTAGGGGGGTAGTGTTGGATTTATATACTGCCCCTCTACCTGACAGTAAGGGGGGGTAGTGTGGGGTTTATATACTGCCCCTCTACCTGACAGTAAGGGGAGTAGTGTGGGATTTATATACTGCCCCTCTGCCTGACAGCAAGGGGGGGGTAGTGTGGGATTTATATACCGCACCCTATGCCTGACAGTAAGGGGGGATAGTGCGGGATTTATATACTGCCCCTCTGCCTGACAGTAAGGGGGGTAGTGTGGGATTTATATAGTGTCCCCTCTACCTGACAGTAAGGGGGGGGGGGGTAGTGTGGGATTTATATACTGCCCCCCTCTGCCTGACAGTAAGGGGGGGTATTGTGGGATTTATATACTGACCCCTCTACCTGACAGTAAGGGGGGTAGTGTGGGATTTATATACTGCCACTATGCCTGACAGTAAGGGGGGGGATAGTGTGGGATTTATATATAGACCCCTCTGCCTGACAGTAAGGGGGGTAGTGTGGGATTTATATACAGACCCCTCTGCCTGACAGTAAGGGGGGGTAGTGTGGGATTTATATACTGCCCCTCTACCTTACAGTAAGGGGGGGATAGTGTGGTATTTATATACTGCCCCTCTGCCTGACAGTAAGTGGTGAATAGTGTGGGATTTATATACTGCCCCTCTGCCTGACAGTAAGGGGGGGTAGTGTGAGATTTATATACTGCCCCTCTGCCTGAGAGTAAGGGGGGGTAGTGTGGGATTTATTTAATGCCCCCCTCTGCCTGACAGTAAGGGGGGGTAGTGTGGGATTTATATAATGCCCCCTGTGCCTGACAGTAAATTGGGGGGTAGTGTGGGATTTATATACTGCCCCTCTACCTGACAGTAAGGGGGGGTATTGTGGGATTTATATACTACCCCCTATACCTGACAGTAAGGGGGGGTAGAATTGGATTTATATACTGCCCCTCTGCCTGACAGTAAGGGGGGTAGTGTGGGGTTTATATACTGCCCCCTCTGCCTGACAGTAAGGGGGGTAGTGTGGGTTTTATATACTGCTCCTCTGCCAGATAGTAAGGGGGGATAGTTTGGGATTTATATACTGCCCCCTCTACCTGACAGTAAGGGGGGGTAGTGTGGGATTTATATACTGCCCCCTCTGCCTGACAGTAAGGGGGGATAGTGTGGGATTTATATACAGCCCCTCTACCTGACTGTAAGGGGGGTAGTGTGGGATTTATATACTGCCCCCTATACCTGACAGTAAGGGGGGTAGTGTGGGATTTATATACTGCCCCCTCTGCCTGACCGTAAGGGGGGGTAGTGTGGGGTTTATATACTGCCCCCTCTGCCTGACAGTAAGGGGGGATAGTGTGGGATTTATATACTGCCCCTCTACCTGACAGTAAGGGGGGTAGTGTGGGGTTTATAAACTGCCCCTCTACCTGACAGTTAGGGGGGTAGTGTTGGATTTATATACTGCCCCTCTACCTGACAGTAAGGGGGGGTAGTGTGGGGTTTATATACTGCCCCTCTACCTGACAGTAAGGGGAGTAGTGTGGGATTTATATACAGCCCCTCTACCTGACCGTAAGGGGGGTAGTGTGGGATTTATATACTGACCCTCTACATGACAGTAAGGGGGGGTAGTGTCGGATTTATATACTGCCCCTCTACCTGACAGTAAGGGGGGTAGTGTGGGATTTATATACTGCCCCCTCTACCTGACCGTAAGGGGGGATAGTGTGGGGTTTATATACTGCCCCTCTACCTGACAGTAAGGGGGGTAGTGTGGGGTTTATAAACTGCCCCTCTACCTGACAGTTAGGGGGGTAGTGTTGGATTTATATACTGCCCCTCTACCTGACAGTAAGGGGGGGTAGTGTGGGGTTTATACACTGCCCCTCTACCTGACAGTAAGGGGAGTAGTGTGGGATTTATATACTGCCCCTCTGCCTGACAGCAAGGGGGGGTAGTGTGGGATTTATATACCGCACCCTATGCCTGACAGTAAGGGGGGATAGTGCGGGATTTATATACTGCCCCTCTGCCTGACAGTAAGGGGGGTAGTGTGGGATTTATATAGTGTCCCCTCTACCTGACAGTAAGGGGGGGGGGGTAGTGTGGGATTTATATACTGCCCCCCTCTGCCTGACAGTAAGGGGGGGTATTGTGGGATTTATATACTGACCCCTCTACCTGACAGTAAGGGGGGTAGTGTGGGATTTATATACTGCCACTATGCCTGACAGTAAGGGGGGGATAGTGTGGGATTTATATATAGACCCCTCTGCCTGACAGTAAGGGGGGTAGTGTGGGATTTATATACAGACCCCTCTGCCTGACAGTAAGGGGGGGTAGTGTGGGATTTATATACTGCCCCCTCTACCTGACAGTAAGGGGGGTAGTGTGGGATTTATATACTGCTCCCTCTACCTGACAGTAAGGGGGGTAGTGTGGGGTTTATATACTGCCCCTCTACCTGACAGTAAGGGGGGTAGTGTGGGGTTTATAAACTGCCCCTCTACCTGACAGTTAGGGGGGTAGTGTTGGATTTATATACTGCCCCTCTACCTGACAGTAAGGGGGGGTAGTGTGGGGTTTATACACTGCCCCTCTACCTGACAGTAAGGGGAGTAGTGTGGGATTTATATACTGCCCCTCTGCCTGACAGCAAGGGGGGGTAGTGTGGGATTTATATACCGCACCCTATGCCTGACAGTAAGGGGGGATAGTGCGGGATTTATATACTGCCCCTCTGCCTGACAGTAAGGGGGGTAGTGTGGGATTTATATAGTGTCCCCTCTACCTGACAGTAAGGGGGGGGGGTAGTGTGGGATTTATATACTGCCCCCCTCTGCCTGACAGTAAGGGGGGGTATTGTGGGATTTATATACTGACCCCTCTACCTGACAGTAAGGGGGGTAGTGTGGGATTTATATACTGCCACTATGCCTGACAGTAAGGGGGGGATAGTGTGGGATTTATATATAGACCCCTCTGCCTGACAGTAAGGGGGGTAGTGTGGGATTTATATACAGACCCCTCTGCCTGACAGTAAGGGGGGGTAGTGTGGGATTTATATACTGCCCCCTCTACCTGACAGTAAGGGGGGTAGTGTGGGATTTATATACTGCTCCCTCTACCTGACAGTAAGGGGGGTAGTGTGGGATTTATATACTGCCCCCTCTACCTGACAGTAAGGGGGGTAGTGTGGGATTTATATACTGCCCCTCTGCCTGACAGTAAGGGGGGGGTAGTGTGGGATTTATATACTGCCCCCTCTACCTGACAGTAAGGGGGGTAGTGTGGGATTTATATACTGCCCCCTCTACCTGACAGTAAGGGGGGTAGTGTGGGATTTATATACTGCCCCTCTGCCTGACAGTAAGGGGGGGTAGTGTGGGGTTTATATACTGCCCCCTCTACCTGACAGTAAGGGGGGTATTGTGGGATTTATATACAGACCCCTCTGCCTGACAGTAAGGGGGGGATTGTGTGGGATTTATGTACTGCCCCCTCTGCCTGACAGTAAGGGGGGGTAGTGTGGGATTTATATACTGCCCCCCTCTACCTGACAGTAAGGGGGGGTAGTGTGGGATTTATATACTGCCCCCCTCTGCCTGACAGTAAGGGGGGTAGTGTGGGATTTATATACTGTCCCCTTTGCGTGACACTAATGGGGGTAGTGTGGGATTTATATACTGCCCCCTCTGCCTGACAGTAAGGGGGGTAGTGTGGGATTTATATACTGCCCCCCTCTACCTGACAGTAAGGGGGGGTAGTGTGGGATTTATATACTGTCCCCTCTGCGTGACAGTAAGGGGGGTAGTGTGGGATTTATATACTGCCCCTCTTCCTGACAGTAAGGTAAGTGGGGATAGTGTGGGATTTATATAATGCCCCTCTACCTGACAGTAAGGGGGGGTAGTGTGGGATTTATATACTGCCCCTTCTACCTGACAGTAAGGGGGGGTAGTGTGGGATTTATATACTGCCCCCTCTACCTGACAGTAAGTGGGGTAGTGTGGGATTTATATACTGCTCCCTCTACCTGACAGTAAGGGGGGTAGTGTGGGATTTATATACTGCCCCCTCTACCTGACAGTAAGGGGGGTAGTGTGGGATTTATATACTGCCCCTCTGCCTGACAGTAAGGGGGGGTAGTGTGGGATTTATATACTGCCCCCTCTACCTGACAGTAAGGGGTGTAGTGTGGGATTTATATACTGCCCCCTCTACCTGACAGTAAGGGGGGTAGTGTGGGATTTATATACTGCCCCTCTGCCTGACAGTAAGGGGGGGTAGTGTGGGATTTATATACTGCCCCCTCTACCTGACAGTAAGGGGGGTAGTGTGGGATTTATATACTGCTCCCTCTACCTGACAGTAAGGGGGGTAGTGTGGGATTTATATACTGCCCCCTCTACCTGACAGTAAGGGGGGTAGTGTGGGATTTATATACTGCCCCTCTGCCTGACAGTAAGGGGGGGTAGTGTGGGATTTATATACTGCTTCCTCTACCTGACAGTAAGGGGGGTAGTGTGGGATTTATATACTGCCCCCTCTACCTGACAGTAAGGGGGGTAGTGTGGGATTTATATACTGCCCCTCTGCCTGACAGTAAGGGGGGGTAGTGTGGGGTTTATATACTGCCCCCTCTACCTGACAGTAAGGGGGGTATTGTGGGATTTATATACAGACCCCTCTGCCTGACAGTAAGGGGGGGATTGTGTGGGATTTATGTACTGCCCCCTCTGCCTGACAGTAAGGGGGGGTAGTGTGGGATTTATATACTGCCCCCCTCTACCTGACAGTAAGGGGGGGTAGTGTGGGATTTATATACTGCCCCCCTCTGCCTGACAGTAAGGGGGGTAGTGAGGGATTTATATACTGTCCCCTTTGCGTGACACTAATGGGGGTAGTGTGGGATTTATATACTGCCCCCTCTGCCTGACAGTAAGGGGGGTAGTGTGGGATTTATATACTGCCCCCCTCTACCTGACAGTAAGGGGGGGTAGTGTGGGATTTATATACTGTCCCCTCTGCGTGACAGTAAGGGGGGTAGTGTGGGATTTATATACTGCCCCTCTTCCTGACAGTAAGGTAAGTGGGGATAGTGTGGGATTTATATAATGCCCCTCTACCTGACAGTAAGGGGGGGTAGTGTGGGATTTATATACTGCCCCTTCTACCTGACAGTAAGGGGGGGTAGTGTGGGATTTATATACTGCCCCCTCTACCTGACAGTAAGTGGGGTAGTGTGGGATTTATATACTGCTCCCTCTACCTGACAGTAAGGGGGGTAGTGTGGGATTTATATACTGCCCCCTCTACCTGACAGTAAGGGGGGTAGTGTGGGATTTATATACTGCCCCTCTGCCTGACAGTAAGGGGGGGTAGTGTGGGATTTATATACTGCCCCCTCTACCTGACAGTAAGGGGTGTAGTGTGGGATTTATATACTGCCCCCTCTACCTGACAGTAAGGGGGGTAGTGTGGGATTTATATACTGCCCCTCTGCCTGACAGTAAGGGGGGGTAGTGTGGGATTTATATACTGCCCCCTCTACCTGACAGTAAGGGGGGTAGTGTGGGATTTATATACAGACCCCTCTGCCTGACAGTAAGGGGGGGATTGTGTGGGATTTATGTACTGCCCCCTCTGCCTGACAGTAAGGGGGGGTAGTGTGGGATTTATATACTGCCCCCCTCTACCTGACAGTAAGGGGGGGTAGTGTGGGATTTATATACTGCCCCCCTCTGCCTGACAGTAAGGGGGGTAGTGTGGGATTTATATACTGTCCCCTTTGCGTGACACTAATGGGGGTAGTGTGGGATTTATATACTGTCCCCTCTGCCTGACAGTAAGGGGGGTAGTGTGGGATTTATATACTGCCCCCTCTACCTTACAGTAAGGGGGGGTAGTGTGGGATTTATATACTGCCCCTTCTACCTGACAGTAAGGGGGGATAGTGTGGGATTTATATAATGCCCCTCTACCTGACAGTAAGGGGGGGTAGTGTGGGATTTATATACTGCCCCTTCTACCTGACAGTAAGGGGGGATAGTGTGGGATTTATATACTGCCCCCTTTGCCTGACAGTAAGGGGGTAGTTTGGGATTTATATTTTGCCCCTTCTGCCTGACAGTAAGGGGGGTAGTGTGGGATTTATATACTGCCCCTTCTACCTGACAGTAAGGGGGGATAGTGTGGGATTTATATACTGCCCCCTTTGCCTGACAGTAAGGGGGTAGTTTGGGATTTATATTTTGCCCCTTCTGCCTGACAGTAAGGGGGGTAGTGTGGGATTTATATACTGCCCCTCTGCCTGACAGTAAGGGGGGATAGTGTGGGATTTACATACTGCCCCTTCTTCCTGACACTAGGGGGGGGGGGGGATAGTGTGGTATCTATTTGACCCCATTACCCCCACTGTTTACTTAGTCCTTTATCTGATGGTAAGATTGTTGCTTTATATTATCAGGGCCTTGCACTGATCCCAGTAAGAAGTGATGCCCAACTCATTGTCCCTCGTTATATAATTAGGTACAGAACCTGTCCCTGACGTTCCCCTTCTCACAGCAAAGCTCTCGCCGGTACGGGCAGGGTTAATACTGCATTATGTTATGTATGCATCACATGTTACTATGAAATAGTTTGTTTTTCCTGTGGGGATGTGTAAGCAGCGAGTGAAGCTGAGGAGAAATGTAATAAGCTTCAGTAAGAAGTTCTCTATTGCAGAATATCCACAGGGACCTCCTCTCTCAGATATTACATTATATTACTATGCATTATGAATTAAAACCGCCTGCATCCTGCTGAGATCTGCATCTGATCTCTCATCACCACATCCAAACTTCTGCCGCTCAGAGCAACAGAAATATACTGTATCTCAGGAACATCATGTATAGCCTTCCACCAACCCCCAGCGAGGAGCGGAGGGAATGTCTTTGGGGTATCAGACACATGGGCACCTAGTCACTCATATCTGCAGCTAGTCACTCATATCTGCAGCTAGTCACTCATATCTGCAGCTAGTCACTCATATCTGCAGCTAGTCACTCATACCTGCAGCTAGTCACTCATATCTGCAGCTAGTCATCATATCTGCAGCTAGTCACTCATACAGTATCTGCAGCTAGTCACACATTGGCAGCTAGTCAGATGCATGGGCAGCTAGTCAGACACATGGGCACCTAGTCACTCATATCTGCAGCTAGTCACACATATCTACAGCTAGTCACTCATATCTGCAGCTAGTCACACACATTGGCAGCTAGTCAGACACATGGGCACCTAGTCACTCATATCTGCAGCTAGTCACTCATATCTGCAGCTAGTCACTCATATCTGCAGCTAGTCACTCATATCTGCAGCTAGTTACTCATACCTGCAGCTAGTCACTCATATCTGCAGCTAGTCACTCATATCTGCAGCTAGTCACTCATACAGTATCTGCAGTTAGTCACACACATTGGCAGCTAGTCAGATGCATGGGCAGCTAGTCAGACACATGGGCACCTAGTCACTCATATCTGCAGCTAGTCACTCATATCTGCAGCTAGTCACACACATTGGCAGCTAGTCAGACACATGGGCACCTAGTCACTCATATCTGCAGCTAGTCACTCATATCTGCAGCTAGTCACTCATATCTGCAGCTAGTCACTCATATCTGCTGTCACTCATATCTGCAGCTAGTCACTCATACCTGCAGCTAGTCACTCATATAGGTAGCTAGTCACATGCATTGGCAGCTAGTCACACGCATGGGCAGCTAGTCACACATATAGGTAGCTAGTCACATGCATGGGCAGCTAGTCGCACATATAGGTAGCTAGTCACATGCATGGGCAGCTAGTCACACATATAGGTAGCTAGTCGCATGCATGGGCAGCTAGTCACACGCATGGGCAGCTAGTCATACACATGGACAAGTAGTCACACGCATGGGCAGCTAGTCACACACACATGGGCAGCTAGTCACACATATGGGCAGCTAGTCACACACATGGGCAGCTAGTCACACACACGGGCAGCTAGTCACACACACGGGCAGCTAGTCAAACACATGGGCAGCTAGTCACACACACGGGCAGCCAGACCCACGGGCAGCTAGTCACACACACGGGCAGCTAATCACACGCACGGGCAGCTAGTCACACATATAGGTAGCTAGTCACATGCATGGGCAGCTAGTCGCACATATAGGTAGCTAGTCACATGCATGGGCAGCTAGTCACACATATAGGTAGCTAGTCGCATGCATGGGCAGCTAGTCACACGCATGGGCAGCTAATCATACACATGGACAAGTAGTCACACGCATGGGCAGCTAGTCACACACACATGGGCAGCTAGTCACACATATGGGCAGCTAGTCACACACATGGGCAGCTAGTCACACACACGGGCAGCTAATCACACACACGGGCAGCTAGTCACACACACGGGCAGCTAATCACACACACGGGCAGCTAATCACACACACGGGCAGCTAGTCACACACACGGGCAGCTAGTCAAACACATGGGCAGCTAGTCACACACACGGGCAGCCAGACCCACGGGCAGCTAGTCACACACACGGGCAGCTAATCACACGCACGGGCAGCTAGTCACACACATGGGCAGCTAGTCACACGCACGGGCAGCTAGTCACACACACGGGCAGGTAGTCACATGCACGGGCAGCTAGTCACACACACGGGCAGCTAGTCACACACACGGGCAGCTAGTCACACACACGGGCAGCTAGTCACACACGGGCAGCTAGTCACACACACGGGCAGCTAGTCACACACACGGGCAGCTAGTCACACACACACGGGCAGCTAGTCACACACACACGGGCAGCTAGTCACACACACGGGCAGCTAGTCACACACACACGGGCAGCTAGTCACACACACGGGCAGCTAGTCACACACACACGGGCAGCTAGTCACACACACGGGCAGCTAGTCACACACACGGGCAGCTAGTCACACTCACGGGCAGCTAATCACACACACGGGCAGCTAGTCACACACACGGGCAGCTAGTCACACACACACGGGCAGCTAGTCACACACACGGGCAGCTAGTCACACACACGGGCAGCTAGTCACACACACACGGGCAGCTAGTCACACACACGGGCAGCTAGTCACACACACGGGCAGCTAGTCACACACACACGGGCAGCTAGTCACCCACATGGGCAGCTAGTCACACACACACGGGCAGCTAGTCACACACACGGGCAGCTAGTCACACACACGGGCAGCTAGTCACACACACACGGGCAGCTAGTCACCCACATGGGCAGCTAGTCACACACACACGGGCAGCTAGTCACACACACACGGGCAGCTAGTCACACACATGGGCAGCTAGTCACACACACACGGGCAGCTAGTCACACACACACGGGCAGCTAGTCACCCACATGGGCAGCTAGTCACACACACACGGGCAGCTAGTCACACACACGGGCAGCTAGTCACACACACGGGCAGCTAGTCACACACACGGGCAGCTAGTCACACACACGGGCAGCTAGTCACACACACACGGGCAGCTAGTCACACACACGGGCAGCTAGTCACACACACGGGCAGCTAGTCACACACACACGGGCAGCTAGTCACCCACATGGGCAGCTAGTCACACACACACGGGCAGCTAGTCACACACACGGGCAGCTAGTCACACACACGTGCAGCTAGTCACACACACACGGGCAGCTAGTCACCCACATGGGCAGCTAGTCACACACACACGGGCAGCTAGTCACACACACACGGGCAGCTAGTCACACACACGGGCAGCTAGTCACACACACACGGGCAGCTAGTCACACACACACGGGCAGCTAGTCACCCACATGGGCAGCTAGTCACACACACACGGGCAGCTAGTCACACACACGGGCAGCTAGTCACACACACGGGCAGCTAGTCACACACACACGGGCAGCTAGTCACCCACATGGGCAGCTAGTCACACACACACGGGCAGCTAGTCACACACACGGGCAGCTAGTCACACACATAATTATAACGAGAAATCTTTGGATGTTTGTCCTGTTCGTTTGGAGAATCCGGCAGCGCAGTCTGACCGTCACTTCCAGAGAGGTCAGTAATGAACAGCCAGCTTCACTAACAACATACACTTATCAAAAGTCATTATAACAATACTAATAATAATATTAACAATAATAATAATTGTATTTTTTAATGGAGATTTCCATTCAAATGTTTTCCTGGCATTTCCGAGACTGCAACAAGCTCTCTTTTACTCCTCCCCCCACCCTCCTCCTTCTCTGGCACTCAGCTTTTTACTTGGACCTCAGCTCCCTAATCAATCTCTGCAAAGAAATGCTAAACAATAAAATTAATCCAGCGTGTGTAAGTCTGTACAAGCACACCCACAATCTCGTCTCTATGCCCTCTGCCTTCTGATACTGGGAACACGTGTACTGTTTTTATTAATTATCCAGGTACTTAATTTCTGGGGTATTGGACCTAGATGCCGAACTAAAGAAACAAACACTATGGGGCCTATGCAGAGAGCTGTGAGAAGCCCAATCTCGCCAGTTTTTCGCCAAATATGCCTACAGCAATTTATTAAATGGCGAAAAACTGCCGAGATGATGAAAATCCGCCAGTTTTTGTTTCTTGGAAAAAAAACTCGCCGCGCGGATGGCGAGAAGCAATATCTCGCCAGTTTTAAAACCCGCCGTATTCAAGTAGCCCCGATCCGCATCTCGGCGCTGATCGCGGCTATAAAATGGAGAGGTTTTCTCCAAATCGCTCCGTCAACAAAAGTTGGCAAAAAGCTGGAGCTGAGCGGCGATAGGGGAAATAAAAAAAAACAGGTCCTTTTCCTGGCTCGGATTGATGCAGGGGGGCTCCAGAGCTGATACCCAGGAATATCAGCACCGGAGCCCCCCGGCATGCATCCGAGGCAGGAAAAATGCATGTACAGCCCACTTCATTACCTTAGCGGTTAACCGCTAAGGCAATGAATGGGTTAACCCACCGTGCCAGCTTTATTGTGGATAGCGGGGGTGGGTGAAGGGGGTATTTGGCCCTTGGTGTGAGTTTAGGACTTGCGGGGGGGTTGCGGGTGCACTTAACCCCTTCACGACCGTAGCAGTTAATACCGCTACGGTTGTGAAGGGGTTAACCCCTCCCGCTACCCCCCCGCAAGCCCTAAACAACCACCATTGGGGCTAATACCCCCATCACCCACCCCCGCTACCCACAATAAAAAAAATCAAACACAGCAGCCCCACAATAAATAAATAAATCTAAATAAATAAATAAATAAATGAATATATATATATATATATATATATATATTTATATATATATATATATATATATATATATATATATATATATATATAACAACCCCTAACATACACATATATGCACATCAATGATACTATAGGCCGGCGGGGGCCCTCGGGTGTTACCCGCAGGCCTGCAGTACCAATTATGTGCCCCCCCCAAATTAATGAATAAACACATACATACTTTTAAAGAAATAACCCCCCCCCCCCTAACACATACAGTATAGTTATGGCCACAAATACTATTATCCACAAAGGGATAATAGTGAATGTGCCCATTTTAAATACATAAACAGCAATAAATACATTAAATACATATAGCACTCACCCATGTCCGGCTGCCACGATGAAGGCCATCCTCCTCTTCATCCTGCCCATGCCCCTCCGCTGCTGCAAAACAGACACAAGAACGGAAACATCCACTGTAATGTCCCCTAACCCCTTAATTACCATAGCGGTTATTAACCGCTAAAGTCATTAAGGGGTTAACCCACCCTCACCCACCACTCGGGACGCCTACATACCCTCCCACACTAACCCCCCATCCCGTGAGGCCTAACCACCCTCACCCACTACCCACAAGGGAGGCCTACCCACATACCGTTGGGGAACCCCCCCCCCACCCTCAGTACCCACAATAAAAACAATACAGTGACCCACAATAAACTTCATTCTATTTATTAAATGCATTACCCACCCCCTGTGCCCCCCCATAAATACAATATTTATCATTTTACAAACAGGGTTCATAACACAGCCCCACGCGAGTCCCCGGTGGGCTGGCGGGGCACCTGACAGACATACAGGGTACCAGCAGCTCATTTCAAACAGGTTGTGGAGGCCTGTTGGTGGGTCCCGCCAAGCGCCATAGCCCCCAGGTGGTCTCCTTGGGTAACTGTGGGCCACAATTGGGTCCCCACTGTAGGCCCAAGGATGTCTGGGAGCCCTGGGTCAGACCAACAGGTGTCTGCGGGGCCTCGGGTGGTTCCCACAGGGGTCTGGGGAACTCACGAGTGCTCACTACAGGTCTGCGGTGCCCCCACAGAAGTGGGACCACACAGCTTCATCCCCGCAGACTACGGGTCGGCGGTGCCCCCACAGAAGTGGGACCACACAGCTTCATCCCCGCATGTGTCACCCGTGGAACCACCAGCCTGATACCCGTGAGATACCCGAGAAAACCACAAGTGGTCTCCAGAGGTCCCACGCAGAACCACGGAACAAACCCTGAATGTAAAAAAAATAAACCTGGCCTATACATTCAATACTTACAACCCCCCCCCCCCCCAACACCTACAGTACAATAATGTGCAAAATAACTATTATCCAGATATAGATAATAGATTAATTGACCATTATTAAAAACATTAACTAGCATATTCAAATAAATAAAGTACTACTGACCTCATCAATACGAAGTGTCCGTCGCCAGCAACATCCTTGTCTTGTCCACAAATACATTGCCAAAACAAAGCCAATACATTGCAATTACATTCAGATATCAATTAACCACTTAAACACCGTATCATATAATAACCGCAAAGGTAATTAAGGGGTTAAGCCACACTGGCCCGAGACCCACCCTTCACCCATGAATTTGTACATTGGCTTCATCATGCAAATATATATATAAATATACAGAGATATATATATATATAAATATACAGATATATATATAAATATACAGAGATATATATATATAGATATATATATATAGATATATATATATATATATATATATATATATATATATATATATATATATACACAGTGGTTGACAAATCACCAAAAAATCTACTCGCCACACAAAAAAATCTACTCGCCACCTAGTACCAAACGTGTGCTGCTTCGGCCAATATTTACTCGCCCGGGGGTTAAATCCACTCGCCCGGGGCGAGCAAATGTATAGGTTTGTCGAACACTATATATATATATATATATATATATATATACATATATATATATATACATATATATATATATATATATACACATATATATATATATACACATATATATATACACACATATATATATATATATATATATATATATATATATATATATATACATATATATATATATATATACATATACATACATATACATATATATATAAATATACATATATATATACATATACATATATATATATATATATATATATATATATATATATATATATATACATATACATATATATATATATATATATATATATATATATATATACATATACATATATATACATATATATATATATATACATATACATATACACATATACATATACATATATACATATATATATATATATATATATATATATATATATATATATATATATATATATATATATATATATATATATATATATAAAACATAATACTGAGTTAAGTTATGATGAGTAAAAAAAGTGACAAAAACCCTCCACAGGAAAGCAAATATGCAAATATAGCTGTATGCTCATCTGCATGTCTTAGGCAGGTCTGCAACCCCGCCTTTCCCCATTATCACCCAGCATACAGCACTTCCACTGCAGCAAGGGATTCTGGGAAATGACATGCAAATGAGCACACATATATATATATATATTTATACAAAAAAGAAACAAAAAGTAGCGCCAACAGGTATATGAACATATATCAAATGATAATAATGGTGGTTGAATAATTACCCTAAGAGGTGAAAAACCTTAATAATATATGTACAAAAATCAATAAAATGGTAAAAACAAACAAATGGATACACAAAATAACAAAATCAAAGTCCAATGTCCAAACCACACAAAGAGTTCTGACAGGTAGCACCAGAACAATGTACAGAGTCCAGGGGCCCACAGCAGCTCTCACATGGAATAACCAGTTCCACAGCAAAATCTATGAGAAAGACAAAACAGAGAGCGCACGCCCCATAGTGTAACACTGTAACATTTAATGTGGGGAAGGGTGGAATGGGGGATTAAAAACACTCACAATAGACAAGTAAAATATGCAGTATGTGATATATAATCACCACCAAGGCGTGTCCAAACCGCAGAGTCCAAAACAGGCTGGAATAGGTCTCACGAACAGCGCAATCCCTCCGGTTCACTCGAAATTCTCCAGGTACATCTGGAATCAGACATGGCCTTAAAATCACTACATGTGCTCCCCAGCCGTAAAGGATGACGTGATGACGTAGTGTCGTAAGGTACGTCCCTGACACGTTTCGTCGTAACAAATGCAACTTGAGCACGCACTCTGCTCCGCCCCGCGCAGGGGATACCCCCAGCACTCACTCTGCTCCTCCCCATGCAGGGGTTACCCCCAGCACTCACTCTGCGCCGCCCCGCGCAGGGGTTACCCCCAGCACTCACTCTGCGCCGCCCCGCGCAGGGGTTACCCCCAGCACTCACTCTGCTCCGTCCCGCACAGGGGATACCCCCAGCACTCACTCTGCTCCGCCCCACGCAGGGGTTACCCCCAGCACTCACTCTGCTCCTCCCCATGCAGGGGTTACCCCCAGCACTCACTCTGCGCCGCCCCGTGCAGGGGTTACCCCCAGCACTCACTCTGCTCTGCCCCACGCAGGGGTTACCCCCAGCACTCACTCTGCTCAGCCCCGCACAGGGGTTACCCCCAGCACTCACTCTGCTCCGCCCCACGCAGGCATTAACCCCAGCACTCACTCTGCTCCCCGCCCCACGCAGGGGTTACCCCCAGCACGCACTCTGCTCCGCCCCACGCAGGTGTTACCCCCAGCACTCACTCTGCTCTGCCCCACGCAGGGGTTACCCCCAGCACTCACTCTGCTCCCCGCCCCACGCAGGGGTTACCCCCAGCACGCACTCTGCTCCGCCCCATGAAGGTGTTACCCCCAGCACTCACTCTGCTCTGCCCCACGCAGGGGTTACCCCCATCACTCACTCTGCTCAGCCCCGCGCAGGGGTTACCCCCAGCACTCACTCTGTTCCGCCCCGCGCAGTTGTTACCCCCAGCACACACTCTGCGCCCCGTGCAGGGGATACCCCCAGCACTCACTCTGCTCCACCCCGCGCAGGGGTTACCTCCAGCATTCACTCTGCTCCACCCCGCGCAGGAGTTACCCCCAGCACTCACTCTGCACCGCCCCATGCAGGGATTACCCCCAGCACGCACTCTGCGCCCCGTGCAGGGGATACCCCCAGCACTCACTCTGCTCCGCCCCGCGCAGGGGTTACCCCCAGCACGCACTCTTCTCCGCCCCACGCAGCGGTTACCCCCAGCACTCACTCTGCTCCGCGCAGGAGTTACCCACAGCACTCACTCTGCACTGCCCCACGCAGGTGTTACCCCCAGCACTCACTCTGCTCCGCCCCGCGCAGGGGTTACCCCCAGCCCTCACTCTGCTCCGCCCCGCGCAGGGGTTACCCCCAGCACGCACTCTTCTCCGCCCCACGCAGCGGTTACCCCCAGCACTCACTCTGCTCCGCGCAGGAGTTACCCACAGCACTCACTCTGCACTGCCCCACGCAGGTGTTACCCCCAGCACTCACTCTGCTCCGCCCCGCGCAGGGGTTACCCCCAGCACTCACTCTGCTCCGCCCCGCGCAGGAGTTACCCCCAGCACTCACTCTACTCCGCCCCGAGCAGGGGTTACCCCCAGCACTCACTCTGCTCCGCCCCGCGCAGGGGTTACCCCCAGCACTCACTCTGCGCCGCCCCGCGCAGGGGTTACCCCCAGCACTCACTCTGCTCAGCCCCACGCAGGGGTTACCCCCAGCACTCACTCTGCTCAGCCCCGCACAGGGGTTACCCCCAGCACTCACTCTGCTCCGCCCCACGCAGGTGTTACCCCAGCACTCACTCTGCACCGCCCCGCGCAGGTGTTACCCCAGCACTCACTCTGCACCGCCCCGCGCAGGTGTTACCCCAGCACTCACTCTGCTCCGCTCCGCGCAGGAGTTACCCCCAGCACTCACTCTGCTCGGCCCCGCGCAGGGGTTACCCCCAGCACTCACTCTGCGCCGCACCACGCAGGGGTTACCCCCAGCACTCACTCTGCCCCGCGCAGGGGTCAACCCCAGCACTCACTCTGCCCCGCGCAGGGGTTACCCCCAGCACGCACTCTGCGCCGCACCACGCAGGGGTTACCCCCAGCACTCACTCTGCCCCGCGCAGGGGTCACCCCCAGCACTCACTCTGCCCCACGCAGGTGTTACCCCAGCACTCACTCTGCTCCGCTCCGCGCAGGAGTTACCCCCAGCACTCACTCTGCTCGGCCCCGCGCAGGGGTTACACCCAGCACCCACTCTGCCCCGCGCAGGGGTTACCCCCAGCACTAACTCTGCCCCGCGCAGGTGTTACCCCCAGCACGCACTCTGCGCCGCACCACGCAGGGGTTACCCCCAGCACGCACTCTGCGCCGCACCACGCAGGGGTTACCCCCAGCACTCACTCTGCTCCGCCCCGCGCAGGTGTTACCCCCAGCACTCACTCTAGCTGTTCATGTCTGAAAGTAGCAGTGATAATGATGTTCTGAGACTCCTTTATTTCACTTGCAAACTGTATGACGTCTTCATGTTTTAATTATCACCTTCATCAAAGCGTAAGAAAGTTTAGTCACTATAATTGTTTCCTAACTTTTGAGAGATGTGCGGGGAAATAAATGATTACACTCTCTCCTAATTGTATCTTCATGCGTCTGAAGAAGTTACCGCAATTAGCCCAGGACACCGTGCTGCAAATTAACATAATTATCTCTGCAGATTACAGTGCAAAGGTGAGTGTCTCGGAATAATTAATTGTGATGGGAGTTCTTCCACAGGTGTCGGGATCATCACGGATCTCACATGCACATGCCAATCAGAGAGCACTCAGATAAGTGCTGTTACTGTGCAGTTTGGTGTGAGTGCAGGTACTGGTACTCAGAGAAGTGATATTAGTGTACAGTTTGGTGTGAGTGCAGGTACTGGCACTCAGAGAAGTGCTGTTACTGTGCAGTTTGGTGTGAGTGCAGGTACTGGTACTCAGAGAAGTGCTGTTATTGTACAGTTTGGTGTGAGTGCAGGTACTGGCACTCAGAGAAGCGGTGTTATTGTACAGTTTGGTGTGAGTGCAGGTACTGGTACTCAGAGAAGTGATATTAGTGTACAGTTTGGTGTGAGTGCAGGTACTGGCACTCAGAGAAGTGCTGTTATTGTACAGTTTGGTGTGAGTGCAGGTACTGGTACTCAGAGAAGTGATATTACTGTACAGTTTGGTGTGAGTGCAGGTACTGGTACTCAGAGAAGTGCTGTTATTGTACAGTTTGGTGTGAGTGCAGGTACTGGCACTCAGAGAAGCGGTGTTATTGTACAGTTTGGTGTGAGTGCAGGTACTGGTACTCAGAGAAGTGATATTAGTGTACAGTTTGGTGTGAGTGCAGGTACTGGCACTCAGAGAAGTGCTGTTACTGTGCAGTTTGGTGTGAGTGCAGGTACTGGCACTCAGAGAAGTGCTGTTACTGTACAGTTTGGTGTGAGTGCAGGTACTGGCACTCAGAGAAGTGCTGTTACTGTACAGTTTGGTGTGAGTGCAGGTACTGGCACTCAGAGAAGTGGTGTTATTGTACAGTTTGGTGTGAGTGCAGGTACTGGCACTCAGAGAAGTGCTGTTACTGTACAGTTTGGTGTGAGTGCAGGTACTGGCACTCAGAGATGTGCTGTTACTGTACAGTTTGGTGTGAGTGCAGGTACTGGCACTCAGAGATGTGATGTTATTGTACAGTTTGGTGTGAGTGCAGGTACTGGCACTCAGAGAAGTGCTGTTACTGTACAGTTTGGTGTGAGTGCAGGTACTGGCACTCAGAGAAGTGCTGTTATTGTACAGTTTGGTGTGAGTGCAGGTACTGGCACTCAGAGAAGTGGTGTTATTGTACAGTTTGGTGTGAGTGCAGGTACTGGCACTCAGAGAAGTGATGTTATTGTACAGTTTGGTGTGAGTGCAGGTACTGGCACTCAGAGAAGTGCTGTTATTGTACAGTTTGGTGTGAGTGCAGGTACTGGCACTCAGAGATGTGATGTTATTGTACAGTTTGGTGTGAGTGCAGGTACTGGCACTCAGAGAAGTGCTGTTATTGTACAGTTTGGTGTGAGTGCAGGTACTGGCACTCAGAGAAGTGGTGTTATTGTACAGTTTGGTGTGAGTGCAGGTACTGGCACTCAGAGAAGTGGTGTTATTGTACAGTTTGGTGTGAGTGCAGGTACCGGCACTCAGAGAAGTGCTGTTACTGTACAGTTTGGTGTGAGTGCAGCAGGTACTTGCACTCAGTGAAGTGGTGTTACTGTACAGTTTGGTGTGAGTGCAGGTACTGGCACTCAGAGAAGTGGTGTTATTGTACAGTTTGGTGTGAGTGCAGGTACTGGTACTCAGAGAAGTGGTGTTACTGTACAGTTTGGTGTGAGTGCAGGTACTGGCACTCAGAGAAGTGCTGTTACTGTACAGTTTGGTGTGAGTGCAGCAGGTACTTGCACTCAGTGAAGTGGTGTTACTGTACAGTTTGGTGTGAGTGCAGGTACTGGCACTCAGAGAAGTGCTGTTACTGTACAGTTTGGTGTGAGTGCAGGTACTGGCACTCAGAGAAGTGATGTTATTGTGCAGTTTGGTGTGAGTGCAGGTACTGGCACTCAGAGAAGTGGTGTTACTGTACAGTTTGGTGTGAGTGCATGTACTGGCACTCAGAGACGTGGTGTTACTGTACAGTTTGGTGTGAGTGCAGGTACTGGCACTCAGCGAAGTGGTGTTACTGTACAGTTTGGTGTGAGTGCAGGTACTGGCACTCAGAGAAGCGGTGTTACTGTACAGTTTGGTGTGAGTGCAGGTACTGGTACTCAGAGAAGTGATGTTACTGTACAGTTTGGTGTGAGTGCAGGTACTGGCACTCAGAGAAGTGCTGTTATTGTACAGTTTGGTGTGAGTGCAGGTACTGGCACTCAGAGAAGTGATGTTATTGTGCAGTTTGGTGTGAGTGCAGGTACTGGCACTCAGTGAAGTGCTGTTACTGTACAGTTTGGTGTGAGTGCAGGTACTGGCACTCAGAGAAGTGATGTTATTGTGCAGTTTGGTGTGAGTGCAGGTACTGGCACTCAGTGAAGTGCTGTTACTGTACAGTTTGGTGTGAGTGCAGGTACTGGCACTCAGAGAAGTGATGTTATTGTGCAGTTTGGTGTGAGTGCAGGTACTGGCACTCAGTGAAGTGATGTTACTGTACAGTTTGGTGTGAGTGCAGGTACTTGCACTCAGTGAAGTGGTGTTACTGTACAGTTTGGTGTGAGTGCAGGTACTGGCACTCAGAGAAGTGCTGTTATTGTACAGTTTGGTGTGAGTGCAGGTACTGGCACTCAGAGAAGTGCTGTTACTGTACAGTTTGGTGTGAGTGCAGGTACTGGCACTCAGAGAAGTGCTGTTACTGTACAGTTTGGTGTGAGTGCAGGTACTGGCACTCAGAGAAGTGCTGTTACTGTACAGTTTGGTGTGAGTGCAGGTACTGGCACTCAGAGAAGTGCTGTTACTGTACAGTTTGGTGTGAGTGCAGGTACTGGCACTCAGAGAAGTGCTGTTACTCTACAGTTTGGTGTGAGTGCAGGTACTGGCACTCAGAGAAGTGCTGTTACTCTACAGTTTGGTGTGAGTGCAGGTACTGGCACTCAGAGAAGTGCTGTTACTCTACAGTTTGGTGTGAGTGCAGGTACTGGCACTCAGAGAAGTGCTGTTACTCTACAGTTTGGTGTGAGTGCAGGTACTGGCACTCAGAGAAGTGCTGTTACTGTACAGTTTGGTGTGAGTGCAGGTACTGGCACTCAGAGAAGTGCTGTTACTGTACAGTTTGGTGTGAGTGCAGGTACTGGCACTCAGAGAAGTGGTGTTACTGTACAGTTTGGTGTGAGTGCAGGTACTGGCACTCAGAGAAGTGCTGTTATTGTACAGTTTGGTGTGAGTGCAGGCACTGGCACTCAGAGAAGTGCTGTTATTGTACAGTTTGGTGTGAGTGCAGGTACTGGCACTCAGAGAAGTGCTGTTACTGTGCAGTTTGGTGTGAGTGCAGGTACTGGCACTCAGAGAAGTGGTGTTACTGTACAGTTTGGTGTGAGTGCAGGTACTGGCACTCAGAGAAGTGCTGTTACTGTACAGTTTGGTGTGAGTGCAGGTACTGGCACTCAGAGAAGTGCTGTTACTGTACAGTTTGGTGTGAGTGCAGGTACTGGCACTCAGAGAAGTGGTGTTACTGTACAGTTTGGTGTGAGTGCAGGTACTGGCACTCAGAGAAGTGCTGTTACTGTACAGTTTGGTGTGAGTGCAGGTACTGGCACTCAGAGAAGTGGTGTTATTGTACAGTTTGGTGTGAGTGCAGGTACTGGCACTCAAAGACGTGGTGTTACTGTACAGTTTGGTGTGAGTGCAGGTACTGGCACTCAGAGATGTGCTGTTACTGTACAGTTTGGTGTGAGTGCAGGTACTGGCACTCAGAGATGTGATGTTATTGTACAGTTTGGTGTGAGTGCAGGTACTGGCACTCAGAGAAGTGATGTTACTGTACAGTTTGGTGTGAGTGCAGCAGGTACTGGCACTCAGAGAAGTGATGTTACTGTACAGTTTGGTGTGAGTGCAGGTACTGGCACTCAAAGACGTGGTGTTACTGTACAGTTTGGTGTGAGTGCATGTACTGGCACTCAGAGAAGTGATGTTATTGTACAGTTTGGTGTGAGTGCAGGTACTGGCACTCAGAGAAGTGGTGTTATTGTACAGTTTGGTGTGAGTGCAGGTACTGGCACTCAGAGAAGTGCTGTTACTGTACAGTTTGGTGTGAGTGCAGGTACTGGTACTCAGAGAAGTGGTGTTATTGTACAGTTTGGTGTGAGTGCAGGTACTGGCACTCAGAGAAGTGGTGTTACTGTACAGTTTGGTGTGAGTGCAGGTACTGGCACTCAGAGAAGTGGTGTTATTGTACAGTTTGGTGTGAGTGCAGGTACTGGCACTCAGAGAAGTGCTGTTACTGTACAGTTTGGTGTGAGTGCAGGTACTGGCACTCAGAGAAGTGCTGTTACTGTACAGTTTGGTGTGAGTGCAGGTACTGGTACTCAGAGAAGTGCTGTTACTGTACAGTTTGGTGTGAGTGCAGGTACTGGCACTCAGAGAAGTGCTGTTACTGTACAGTTTGGTGTGAGTGCAGGTACTGGCACTCAAAGACGTGGTGTTACTGTACAGTTTGGTGTGAGTGCATGTACTGGCACTCAGAGAAGTGATGTTATTGTACAGTTTGGTGTGAGTGCAGGTACTGGCACTCAGAGAAGTGCTGTTATTGTACAGTTTGGTGTGAGTGCATGTACTGGCACTCAGAGATGTGCTGTTACTGTACAGTTTGGTGTGAGTGCAGCAGGTACTGGCACTCAGAGAAGTGATGTTACTGTACAGTTTGGTGTGAGTGCAGGTACTGGCACTCAAAGACGTGGTGTTACTGTACAGTTTGGTGTGAGTGCATGTACTGGCACTCAGAGAAGTGATGTTATTGTACAGTTTGGTGTGAGTGCAGGTACTGGCACTCAGAGAAGTGGTGTTATTGTACAGTTTGGTGTGAGTGCAGGTACTGGCACTCAGAGAATTGATGTTATTGTACAGTTTGGTGTGAGTGCAGGTACTGGCACTCAGAGAAGTGGTGTTATTGTACAGTTTGGTGTGAGTGCAGGTACCGGCACTCAGAGAAGTGCTGTTACTGTACAGTTTGGTGTGAGTGCAGCAGGTACTTGCACTCAGTGAAGTGGTGTTACTGTACAGTTTGGTGTGAGTGCAGGTACTGGCACTCAGAGAAGTGGTGTTATTGTACAGTTTGGTGTGAGTGCAGGTACTGGTACTCAGAGAAGTGGTGTTACTGTACAGTTTGGTGTGAGTGCAGGTACTGGCACTCAGAGAAGTGCTGTTACTGTACAGTTTGGTGTGAGTGCAGCAGGTACTTGCACTCAGTGAAGTGGTGTTACTGTACAGTTTGGTGTGAGTGCAGGTACTGGCACTCAGAGAAGTGCTGTTACTGTACAGTTTGGTGTGAGTGCAGGTACTGGCACTCAGAGAAGTGATGTTATTGTGCAGTTTGGTGTGAGTGCAGGTACTGGCACTCAGAGAAGTGGTGTTACTGTACAGTTTGGTGTGAGTGCATGTACTGGCACTCAGAGACGTGGTGTTACTGTACAGTTTGGTGTGAGTGCAGGTACTGGCACTCAGCGAAGTGGTGTTACTGTACAGTTTGGTGTGAGTGCAGGTACTGGCACTCAGAGAAGCGGTGTTACTGTACAGTTTGGTGTGAGTGCAGGTACTGGTACTCAGAGAAGTGATGTTACTGTACAGTTTGGTGTGAGTGCAGGTACTGGCACTCAGAGAAGTGCTGTTATTGTACAGTTTGGTGTGAGTGCAGGTACTGGCACTCAGAGAAGTGATGTTATTGTGCAGTTTGGTGTGAGTGCAGGTACTGGCACTCAGAGAAGTGATGTTATTGTGCAGTTTGGTGTGAGTGCAGGTACTTGCACTCAGTGAAGTGGTGTTACTGTACAGTTTGGTGTGAGTGCAGGTACTGGCACTCAGAGAAGTGCTGTTATTGTACAGTTTGGTGTGAGTGCAGGTACTGGCACTCAGAGAAGTGCTGTTACTGTACAGTTTGGTGTGAGTGCAGGTACTGGCACTCAGAGAAGTGCTGTTACTGTACAGTTTGGTGTGAGTGCAGGTACTGGCACTCAGAGAAGTGCTGTTACTGTACAGTTTGGTGTGAGTGCAGGTACTGGCACTCAGAGAAGTGCTGTTACTGTACAGTTTGGTGTGAGTGCAGGTACTGGCACTCAGAGAAGTGCTGTTACTCTACAGTTTGGTGTGAGTGCAGGTACTGGCACTCAGAGAAGTGCTGTTACTCTACAGTTTGGTGTGAGTGCAGGTACTGGCACTCAGAGAAGTGCTGTTACTCTACAGTTTGGTGTGAGTGCAGGTACTGGCACTCAGAGAAGTGCTGTTACTCTACAGTTTGGTGTGAGTGCAGGTACTGGCACTCAGAGAAGTGCTGTTACTGTACAGTTTGGTGTGAGTGCAGGTACTGGCACTCAGAGAAGTGCTGTTACTGTACAGTTTGGTGTGAGTGCAGGTACTGGCACTCAGAGAAGTGGTGTTACTGTACAGTTTGGTGTGAGTGCAGGTACTGGCACTCAGAGAAGTGCTGTTATTGTACAGTTTGGTGTGAGTGCAGGCACTGGCACTCAGAGAAGTGCTGTTATTGTACAGTTTGGTGTGAGTGCAGGTACTGGCACTCAGAGAAGTGCTGTTACTGTGCAGTTTGGTGTGAGTGCAGGTACTGGCACTCAGAGAAGTGGTGTTACTGTGCAGTTTGGTGTGAGTGCAGGTACTGGCACTCAGAGAAGTGGTGTTACTGTACAGTTTGGTGTGAGTGCAGGTACTGGCACTCAGAGAAGTGCTGTTACTGTACAGTTTGGTGTGAGTGCAGGTACTGGCACTCAGAGAAGTGCTGTTACTGTACAGTTTGGTGTGAGTGCAGGTACTGGCACTCAGAGAAGTGGTGTTACTGTACAGTTTGGTGTGAGTGCAGGTACTGGCACTCAGAGAAGTGCTGTTACTGTACAGTTTGGTGTGAGTGCAGGTACTGGCACTCAGAGAAGTGGTGTTATTGTACAGTTTGGTGTGAGTGCAGGTACTGGCACTCAAAGACGTGGTGTTACTGTACAGTTTGGTGTGAGTGCAGGTACTGGCACTCAGAGATGTGCTGTTACTGTACAGTTTGGTGTGAGTGCAGGTACTGGCACTCAGAGATGTGATGTTATTGTACAGTTTGGTGTGAGTGCAGGTACTGGCACTCAGAGAAGTGATGTTACTGTACAGTTTGGTGTGAGTGCAGCAGGTACTGGCACTCAGAGAAGTGATGTTACTGTACAGTTTGGTGTGAGTGCAGGTACTGGCACTCAAAGACGTGGTGTTACTGTACAGTTTGGTGTGAGTGCATGTACTGGCACTCAGAGAAGTGATGTTATTGTACAGTTTGGTGTGAGTGCAGGTACTGGCACTCAGAGAAGTGGTGTTATTGTACAGTTTGGTGTGAGTGCAGGTACTGGCACTCAGAGAAGTGCTGTTACTGTACAGTTTGGTGTGAGTGCAGGTACTGGTACTCAGAGAAGTGGTGTTACTGTACAGTTTGGTGTGAGTGCAGGTACTGGCACTCAGAGAAGTGGTGTTACTGTACAGTTTGGTGTGAGTGCAGGTACTGGCACTCAGAGAAGTGGTGTTATTGTACAGTTTGGTGTGAGTGCAGGTACTGGCACTCAGAGAAGTGCTGTTACTGTACAGTTTGGTGTGAGTGCAGGTACTGGCACTCAGAGAAGTGCTGTTACTGTACAGTTTGGTGTGAGTGCAGGTACTGGTACTCAGAGAAGTGCTGTTACTGTACAGTTTGGTGTGAGTGCAGGTACTGGCACTCAGAGAAGTGCTGTTACTGTACAGTTTGGTGTGAGTGCAGGTACTGGCACTCAAAGACGTGGTGTTACTGTACAGTTTGGTGTGAGTGCATGTACTGGCACTCAGAGAAGTGATGTTATTGTACAGTTTGGTGTGAGTGCAGGTACTGGCACTCAGAGAAGTGCTGTTATTGTACAGTTTGGTGTGAGTGCATGTACTGGCACTCAGAGATGTGCTGTTACTGTACAGTTTGGTGTGAGTGCAGGTACTGGCACTCAGAGATGTGATGTTATTGTACAGTTTGGTGTGAGTGCAGGTACTGGCACTCAGAGAAGTGATGTTACTGTACAGTTTGGTGTGAGTGCAGCAGGTACTGGCACTCAGAGAAGTGATGTTACTGTACAGTTTGGTGTGAGTGCAGGTACTGGCACTCAAAGACGTGGTGTTACTGTACAGTTTGGTGTGAGTGCATGTACTGGCACTCAGAGAAGTGATGTTATTGTACAGTTTGGTGTGAGTGCAGGTACTGGCACTCAGAGAAGTGGTGTTATTGTACAGTTTGGTGTGAGTGCAGGTACTGGCACTCAGAGAAGTGATGTTATTGTACAGTTTGGTGTGAGTGCAGCAGGTACTTGCACTCAGTGAAGTGGTGTTACTGTACAGTTTGGTGTGAGTGCAGGTACTGGCACTCAGAGAATTGATGTTATTGTAAAGTTTGTGTGAGTGCAGGTACTGGTACTCAGAGAAGTGCTGTTACTGTACAGTTTGGTGTGAGTGCAGGTACTGGCACTCAGAGAAGTGGTGTTATTGTACAGTTTGGTGTGAGTGCAGGTACTGGCACTCAGCGAAGTGCTGTTACTGTACAGTTTGGTGTGAGTGCAGGTACTGGCACTCAGAGAAGTGATGTTACTGTACAGTTTGGTGTGAGTGCAGGTACTGGCACTCAGAGAAGTGGTGTTATTGTACAGTTTGGTGTGAGTGCAGGTACTGGCACTCAGAGAAGTGCTGTTACTGTACAGTTTGGTGTGAGTGCATGTACTGGCACTCAGAGAAGTGATGTTATTGTGCAGTTTGGTGTGAGTGCAGGTACTGGCACTCAGAGAAGTGGTGTTACTGTACAGTTTGGTGTGAGTGCAGGTACTGGCACTCAGAGAAGTGATGTTACTGTACAGTTTGGTGTGAGTGCATGTACTGGCACTCAGAGAAGTGATGTTATTGTGCAGTTTGGTGTGAGTGCAGGTACTGGCACTCAGAGAAGTGGTGTTACTGTACAGTTTGGTGTGAGTGCAGGTACTGGCACTCAGAGAAGTGATGTTATTGTGCAGTTTGGTGTGAGTGCAGCAGGTACTTGCACTCAGTGAAGTGGTGTTACTGTACAGTTTGGTGTGAGTGCAGGTACTGGTACTCAGAGAATTGATGTTATTGTAAAGTTTGTGTGAGTGCAGGTACTGGCACTCAGCGAAGTGATGTTATTGTAAAGTTTGTGTGAGTGCAGGTACTGGTACTCAGAGAATTGATGTTATTGTAAAGTTTGTGTGAGTGCAGGTACTGGCACTCAGCGAAGTGATGTTATTGTACAGTTTGGTGTGAGTGCAGGTACTGGCACTCAGCGAAGTGCTGTTACTGTACAGTTTGGTGTGAGTGCAGGTACTGGCACTCAGAGAAGTGCTGTTACTGTACAGTTTGGTGTGAGTGCAGGTACTGGCACTCAGAGAAGTGATGTTATTGTACAGTTTGGTGTGAGTGCAGGTACTGGCACTCAGAGAAGTGCTGTTATTGTACAGTTTGGTGTGAGTGCAGGTACTGGCACTCAGAGACGTGATATTATTGGACAGTTTGGTGTGAGTGCAGGTACTGGCACTCAGAGAAGTGATGTTACTGTACAGTTTGGTATGAGTGCAGGTACTGGCACTCAGAGAAGTGATGTTATTGTACAGTTTGGTGTGAGTGCAGGTACTGGCACTCAGAGAAGTGCTGTTACTGTACAGTTTGGTGTGAGTGCAGGTACTGGCACTCAGAGAAGTGATGTTATTGTGCAGTTTGGTGTGAGTGCAGCAGGTACTTGCACTCAGTGAAGTGGTGTTACTGTACAGTTTGGTGTGAGTGCAGGTACTGGCACTCAGAGAAGTGGTGTTATTGTACAGTTTGGTGTGAGTGCAGGTACTGGCACTCAGAGAAGTGCTGTTACTGTACAGTTTGGTGTGAGTGCATGTACTGGCACTCAGAGATGTGATGTTATTGTGCAGTTTGGTGTGAGTGCAGGTACTGGCACTCAGAGAAGTGATGTTACTGTACAGTTTGGTGTGAGTGCAGGTACTGGCACTCAAAGACGTGGTGTTACTGTACAGTTTGGTGTGAGTGCAGGTACTGGCACTCAGAGAAGTGGTGTTACTGTACAGTTTGGTGTGAGTGCAGGTACTGGCACTCAGAGAAGTGGTGTTATTGTACAGTTTGGTGTGAGTGCAGGTACTGGCACTCAGAGAAGTGATGTTACTGTACAGTTTGGTGTGAGTGCATGTACTGGCACTCAGAGAAGTGATGTTATTGTACAGTTTGGTGTGAGTGCAGGTACTGGCACTCAGAGAAGTGGTGTTACTGTACAGTTTGGTGTGAGTGCAGGTACTGGCACTCAGAGAAGTGATGTTATTGTGCAGTTTGGTGTGAGTGCAGCAGGTACTTGCACTCAGTGAAGTGGTGTTACTGTACAGTTTGGTGTGAGTGCAGGTACTGGTACTCAGAGAATTGATGTTATTGTAAAGTTTGTGTGAGTGCAGGTACTGGCACTCAGCGAAGTGATGTTATTGTACAGTTTGGTGTGAGTGCAGGTACTGGCACTCAGAGAAGTGCTGTTACTGTACAGTTTGGTGTGAGTGCAGGTACTGGCACTCAGAGAAGTGCTGTTACTGTACAGTTTGGTGTGAGTGCAGGTACTGGCACTCAGAGAAGTGATGTTATTGTACAGTTTGGTGTGAGTGCAGGTACTGGCACTCAGAGAAGTGCTGTTATTGTACAGTTTGGTGTGAGTGCAGGTACTGGCACTCAGAGACGTGATATTATTGGACAGTTTGGTGTGAGTGCAGGTACTGGCACTCAGAGAAGTGATGTTACTGTACAGTTTGGTATGAGTGCAGGTACTGGCACTCAGAGAAGTGGTGTTATTGTACAGTTTGGTGTGAGTGCAGGTACTGGCACTCAGAGAAGTGATGTTATTGTGCAGTTTGGTGTGAGTGCAGCAGGTACTTGCACTCAGTGAAGTGGTGTTACTGTACAGTTTGGTGTGAGTGCAGGTACTGGCACTCAGAGAAGTGGTGTTATTGTACAGTTTGGTGTGAGTGCAGGTACTGGCACTCAGAGAAGTGCTGTTACTGTACAGTTTGGTGTGAGTGCATGTACTGGCACTCAGAGAAGTGATGTTATTGTGCAGTTTGGTGTGAGTGCAGGTACTGGCACTCAGAGAAGTGATGTTATTGTACAGTTTGGTGTGAGTGCAGGTACTGGCACTCAGAGAAGTGATGTTATTGTGCAGTTTGGTGTGAGTGCAGCAGGTACTGGCACTCAGTGAAGTGATGTTATTGTACAGTTTGGTGTGAGTGCAGGTACTGGCACTCAGAGAAGTGATGTTATTGTGCAGTTTGGTGTGAGTGCAGGTACTGGCACTCAGAGACGTGATATTATTGGACAGTTTGGTGTGAGTGCAGGTACTGGCACTCAGTGAAGTGGTGTTACTGTACAGTTTGGTGTGAGTGCAGGTACTGGCACTCAGAGAAGCGGTGTTATTGTAAAGTTTGTGTGAGTGCAGGTACTGGCACTCAGAGAAGTGCTGTTATTGTAAAGTTTGTGTGAGTGCAGGTACTGGTACTCAGAGAATTGATGTTATTGTAAAGTTTGTGTGAGTGCAGGTACTGGCACTCAGAGAAGTGCTGTTACTGTACAGTTTGGTGTGAGTGCAGGTACTGGCACTCAGAGAAGTGATGTTATTGTACAGTTTGGTGTGAGTGCAGGTACTGGCACTCAGCGAAGTGGTGTTATTGTACAGTTTGGTGTGAGTGCAGGTACTGGCACTCAGCGAAGTGCTGTTACTGTACAGTTTGGTGTGAGTGCAGGTACTGGCACTCAGAGAAGTGCTGTTACTGTACAGTTTGGTGTGAGTGCAGGTACTGGCACTCAGAGAAGTGATGTTATTGTACAGTTTGGTGTGAGTGCAGGTACTGGCACTCAGAGAAGTGCTGTTACTGTACAGTTTGGTGTGAGTGCAGGTACTGGCACTCAAAGACGTGGTGTTACTGTACAGTTTGGTGTGAGTGCAGGTACTGGCACTCAGAGAAGTGGTGTTATTGTACAGTTTGGTGTGAGTGCAGGTACTGGCACTCAGAGAAGTGCTGTTACTGTACAGTTTGGTGTGAGTGCAGGTACTGGCACTCAGAGAAGTGCTGTTACTGTACAGTTTGGTGTGAGTGCAGGTACTGGCACTCAGAGAAGTGGTGTTACTGTACAGTTTGGTGTGAGTGCAGGTACTGGCACTCAGAGAAGTGCTGTTATTGTACAGTTTGGTGTGAGTGCAGGTACTGGTACTCAGAGAAGTGGTGTTATTGTACAGTTTGGTGTGAGTGCAGGTACTGGCACTCAGAGAAGTGCTGTTATTGTACAGTTTGGTGTGAGTGCAGGTACTGGCACTCAGAGAAGTGCTGTTACTGTACAGTTTGGTGTGAGTGCAGGTACTGGCACTCAGAGAAGTGATGTTATTGTACAGTTTGGTGTGAGTGCAGGTTCTGGCACTCAGAGAAGTGCTGTTATTGTGCAGTTTGGTGTGAGTGCAGGTACTGGCACTCAGAGAAGTGCTGTTATTGTACAGTTTGGTGTGAGTGCAGGTACTGGCACTCAGAGATGTGATGTTATTGTACAGTTTGGTGTGAGTGCAGGTACTGGCACTCAGAGATGTGATGTTATTGTACAGTTTGGTGTGAGTGCAGGTACTGGCACTCAAAGACGTGGTGTTACTGTACAGTTTGGTGTGAGTGCAGGTACTGGCACTCAGAGATGTGATGTTATTGTACAGTTTGGTGTGAGTGCAGGTACTGGCACTCAAAGACGTGGTGTTACTGTACAGTTTGGTGTGAGTGCAGGTACTGGCACTCAGAGAAGTGATGTTATTGTACAGTTTGGTGTGAGTGCAGGTACTGGCACTCAGAGAAGTGCTGTTATTGTACAGTTTGGTGTGAGTGCAGGTACTGGCACTCAGAGATGTGATGTTATTGTACAGTTTGGTGTGAGTGCAGGTACTGGCACTCAGAGAAGTGATGTTACTGTACAGTTTGGTATGAGTGCAGGTACTGGCACTCAGAGAAGTGATGTTATTGTACAGTTTGGTGTGAGTGCAGGTACTGGCACTCAGAGAAGTGATGTTATTGTGCAGTTTGGTGTGAGTGCAGCAGGTACTTGCACTCAGTGAAGTGGTGTTACTGTACAGTTTGGTGTGAGTGCAGGTACTGGTACTCAGAGAATTGATGTTATTGTAAAGTTTGTGTGAGTGCAGGTACTGGCACTCAGAGAAGTGCTGTTACTGTGCAGTTTGGTGTGAGTGCAGGTACTGGCACTCAGAGAAGTGCTGTTACTGTACAGTTTGGTGTGAGTGCAGGTACTGGCACTCAGAGAAGTGATGTTACTGTACAGTTTGGTGTGAGTGCAGGTACTGGCACTCAGAGAAGTGATGTTATTGTGCAGTTTGGTGTGAGTGCAGCAGGTACTGGCACTCAGAGAAGTGGTGTTATTGTAAAGTTTGTGTGAGTGCAGGTACTGGCACTCAGAGAAGTGGTGTTATTGTACAGTTTGGTGTGAGTGCAGGTACTGGCACTCAGCGAAGTGATGTTATTGTACAGTTTGGTGTGAGTGCAGGTACTGGCACTCAGAGAAGTGGTGTTACTGTACAGTTTGGTGTGAGTGTAGGTACTGGCACTCAGAGAAGTGCTGTTACTGTACAGTTTGGTGTGAGTGCAGGTACTGGCACTCAGAGATGTGCTGTTACTGTACAGTTTGGTGTGAGTGCAGGTACTGGCACTCAGAGAAGTGATGTTATTGTACAGTTTGGTGTGAGTGCAGGTACACACACACACACTGATACACACACACACACACAGATACACACACACACACACTGATACACACACTGATACACACACACACTAATACACACACACACACTGATACACACACAGATACACACACATACACAGAACCACACACACAGTTACACACACACACTCTGATACACACAGACACTGATACACACACACACAGATACACACACACACAGATACACACAGACACAGATACACACACACATACACACTGATACACACACACACACACACTCTGATACACACACACAGATACACACAGACACAGATACACACACACATACACACACACACTGATACACACACAGATACACACACATACACAGAACCACACACACAGTTACACACACACACTCTGATACACACAGACACTGATACACACACACACAGATACACACAGACACAGATACACACAGACACAGATACACACACACATACACACACACACTCTGATACACACACACAGATACACACAGACACAGATACACACACACATACACACACACAAACTGATACTGATGGAACACACACTCCCCTCAGTAAAATCGCAGCGTGACTCTGGGCGCACTCAGCCCTACTCCAGGCTCAGCTCCTTGGTGCGTATGTGCAGACTGGCACGGTTTTCTCACAATCCCTTTTGTGAAGTTATAGGGAACAAAGACAGGCTATAGAGAGTATACAGCGTAACCCCAGAAGAAGTCGACATACGGATGAAACGCGTCGGGTTTTGAGCTACTGAGGCCACCGTACCCACTCCGTGAGGACTCTGATTGGGCGGACGTGAGAAGGAGGCGGAGCATCACCTGATTCAAGTGAGAGACGCGATCAGGAGAAAACCGTGCCAGTCTGCGCATACGCACCATGGAGCTGAGCCTGGAGTAGGGCTGAGTGCGCCCAGAGTCACGCTGCGATTTTACTGAGGGGAGTGTGAGTCCCATGTCCCCTGTGTGCAGTTTGTTTCGTGCCCAGTAACGGTTACTGCGCTATCTGGGGACGGTGTTTCCTTCCCTGTATGAGGTTTACCAGGCGCACACATCCCAGAGGGTTGTTTCCATGGAGCAGCGGTACATGAGATATCGGGTTTATTTCACACTCACGGGGTCACTATTTATCAATTTGCGCCGTAAACACTTGTATGTTTAGTTTTTAATGCGGTTTAGGCAGCATTTGATTTTGTCACTTTTACCATATTATCTGTTTCGCTTTTTTGTTTGTTTCACATATTTAAATCTAAATGTAACTGTGACTGAGTTTCCAAGCCTGGCAACAAGAACAAAGGTTGAAGTTGCTCTATAAAAACTCTTACCGCCCGCCTATCCTGCCGCCCGCCTATCCTGCCGCCCGCCTTTCCTGCCGCACGCCTATCCTACCGCCCGCCTATCCTGCCGCCCGCCTTTCCTGCCGCCCGCCTTTCCTGCCGCCCGCCTATCCTACCGCCCGCCTATCCTGCCGCCCGCCTTTCCTGCCGCCCGCCTTTTCTACCGCCCGCCTATCCTGCCGCCCGCCTATCCTGCCGCCCGCCTTTCCTGCCGCCCGCCTTTCCTGCCGCCCGCCTTTCCTGCCGCCCGCCTTTCCTGCCGCCCGCCTTTCCTGCCGCCCGCCTTTTCCTCCGCCCGCCTATCCTGCCGCCCGCCTATCCTGCCGCCCGCCTATCCTGCCGCCCGCCTTTTCTACCGCCCGCCTATCCTGCCGCCCGCCTTTCCTGCCGCCCGCCTTTTCCACCACCCGCCTATCCTGCCGCCCGCCTTTCCTGCCGCCCGCCTATCCTGCCGCCCGCCTATCCTGCCCCCCGCCTTTCCTGCCGCCCGCCTTTCCTGCCGCCCGCCTTTCCTGCCGCCCGCCTATCCTGCCGCCCGCCTATCCTGCCGCCCGCCTATCTTGCCGTCCGCTTTTCCTGCCGTCCGCTTTTCCTGCCGCCCGCCTTTCCTGCCGCCCGCCTTTCCTGCCGCCCGCCTTTCCTACAGCCCGCCTTTCCTACCGCCCAGCCGACCACAGCCAGCACCCTGACAGAAGGTAAATTGCTGCTGATGTCAGACACCCCGCTGCCTCGGTGTAACGTCCCCAGGGAGCCTGGCAGGGAGAGTTTCACGGACACTGTCGCACACCCCTGTATGCTGCATGGGGAACATATTGAAATCTGTGCATGGGACAGGAATCTAAGTGACGCTCAGAAGGACATTGTTCCAAAAGACATTTTCAGGTCCGAGTGTACGATTCCCTCCTTTCCCAAAAGCGCTGCCTGGCAGATCAGCAGCAGCTCGGCACAGCGAGTTTCTCAGCGATTGTCTGTAATATTGGGCTTATTCACGCTGCATTTATTATCATCCTGGGACCAGCCTTTAATTACACGTTGGATACCATCATTTTATCAAGGCCCCTGTGAAAGCGGATTCCTCCTCCCTACTATATATATATATATATATATATATATATATGGAATGTATTTGTTAGTGCTCTGAAACTGCGATAAACATCTATAATTGAGTTTTTCTCCACTATATTAGTGCCCATAAATCCCAGATATAAGCTGCTTTCTAACTCCTCCGCTTCAGCGCAGACTCTGCTTTATCTTATCATTGTTTTCTTAGACATTCTCTTTCTCAATTTCGCACACAACCTTTGCTCCGTTACCGTCTCACTTTGCTGCAGCAACGATGTCCACAGCCCAAAATATGCTTTGCCGAGCAGGAGAGGAGACTCTGTACATTGCACTGACAATCACTCAAACATATCACGCACACTCAGTGAGTGAGCGTTCCGCCGTGTGTGAGGCAGACAGAATGGATAATTCATGAATGCAGAACCCACATAGGGACAGAGATACTCACCATCACTCTATAGTGGAATAAGAAGCGTGCGCAGTCAGGTCTGCTTCCACTTTGTGGATCTGGGGACAGGTTTGATTTGGATACAATGTTGTGGGTTCTTCATTGTTGTCACTTCTTTGACATAGCTTCTAACCCCAGCTTTAGTTTTAAGTTTGTCCTGCAGGTGAAAGAGGCAGAAATGAAATAGCGGGATCCACCTCGGAGGCGGCTGCACGGAAGTGGTGTGCTCTTCATCAATGGGTTCTGTACAGGTGCAAATGATTCCCCTTGGGGCATACAGTGTTACGAAGAATACGACTGGAATAGACGGGGTGTTGGGGGGCAGATTTATAGGCTCTCAATGACACAAAGCTGGACTTAGGTATAAAGGAAAATGGTTACTGAAAATGTTCCTTTAAAGCCACCATCCAGGCAAAATAGGAATTTGAACCCTATTTCTTACATAATTAGAACCAGGGGGTCTCCTGATAAAATTATAATTATTGATGCTGGTGCACTTCCTGCAGAATCCAACATGGCCACCACTGTCGACCAATTAAAAGCTGCAACTCATGACGTCGCGTCATCCTATTGTTCTACAGGTTCTTCAAAATTTGGCAGACATATTGTGTCCCCAGGAGGGACCTAGATAAGTACTGTGACAAACAGCTTACTCCGGGGCTCCGCCGTTTGTCCGGGACTGTTAGAACACGGTCTTTTAGGGTAGGTTAAATGATGAGGCGTCACGTGCTGTTCCTTTAAACAGGCTATGCCTGGTTTATTCAGTCCCAGGCACTGAGACTGCCACGGTGCATACAACAGAAACACAAGCAAGACACAAACCTGCTCACCTGAGCGATAACTTAACTTAGATTTTCCCTAACTCAGGGTGGAAGTGGCTTTTCCACTTCCAACAACAAAACAAGGTACTTTTCAGTTTTAGACAAAAAGGAACAGAATGATTTAACCTGTTTGGGGAGAGGCTTTTCCCCTCTCTGCTTCCAGCAGCCTTCCTGTCTCCAGGCTCTTGGGGAGAGGAAACAGGAAATCAGTCTTACATACCTGATTTCTAATTAGCATGGCAGGTGACAGAAATCAGGCAGCAGACAAACTCTGGTCTGGATCCCTCATCCCTCAGTTCCAGCACTTGCCAAACTGTGGGATGGAGTGCATGTATTATGAGGCTGCACTCCCAGGCCAAACAGGATAGAAACTGTTAAGTATCCTGGGAGCCCTATATATGGAATTTATTACCATCCCCTGGTTTCTGTCACATATCCTTCCCCCCAGCTCAGACCTCGAGGGTTGAGCGACCATGGATATTAGGGAGTGCATCCTTGACAACCCATCAGCATTGCCATGTTTGTGCCCTGACCTGTGTTCCACAGAAAATTTAAAGGGTTGTAGGCTTAGGAACCACCTGGTCACTCTAGCATTCTTCTCTCTGTTTTGACACATCCAGGTAAGGGGTGCATGATCTGTGACCAACCGGAATTTTCTCCCCAACAGGTAGTATTTGAGCGTCTCTACAGCCCACTTTATTGCGAGACACTCTTTCTCGACTATGGAGTAATTTTTCTCCTGGGGATTTAGTTTCCTACTTAAATAAAGGATGGGGTGCTCCTCACCTTGAGACTCCTGGGAGAGTACCGCCCCCAGCCCTACCTCAGAGGCGTCAGTTTGGACTACGAACTCTTTGGAGAAGTCAGGTGTGACCAACACTGGTTGGGCACAGAGAGCTTCTTTCAGGCTTCTAAAGGCCTGTTCGGTTTCGGGGGACCTATTTACCATTAGCGGTCCTCTTGCTTTTGTGAGGTCGGTTAGTGGGGTTGCCTTAGTTGCAAAATTGGGAATAAACCTTCTATAGTACCCAATTAACCCCAAAAAGGTCCTTACTTGTTTTTTTGTAACTGGCCTTGGCCAATTTTGTATCGCCTCTACTTTGAGTGTTTGGGGTTTGAGTAAACCTCTGCCAATAGAATACCCCAGATACTTGGCCTCCTCCAGACCAATAGTGCATTTAGCGGGGTTAGCAGTTAGTCCAGCAGACCAAACTGCATCGAGCACAGCTTGGACCTTTGGAAGGTGGGATTGCCAATCTTCACTAGGGATTACCACATCATCCAGGTAGGCGGCAGCGTACCGAGCATGTGGTTTTTAAAATTTATCCATCATTCTTTGGAATGTGGCGGGAGCTCCATGTAAGCCAAAAGGCAGCACCTTATACTGAAAGAGGCCGTCTGGGGTTGAGAAGGCAGTCTTTTCTTTTGCCCTTTCTGTGAGGGGAACCTGCCAGTACCCTTTTGTTAGGTCTGGGGTTGTGAGATATCTGGCTTTGCCCAGTCTCTCTACAAGTTCATCTACCCTGGGCATAGGATAAGTATCAGATTTTGACACCGCGTTTAGTTTCCGGTAGTCATTACAAAACCTTGTTGTACCATCTGGCTTTGGGACTAAAACTATAGGGCTGTTCCACCCACTTTGGGATTCCTCAATTACGCCTAGTTTTAGCATTTTTTTAACCTCTAAACTTATAGCCTCTCTTTTGGCCTCTGGGATTCGGTATGGTTTAAGGTTAACTCGGACTCCCGGTTCAGAGACTAGGTCATGTTCAATTACGCTAGTTCTACCTGGCTGTGTAGAGAAGACTTCTTTGTTTCTTCTCACTAAATTTTGAACCTCTCGTTTCTGATGAATGGACAGGGTTTCAGCTATGCTAACCTCTGGGTCAGTTTCTCGATTCTCTGACTGACCTGGGGGTACTAGGGTTAACAAAACCTCTATCTTTCATGGGCTTAAATAGGTTTATATGGTAAATTTGCTCAGGTTTCCTCCTACCTGGCTGTCTCACCTTGTAATTTACTTCTCCCACTCTTTCCAAGACCTCATATGGCCCATGCCACTTAGCAAGGAATTTACTCTCTACTGTGGGAACCAGAACTAGCACCCTATCGCCTGGAAAACATTCTGACCCTAGCACCCTTATTATACGTATTCCTCTGTGCTTCTTGAGCTTTTTCCATGTGTTCCCTCACTATAGTTAGGACTGCAGCTATGCGGTCCTGCATCTGGGCAACATGCTCTATTACACTTCTGTATGGGGTAACCTCGTGTTCCCAAGTCTCTTTGGCTATATCCAGTAAGCTCCTTGGGAGTCGGCCATAGAATAGTTCAAACGGGGAGAAGCCTGTGGATGATTGGGGAACCTCCCTAATGGCAAATAACAGGTATGGTAACAAACAATCCCAGTTTTTCCCATCCTTATCGACCGCCCGGCGTAACATGCTCTTTAAGGTTTTATTGAACCGTTCCACTAAACCATCTGTTTGTGGATGATAGACTGAGGTTCTGAGATGCTTGCTTTTTAGGAGTTTACATAACTCTTTTGTTACTTGGGACATAAATGGTGTTCCTTGGTCAGATAAGATCTCTTTAGGAATTCCGACCCGGGAAAACAGAACTATTAACTCTTTTGCTATGTTTTTAGCAGAGGTGCTACGTAGGGGAACTGCCTCCGGATATCGGGTGGCATAATCTAATATTACCAATATATGCTGATGTCCCCTAGCGGACTTTATTAGGGGTCCTACTAGATCCATAGCAATCCGGTCAAATGGCACCTCTATTATGGAAAGGGGTACCAATGGGCTATGGTACGCTTTGAACAGGGCGGTGATCTGACATTCTGGGCATGAGGAGCAATAATTTGTCATTTCTGCCAGAACCCCAGGCCAATAGAAGCTTCGGAGAACCTTTTCTTTTGTCTTTTCCACCCCTAGGTGTCCCCCAATGGATGACTATGTGCGAGGTGTAATACAACATTACAGAATGTCCGTGGTACCAACAATTGTTTAGTTATAATTGATTTCCTTTTATCAACCCGATATACAAGGTCATTCTCTACCTCGAAGTAGGGGTAGGCAAGTGACCTATCTGGTTGGCCAGGAGTACTATTCTGGTCCCGTATATTCCCCCTTGCTACCGCTAATGTGGGGTCCTCCCACTGGGCCTTCTTAAAACTCCCAGGAATGACCTCTAGGTCAGCGAAGGTCGTACCCTGTTCTGGGATGGTAAGTGCCTGTCCAACGTCTTGATTTGGGGTATTCCCTACCACTCTTCCTCTTTCCCCTTTTTATATGGGCCCTCGTCAACCTCTATTTCTGAAAAAGGGAAAGGATTTGTTTCTTCTGTTACTTCTTTATAGTCCGCTATTGAACTCTGGATGCTATTCTGAGAGGAGGACCACATTTTTAGAAAATGGGGAAAGTCGGTCCCTATTAACACATCATGTGCCAGTTTGGGTACAATACCCACTTTGAAATCTAAAGAACCAAACTCTGTTTCAAAAAAAAACATCAACAGTGAATACTATGATTATCCCCATGTATACAACAAATTGCCATTCTTTGTGAACTGTTTACCTGTTTCTTCTTAATGGGCAAAAAGAGGAAAAAAGAGAGATCCAGCGCTCCACGGATTTCAAGATAAATGAATTTATTGTGCCATACGACATTTTGACCAACAGGTCTTTTTCAAGTGATTAGGCCTAATCACTTGAAAAAGACCTGTTGGTCGAAACGTCGTGTGGCACAATAAATTCATTTATCTTGAAATCCGTGGAGCGCTGGATCTCTCTTTTTTCCTCAGTGTACATTGGAATTTGCCTGGCAGGTACTTCCTTGAACCAGCAGCACCGGTAAACTGTATGTATTCATTATATTGTGGTGTGCAGCCAAAACCATTTTACATTCTTCTTAATGGGCAACAGGTATTCGGACACTAGTGTGACCATGCTCCCAGAGTCAAGAAGTGCCCGAACCCTCTTACCATTTACCTTTACAAATGCCCACAGATGGTTATTCAAGGGGTCCTCTGGGCTAGGGCCCATACATTGGGACCACAACAAATAAGGTTCCACGCTGTTGCATTGCATGGGTTCAGCATTTAGTGGGCAGACTTTCGCGGTGTGGCCCCTCTCATAACAATTTACACATTTAGGTACATAGTCTGTGTCCCACTTAGAGCCTTTTTTCGGCTCCCCATGTTGGCTGTTGCCCTTAGTGTGCGAGCCACTGTTGCTGGTGCTGTGTGAAGGCGGTCATCGCTCTTCAGCCCCCCTTAACCCTGGTACCCTTTTACCGTCTCTGGAAGAGTCCTGGAACCTTGGGTAGTGGGATTCCTCCATGACTATGAGTTGCGGGTGCTCTTCTGCTGCATTGTACCTTTCTACGAGGGCCACAAGCTCGTCTGCATTGTGGGGGTCACTCTGACTGACCCAACGGCGTAGGGCAGAGGGAAGTTTCCTCAAGAACTGGTCCATGACCAACCGTTCCACGATGTGGCTTGCTGAGTTGATCTCGAGTTGTAGCCACTTCCGAGCGAGGTGGATGAGGTCATACATCTGGCTTCGGGTGGCTTTATCCATCGTGAAGGACCATGCGTGGAACCTTTGGGCACAAACCGCCGTGATTATGCCGAGGCGAGCGAGGATCTCGAACTTCAATTTTGCATAGACGTTAGCTTCGGCTGGCTCTAGATCAAAGTAAGCCTTCTGGGATTCGCCGCTTAGGAAGGGTGCGATTAGACTGGCCCACTCAGCTTCTGGCCATCCCTCTCTCTGTGCCGTGCGTTCAAACGTGAGAAGATAGGTTTCCACATCATCCGAGGGCCCCATCTTCTGAAGGTAGTGGCTTGCCCTGATCATTTTCGGGACTGGGGCTGCCTCTGCCAGTGGAAGGTTACTGATAGTCCCCCTCAGGATCTCGAGTTCCTGCTGTAAGCCCTGAGCGATCCGTTGTTGCTCCTCTCTCAGCAAGCGGTTTGTCTCATGCTGGTTTGCATTCGCGATTTGCAGAGCTGCATTCGTCTCTTGTTGGGCTGCATTCGTCTGTGCTCGTTTGCATTAGTCTTTTGCTGGGCTATTAACAGCTGTTGCTGGGTTGCATTCGCCTCTTGCAGGGCTGCATTCATCTGTTGCTGGTTTGCATTAGTCGCTTGCTGGGCTATTAACAGCTGTTGCTTGGTTGCACTCGCCTCTTGCAGGGCTGCATTCGTCTGTTGCTGGTTTATTAACAGCTGTTGCTGGGTTTCATTCGCGTCTTTCTGGACAGCGACATTGCGTACCAGCGCACTCGCCTCGTCTTCCATCTTGTTTGGAGAGAAAACCCCCCCCCTTTTTTTTTTTTTAAAGTTCTTTAACCCGCAGACCTTTTAGTGTTCTGCCCGCATTCTCCACCATATGTGACAAACGGCTTACTCCGGGGCTCCGCCGTTTGTCCGGGACTGTTAGAACACGGTCTTTTAGGGTAGGTTAAATGATGAGGCGTCACGTGCTGTTCCTTTAAGCAGGCTATGCCTGGTTTATTCCGTCCCAGGCACTGAGACTGCCACGGTGCATACAACAGAAACATAAGCAAAACAAAAAGCTGCTCACCTGAGCGATAACTTAACTTAGATTTTCCCTAACTCAGGGTGGAAGTGGCTTTTCCACTTCCAAAAACAAAACAAGGTACTTTTCAGTTTTAGACAAAAAGGAACAGAATCATTTAACCTGTTTGGGGAGAGGCTTTTCCCCTCTCTGCTTCCAGCAGCCTTCCTGTCTCCAGGCTCTTGGGGAGAGGGGAGAGGAAACAGGAAATCAGTCTTAAATACCTGATTTCTAAATTGGCGTGACAGAAATCAGGCAGCAGACAAACTCTGGTCTGGATCCCTCATCCCTCAGTTCCAGCACTTGCCAAACTGTGGGATGGAGTGCATGTGTTATGAGGCTGCACTCCCAGGCCAAACAGGATCGAAACTGTTCAGTATCCTGGGAGCCCTATTTATGGAATTTATTACCATCCCCTGGTTTCTGTCACAGTACACAATGGTAAATTTCTCAGGACCGGAGAGTTGGCGGGTGTGTCTACACAGGTCAAGGCAGCTACCACAGCGGCGGCTGTTCCTCCAGACATAATGTCAGCGGCAAGCAGGAGACACAAGGAGTGGGGGACCCTAACAATGGTGGAACGCCAAAGGAATTGCCTGATGTCAGTTTTAAGGAGGCCTATTTATGTCGGACCAGCCCGCTTGGTACGTAATTGCCTTTTCTATGAAGGAGAAGATTTGGGTGGGGGAGTATGTGGACATCTGAACATTGCTCCCAGGTATAAGGACCTGCTGGATAGAGCTGATAAGAAGGGAGACCATAAAGAGGACGAGAAAAATGAGAAACAAGTACCAAGAACCGTTGGGAAATGTCTAGAGGCGTATGTCATCCTTGTTAGCCTTATAGGTGAGAAGTTGTCTAGCCTGCTCCGAGCTACAGTATTTATGTGACAGTGGAGGTAGCTGACCTTCCAAATAAAAGTCCAAACCTGCCTGGCTGCCCCTAGGAACCATGGGTAATGGGCCAAGAGGGTTTGCTCTTGGGCCCAGTATGATAATGTCACAGGAGACCAGGCAAGTTACACCTTTTTACCAGGATCATGCATTGAGCAAAACGAGTTAATTAAATAAATTGTAAATTTATTCATAGGAATAAACAAACACACAATGTTACACAAACTACAGCAAAAATACACACTTACTTGGGAATTGGGGTAACAACCTAGACTCTCCCAGCTGCAGGGAATCCTCACCCTGATAACAGTTGCAAAACAGGACTGAAAATATTCCAGGCAGCTTTTCGCTGAAGCAGCCCTTTTCTTGCTGGAGACTTACAACTGGAAAACTCTGGAGCACACTTTGGAGAACCTTGCAGAATTTAACTATCTCATGGCCACAAGGGGTTATAATACCTCTCACTTTCATTACAGATTACTGCGCCCCCCGCCCCCCCACAAATCAGGAGTGTGTGAAAAATCTCTGCAGTTAATCAGAGACAAGCTGGTAGGATGCACAGGGTTACCTGGAAATCTGAATGAACCAAGGGGTATGGAAAATTGACACTTCTGGCCCTTGATTCCCTCAATGCCACCCACGGTGACAGGCCCCGGCCAGTCGGGTGGGCCAAATGGAAATTCAAAGAGCGTCCCTTGATCTGAGGACGTGGGTACTTGAGTTCTTCCCTCCTGTCCAAATGGTTTTGACACCTTAGACTTCCTCTCTGGCTTTTGATCCCCACTGTATGAGTAGACACAGTGGCACTGTGAGAGTCCCAGCTCATTATACTGTGCACAAGCATATGTTTTAAAACACACTGTCCCCTAAAATATACAATTTAAAAATATCCTAAGTCTTTTGGTTATAGGAAATAGAATAAGAAGCTGCATGTTATTTCTTACCAGCCATATTCCCCACATTCTATACAATACACTTAGGACTGGACTTTAAAAGTCCCCTCACAATCTTGTAGCTGATTGGAATACCCCCCAGAACCCATATACCGTTTCTGGGTGACCTGGGCACGTATTGGGTATCCCCATTAACCTAGGGATCCCTTAACTGTTTCAGGGACACCTCACATCCCTATGCCCTGTTTACCTTCCTGGGTTGTGCTGAAGCAGGGAACTTAGTGGTGAGTCACGCCCTATACAGCTTCTGTGTGACCAGGGCATTAAATGAGTATCCCCCTTAACCTACGGTCCTCTTGACTGTGGCAAGGACACCTCACATCCCTATGCCCCCTTTACCTTTCTGCAGCAGGGAACTTGGCGGTGAGTCCCGTAACTGTTTTCAAGGGAGGATTTTGACCAGCCAGCAACTCTGGGCCCCGTCTACCTAGACACATTGTGACAACACTTTTACTGCGAACCCCCCCTTGAAACTCATAGCCTGAGAATCTCCACTAGTCAGCACTCCTGGAAAGGTAAAACACACATGTCATGTACAGCCAATGTGTCCCTCCCTGAGAATCTCCACTGGTCAGCACTCCAGGAAAGGTAAAACACACATACATTCTGTATTGTTGCACAATCGCTTACATTTCATGTACGACCAATGGGTCAAGGAGCTGACACTCTAAACCCACAAATATGCTTCAGAGGTAACCAGCCAGGCATAATACCTTTATTGATGGCCTGGTTGCCCCTTCACCGTCACAGATAATACACAGTGTTTCCATGTGACCATGTTCTCATATACGGTCCCCTTCCGGGTTATGGGCTAGGGATACCATGTGTGGTTAGGATTCCCCATAGAAGATAGCTGCAGGAAAGGGACTGTGGGAGTGGGAGGTGAAGGGTGGATGTTGGGGAACACATATAGTTAGCCCCATGTGTATTTGGGCAGCACTCCACTTCCCCAGAATGTATTACCAGTGTGTGTTGTGATATTCCCTTTCCGGGCATGCATTTAACCAGGGATTGTGGGTGCAGGAGTATTAAGGGGGTTTTGCGGGGAAGCTGTTGTCAGAATGTGCATACAGGGTCGGGGGCCAAAGTTACCGATTCCCTGGTGAATATATCCGACAATCAGGAATGTTTTGCGGATACAAGTGTGCACATTGGCCCCATCAATATCTCCCCTTAAAAACGTAACCGTGACTCACCACTAGGATACCCTGCTTCAGCACAGCTCGGGAAGGAAAGTGAGCCATGGTGAAATGTGTTCAAGTATTCGTAGAAAAGGGGGTCCCTGGTTTAGGGGGTACCCCAGGTACCTGTGTGGCTCCCCGCAGACAGTGTAGGCTTTGTGGGTACCCATCTGTACATAAGGACGGGGTAGGCTATGGAAGTCCCATGTAAAGTATAGCAAAAACCTGACCTGTTTAGGGGCTTTTGGGGTTCCCTGTGTCGTAGAGACATGAGATTTTGGGAGTGTACATTTTAGGTGGGATATTTGGACGAAAATTTATTTGTTTTGTTTGCAGGAGTTCGGGGGGCCGGGTTACTGGTAATCCCCTGATTATCCCCGGCGTGCAGCCACTATTTGTGGTTACTCGAGGTGAATTACATTGGGGCTGCACCGTGCCCCCCAGACTCCTGGCTTTGGAGCCCAGGTATCCCAAACTAATTTCCTACACATATCTAAGGTTCCCCAAGGTTTATACGTTATTAAAGTATGGTTTATAGTGTGTTATACAGTATGTATAAATATCTATGCAGTCAGTCTGAGCATTTACATAGGAGCCAGGATGTCTGCATAGACATCTGAGCTCAAAGGAGAACCAGGATGTCCAGAGGTGTCGGGCCATTTGGTTTAGCAGGGAGGGGCAGAGGAACAGGCCCAAAAGCCATCTTTATTCTCTGAGACACGTTGGAGCTGCCCAGCACGTGGCCATGAGTGGGCTGGGGGGATGGTACGGCTGGGCACGCCCCTTCCTCTGACATCAGCAGCTTGATGAGCCCCGCTCTGATTGGCTGGTGAGAAAAGTTCCCACGCTCTGAGTGGTGGGAAGTCCCTGTCCATGTTAAACATAGGACACAGAATTCTATGAAAGGGGCTACCCGAATCAGAGCTCTCTCAGTCTTCAGACTTACAGGTAATCTTGGGACTGGTCTTGGGGTTCTCAGGGGCGTTGCTTGCAATAGCAAAGCACTAGACATTGAGGTGCCAAGAAATCCTAAGCCTAGCTGAGTGCCAGTTCTGAGGAATAAGGTTACTTGTTCCAGGCATAGTCCAGCGATGTGGAGTGAACAGGGTAAGCGTTTTGCTGAAGCACACGCCCTGCAAGTAGGAAACTCTAGTTTTCAACTCCCAGACCCCAGTAAGTGTGCATATTCCGTCTGTATTTTCTATTTCATTGTGTGTACGCGGGTTTACCCAAATAAACCTAATTTTATTCCACCATCTTGTTTTGCCTCGTGAATAATCCCAGATATAAATGTGTTTAAAAGTCCTGGTCTCCCGTGACAATTTAAAAACCATGATACAATATGGGAGGCTTTCAAGACTTATGGGTGTCTGGCCTGATGGAAATAAGATACGTTTTTTCATCAAAGGGTGTCCGAAGAAGCCTCAATGGGGTTTTAAAGACATGGATTTATGGCTATCGCTCACAGCGCCCCAGCGCCCTTTGTCCTTTCAGAGCGGGGTCGGCAGTCTACTGCACACTGGGCAATTGACCAGCTCTGCGAGAAGTGTGCACTGAGTATACAATGAGAGATATTGCAAGTGGGGACATCCTCTGTCTAACGGGGAACATTTATTTCAGGACTAAACATGTACCAGGGCTAGAGAATAACATAACTGACACACTCGTTCCAAGGTCGGGTTGTTCCAGAAGCTGGAACCAGAGGAGGATGCAGAGGAACACGTGTGGCCGGATCACTTATGGAGCCTGGGTTTGGAGGAGTAATGGATGTGTGGGAGACCAGTACTTTTAACACCAAAACCTTCAGGGATCACGATCACCAAGCACAGGACAAAGTATATGAATAAACAGGGTTTATTCTGGCATAACCAGCAACTACACAAAATACACAATATCACATAGACTCACCAAATGAGAATAGGTGCAGGGACCTGCTTCAAATAGGTTTGCCCTGTCCGCTTCTTCTCCCTTTATCCAAAGTGCTATTTGCACATTAGCAACTTTGAATCTGCCGCCAGCTTCACTCCGTCAGCTTTGTGGGATCACTCTCAGAATCCCACTAACACAGCTCTGATCGGGGCTCTGAACTACTGTAACTACACTGTGAGTGCTCGCTCCTTACACAGCTCCCCTGAGCTATCTTTGACAATTAGCAGGAGCGCCAGCCAATCAAAGCACGAACCGGCAAGCTAACAGCCAGTGGGAATAGGGGAGCGGGCTTAGGGACTCCAGACCTGGAGAGAGGGGAATTTAAAACTGCCCAGGAGAATCAGTGCCTGATTCTATTAACCAGTCTTCTACCTTTGTCCTGATTATATCTTTTCTATGGAACAGCTCAGCTGAGTGAATTGCTCAGTCTCCCTCCATAGAAATTATACAACTGTCACATAACTTAATTTACATTTTGCAGGGCTGACATTTTAATCTCATCACATAACAATACTGGTTCTCTAAACTGGGGGAATTGCTACGCAGAGAATAAAGTGTTTTACAGACAATAATATACTTATACATAAGTGTTTTTACATTCCCTCCCCAGACATTAAAGACATTTGACTGAAATCCACATTACTCGCTCAGCCAGATGATACGGTTTTAGGGGTGGCTAGCTGGGCTTCACCTTTATTTTGTGATGCCAGGTACCCCTACCGTCACAATGTGAATAGGGAGTCTTTGGTCCCAGCTGCTTTGGTGTCATTCGTGGTGGCTTGGAGGGAGTGGTGTGAGTTTATGGAAGACTTTGGAGCCCTGTCGGTGTATGAAGATCACGTTGGGGGTCTGGTGGCATATTTGTGGGGCCGGAGGGGAATGAGGTGGAGCAAGTGGCTGTGAGGTTTTTGGTTAGGAGATCCAAGATGTATCAGCTGGGGAGGGGTGTGTGGCTTCCTTAGCAGAGAAGATCAGTCTGGTAAGTGTTATTAGGGCCTTCATGGCTAGTACGCCGCAGTTTCAGGGTCCATGTTTTTATTCAGTATGGTGGGGACTCCTTACATGCTTTCAGTTCACCGGAAGTTTTAGGAAAGCTTTGCAGTAGTTAGGCATTGTCCCGGTCGGTCTGGGATGTGCATAAAGGTAGGGGAAACTGAATAAGGAATTGTCAGGAGTTTGGGGGAATCTCTTTGAGGCGCAGGAACCTGGGGTGTGTTGTCAGGTTTGTACAGGGAATATGGTTTTCATCTATCTGACATAGTCTGACATCTTTAATATGGTCTCTAGGATGGGCTGGAAAGACCTCTAGGTTTGGTGGGTTGACCAGGAAAATTTTAGGTGCTCACAATGTCTGGCTTCTGGTGGTGGGGAGGTGTTCAGATCACACGTGGTAATGTTAGATCGGCGGGCAGTGGGGCGGTGGTCAGATTGCACGTGGTAAGGCTGGATCAGCGGGTGGTGGGGTAGTGGTCAGATTGCACGTGGTAAGGTTCGATCAGCAGGTGGTGAGGTGGTGGTCAGGTTGCACGTGGTACGGATGGATCAGCGCGTGGTGGTGGCCAGGTTGCACGTGGTAAGGATGGATCAGTGGGCGATGGTGGTGGTCATATTGCACGTGGTAAGGATGGATCAGCGGGCGGTTGGGTGGTGGTCAGATTGCACGTGGTAATGTTAGATCAGCGGGTGGTGGTGGCCAGGTTGCACGTGGTAAGGATGGATCAGCGAGCAGTGGGGTGGTGGCCAGGTTGCACGTGGTAAGGATGGATCAGCGAGCAGTGGTGTGGTGGTCAGATTGCATGTGGTAAGGCTGGATCAGCAGGCGGTGGTGGTCAGATTGCATGTGGTAATGTTTGAACAGCGGGCAGTGAGGTGGTGGCCAGGTTGCACGTGGTAAGGAGTCCATTAATTAGTTGAATTTCACCTGCAACCCCCCACTGACGGAGAAGTCCCGGTGCAGTGGCAGTTACAGCTGTAGAGAGGGGATACTCTCAAATATATCCACCGCTTGCCTGTATCATCTATCTGGTGAGTGGGCGATTCTACCATTGCTGCAGTGTGGCGACCTGACCTAGTTCCATTGTCCAATATTCTTTTATTATTTCTCTTATGTTCCATGTATGTTTTATGAAATGTTTTTAATTTAATTTTTCACCTGTTGATCTCTCAGCTGATTGTTATCTGTATTATATGTTGTGTGTATTATATGTTGTGTGTATTATATGTTATCTGTATTATATGTTGTGTGTATATGTTGTCAGTCCATTTACCATACAGTATTATGCTATGTATTGTGTTTTCTCTTTTTTAAGCACCTCTACACCATCTGGAGCCATTTCCTGATCTTCCAACAGGATTGGTTTTTATATCCTTTTTTATTAATAGTAGGCGCCTATAGATACATATTTTTCTTCTCTGTACCCTGTTCTGACCAGGGGGTCAGTTGTTGTATCTTAGGCAGCCCCTTACAGTATGTGTAGATGTTATCCATACTTAAGGGTTTAGATTGATTTTATATAATTGATATAGTTAGCGCTACCTGTTCTGTTTTTTCTCTGATTATCAGGTGTGGGTGCAATCTGATGCTGTTAGTATTTTGGGTATAGTGTCTGTTTAAAGCTGTTCCAATTTTACCCCAATTTTGGAGTCTGTGTCTTATTGGGTTGGGGATTGAACACAAAGTGTATTCGCTCAACCACTGGACTATAGCCAAAAATAAAGGGCACTAAGGGAAATACAGAAGTAAATCAAATGAGATAAAGCCCCTAATTGTGTGCACTCAATATGTAATGAAAATGTTATTTTTTTACTGACAGAAATAAAATGTAGCTTTTATTCGATCAACAAAAAGGCATGGATATAAAATACATATTATAACGGTGTAAATCCTAGAAGTCAGGGGGACAAGGATCAGAGGAAGGTCGTTCAAGGTCCTGAGAAGCTATTGTGCAGGCTCAGGGTAAGATGCCAGCAGTGGATTATTAATGCACAGCACATGGATAATGTTTCTCTACAGCGAACAGGAGAAATCTAACGTAAAACAGTGCGTCAGGTTTCCAAATGCCCCTCGTACCAGTGACTGCCACAGTGTGAGGTGCTGAATGGGGGTACACCAGAGGTGCTGAATGGGGGTACACCAGAGGTGCTGAATGGGGGTACACCAGAGGTGCTGAATGGGGGTACACCAGAGGTGCTGAATGGGGGTACACCAGACAAAATGCTAACCCTCGGATGGAGACAGCTTAGTAACAGTGCACACGAATCATCTCAACAGCTTGTGCAGTGAGCCACATATGCAGGATCCGGAATTCAATGTGATTGGACCCAGGCTCCAATACACTATTACTGTACAGTAAGGTGCGGGGGAAGTGCCTAGTATGAGTCACACAGCCCCGGGGTATAAGCGTTGTTGCTGTTTCCCACAGTTACCATTTAAAAAAAACATTTCCATTAAATATTGAGTGCACACAATTAGGGGCTTTCTGTCTCTCGTTTGATTTACTGGGTTGGGGATTGGGTGGTTAACTCGAGAACAGATTCCTCCTGCACAGAAGGGTTTGTCCTGAGATCATTCTCTGCCCATCGGTTTGTATTGAGGGTTATCAGCAGTTTTACAGAATGACATAATCATTTTCATGTTACTAAAAGAAGACGTTACATACAGTAGGGCGCGGATTTATTAGCATTTCTGATGCTGACGCTGGAAGTGCCTTGTATATTGTACCACACTAAGCATTTACAATGTCTGCCTGAATAGCGGCACATACTGTATGCTAACCCTCCCCCCAGCATCTATCTGTAGGAGATTATTACGTGGAACGTGTGTGATGGAAACATTGTCTCAGAGACAGCTGCCAGACACGTCTGTATTTTAACACTCCCCGCAAATAGCACATTACTGAAAAACACGCTAATAACACACCACTAAAAAACAGGCAAATCGCACTGCACCGTAAAACCCACAAATAACACACCACCGAAAATCACACAAATAACACTGTGACGAAATGGGCAATGAGGCCCTTATAATAAAGGTGAATCCCAGACATCGTCTGCGCGAATATGCAGGGCCGCTCTGTATATACATCTTATGTGGCTCATCTGGACAAGTATGTTACTGTATGTGAATGCATATGTGTAAACCTGTCTTTTCTGTGTGTAAATGTAACTGCAAGCATACAAATGTGTTTTAAAGCAGTCAAGGTCTCTGGACATGCAGGGCTGAGAAACCAGGTGTTCAGCCCACGTGTGGAGAAATGGCTTTTGCTGGGACTGGAGGGGGAGGGCTGTGTACTCAGGCCTGGGGAACTGTGACTGAGGGCAGGGCCATTGTTCAGCTCAGATTCCGAGTCATCCATCTCCACAAAACAGAAAGTGAATCCCTGTGCTTCTCCCATAGGGATAGCAATCAATGGGGAATATATATATATATATGTATGGTGTAAATACCTATAAGAAAAAAGGAGACTTTTGGTATACATCCTTTGATCAAATAATGCCAAGCCTGCTAACCACGTCAAGGTAAGTCTCTTTAGCAGGTCCCTACGCTAAATGCATACTAGTGTTATGTGAAATAAGCCCAGAAGGGGTTAAAATATCAAGGCATATGCTTGTATAACCTAGTGCAATTAAAAGCTGGTATATACCAGTACAGATACTCACATGTAAGTGAAGTGGAATAAGGGGACCATGCTAGGAGATTATATACCTAGAAGAGGAGGGGCTGGCCTGCCACAAACTGCTCAATAAGCAGTTGCAGGTGATTGGCTAAATATATTCAATTACACCATAGTAGTGTTGCCCTCTAGGAGCGTGCTGCAAAGGATTAAAATCGGCCCACTAGAAGTATCCAGCTGAAACTGGACCCCGGTGATTTAGGGTAAGATCCAATCAACTAAGGTCTCTGTGGCGAGTTAGTTTGAATTTCCCAGAGCCATGATTAGCCTATGTAGCACGCTCTGTGATTGGCCCACGTAACATCCGTGCTGTGATTGGTCGCCACCCATTCTCCATGAATTCCTATGGGACAGGAATGTAGAAAAGGGGCGGCCGCTCTCAGGTCCGCAGATCATTCCTGGACTGGCATGGAAATGGGCTAAATGGTGTTCTATGAGGTTGTGCCAGAGACCCCAAGACGAGGCTGCGTGCCTTTCTGAAGCGGGAGATTTAAACTTACCTGCCTGAAGTTCCCGATCCCCCAGGAGTGGGAGCTGCTCGGGGTACCTGGGACCGCTAGGATTCGCCTGTATAGCGCTGTTAGGTGACGTTGTGCCGCGTCTGCGGGCTCCGGACTCTGTGTTCTGTCTTGTGCCTGGTCTCCTGTGACAAACACATCACCGAAAAACACCCTCCCAGGTTGTAGAAAGTCAAAGCTTGTAACCGCCACCCACTGAATAAAATTTGTAAATCCCTTTGTTGCAAAAAGAGGTAACAATTAAATCAGAAATATTTATTATATTATTAAAATTGTGATGTTTCTGTTTGATTATTTAGAAGGCAAAAAGTTAGTCACCAAAAAATTATTTATCTTGCATAAAACATTATATGTAAAGCAGCTTAGAAATAAAATCGTTATCTTGTTGAATTGAGGTTGTACAGTATCGGCATGTATCAATAAACCCAGTTATACCCTACCTGCAGTTATACCCAGTTATACCCAATCTGCAGTTATACCCAGTTATACCCTATCTGCAGTTATACCCAGTTATACCCTATCTGCAGTTATACCCAGTTATACCCTATCTGCAGTTATACCCAGTTATACCCTATCTGCAGTTATACCCAGTTATACCCTATCTGCAGTTATACCCAGTTATACCCTACCTGCAGTTATACCCAGTTATACCCTATCTGCAGTTATACCCAGTTATACCCTATCTGCAGTTATACCCAGTTATACCCTATCTGCAGTTATACCCAGTTATACCCAGTTATACCCTATCTGCAGTTATACCCAGTTATACCCTATCTGCAGTTATACCCAGTTATACCCTATCTGCAGTTATACCCAGTTATACCCTATCTGCAGTTATACCCAGTTATACCCTACCTGCAGTTATACCCAGTTATACCCTATCTGCAGTTATACCCAGTTATACCCAGTTATACCCAGTTATACCCAGTTATACCCAGTTATACCCTATCCGCAGTTATACCCAGTTATACCCAGTTATACCCAGTTATATCCAGTTATACCCAATCTGCAGTTATACCCAGTTATACCCTATCTGCAGTTATACCCAGTTATACCCTATCTGCAGTTATACCCAGTTATACCCTATCTGCAGTTATACCCAGTTATACCCTATCTGCAGTTATACCCAGTTATACCCAATCTGCAGTTATACCCAGTTATACCCAGTTATACCCAATCTGCAGTTATACCCAGTTATACCCTACCTGCAGTTAAACCCAGTTATACCCAATCTGCAGTTATACCCAGTTATACCCTATCTGCAGTTATACCCAGTTATACCCTATCTGCAGTTATACCCAGTTATACCCAGTTATACCCTATCCGCAGTTATACCCAGTTATACCCAGTTATACCCTATCCGCAGTTATACCCAGTTATACCCAGTTATACCCTATCCGCAGTTATACCCAGTTATACCCAGTTATACCCTACCTGCAGTTATGATTGACTTGGCTACAAGAAGAAGTGTCCCTGAGGTTCATCCTGAAAGCCTCAGGAACCTCTTGGACTGGAGTCGCTGTCACCTAAAGCAGCGGTGCGCAAACTGGGGGGCGCGACCCCCAGGGAGGGCGCAAGACTGCCTGCGGGGGGGGGGGGCGCGCGGGTTACAGAGGCACCGCGCGCTTCCCGAAGTCACTTAAATTAAGTGCCGGGGGAGCTACAGCGCCTCTAAACCTTTACTTACCTTGGCTCGACGTGTCGCCACGGCAACGCATGCGACGTCATGTTGCTATGGCAACATGACGTCATGACACTGGAGCCGGGGTGAGGGGGGGACGCGGGGGTGAGGTGACCGCCGGCAGAGGGGCACTGGGAAAAGTTTTTGCCCCCCTGACCTAAAGAACCAACATGAGCCTGTCCTGATGTCCTCCCCACAACATGGCAGAGATCTGCTGCCTCCTGTTTACCACTCGGGTATGAACCAGCAGCCACAGCATACACCAGTAGGGACGCGCTCTCCCAGAGGGTGGGGGAATAGGGGCTACATTTGTATTATTTTACAACTAGACGTTATATATATATATTACAGTATGGTGGGTAAAAAAAAGTGACAAAAACGCTCCACCGTACAGCAAATATAAATACCACGTGTGGTGCATTTGCACGTCTCACACAGGTCTGTGACACTTTTTTAATGTCTGGTTATTCCCACGTACAAGCTTCACGTTGCATAGCCGGCAACCAGCGTCGCACTGATGAGACCCAAAAGGTCAAAAAGGCTGTCTGTGAGTAGGGTTACTGGCTCTGCACTTCTTAATCCCAGGGTGTGCTGCAAAACTGTGTAATGCGGCAGGCATAAGCATATAGGGGTCCATGTTAACATGGATAAGACGTAAAGAGTGACACGGTGCTCATTTGCATTTCCTTTCCCAGAATCCCTGGCTGCAGTGGAAGCGCTGTTTGCTAAGCGATGACGGGGTTGCAGACCTGTCTGACACATGTGAATGTGCTCACAAATGGTATTTTTATTATTCTATACCTATTTAAGCATTTTGCATGCTATGTTTTTGCTATTTCAGCATCCAAAACCAAAACATGAAAAATAGTTTGAAGCATAAACACAAGTGAAAGTTCCCGGCCTGGATTCCCGAGAGAAGAGAACTTCACCGCTGACTGGGCACAGGCAGAAAACCCCACTGAGGAGAACTTCCCACATCTCCTCACAAACACTGAATGTAACCCTGACACCTCCTCCTGCGCAGAAGGGAACGAGATATATTCTATTGCTGGGACTCACTGCGTTCATACGACAGCTGCTCAACAGGTAATATATATTTCAGGCAGCTTCCACCTCTGGCGTTCTAACTTCTATCCCATTGTTTCATTATCTTTTAAACAAGTTACAGAAGGTCACTTTTGGAGAATAATAGTTCAAGACTTTGCTATTGCCTGGTACACCTAGTTATAATTCATAATATTACCTTCCTTTCTTACTTTATTGCAAGGGATACCCGCATATTAATACCCCTGAGTTACATCAGCTAGGAGCAGAGAACCACAACGTCTTCTCGCTGTGACTACAGGTAAGTGCAGCCTGATACTGGTCACTGCGCACACACCTCACAAGATACCTCAGGGGTACATTATTCCAGAAATGGGATTAGAATGAGCAGCGCCCCGTGTACCATTAGGGAATAGGTGTCCTGATTGCTGATGACGAATAACCTGAGTTAGGAATGGGTTCATTTGTGCAGGAATCTTTTCCGATGGAATGTTTGGGATATCTGTTCCCATTGGCAGTTTGGGATAGTGGGCGGAGCTAAAGGGATAGTTGGGTAAACGGACAGAGATAATGTCAACCATTGCAGGTAAGAGAAGTGAGTTTTCCAGCTCTCCCTCCCATTATATGTTATAGTATTTACATTTTACAGGACTCTGGTCTCCAAAATAGAACAGCAATTCCCACACGTAATATGTATATTCCTGCACTTGGCCCCTATCCTGAGTGAAGAGAGTAGTTTGGCCAGGGGCGCATATCTGGGTGATAAACTTTGGATTCCTAAATAACAGCTTCATAATAAACCCTATATTCAGAAAATGGCCAGAAATGTAACATGTAACCCCCTAGCGAGATTACTATTGTCTACTGATGGGGTTAAGAAGGAATTAGCAGGTTCAGGTATTGGAAAGGCCCTAGCTAGATGTAACTAATTCTATGTTGCTTATTTCATGTAGCTCACTATGGTGTCAAAGTAACTCATGTCAGGTCCTCAGTTCCAGAACCTGCTAGAATAGTCACCTGACACCCATTGATTGCCAGTGCGGTTACCTATGCCCTCAATGGGAGCAAAGATTACCCCAATGGCAATGAATGGGCACCCCCTCTACCCCAAACAACCCCCCCCCCCTAACACATACAGTAATGGGCAAAATCCTTATTATCCAGACCTGGATAATCTGCCCATTAAAAATAAAACATTTCCCAGGCAGCATAAAATAAATTAAAGTTGTACTTACCCCTGCGAGGATGAAGGCCGCCCTCGTGCCCTCGTACCCTCGTGCCCTCGCGCCCTCGTGCCCTCGCACCCTCGTGCCCTCGTCTTCCCTCGTACTCATCTTTGTCCTCCACATCTTCCTGTGCAGCAACATTAAATTAAAAAAAAACAACTACTGGCCACTAACCGCTTAATTACCTTAGCGGTTATTAACCACTATAGTAATTAAGGGGTTAACCCCCCTCATCTGATACCCACACAGGAGAGGCCTAACCACCCTACGTGGGGCAACTACCTCCACCCCATCTGCCCCCATCACCACACATACAAATGGGCAAAGGCACTAGTTGAAAAAAAAATGGGTAATATCACGGCTTCCCATTTGTTTGCAAAAACCAAAAGAAATACACAATAAAATAACATTGACATAACAGTACAATACATTCACTTGCCAATAAACCCATTGATTGTGACTGTGGTAAACTATTCCCACAATATGGGCATGGATTGCCACAATTGCTATGAATGGGCAACCAAAAAAAAAAAAAATACATTACAATTAAATAAAAACCAGCATTTGCTCCCAAAAATACATTGCTTGTCACTGTGCTTATCAATACCCTGACAGGGGCATAGATTAACATATTGCTAGTCAATGGGCATCCTAAAAAAAAACCCAATTAAATAAAATACAATCCATGTGTTTCTGTAACGGTGCTCGGCAGAAACAGGATGGAACAACGATGCCAGGGTGGGGATACTGATACACCGACCTGAAGCCGCATCCTTGTGTGGGACTCGTCATCATGGGTAGATGTGTCAGGGTAGGAGAGAGCAGAGTAGTAGGATAGCAAGCCAAGGTCGATGAGTGGAGAGGTACGGATCTTAGAGGCCGATAGCCGGGGTCAAGGAGAGGAGAAATATGCGTCATAGGGATCACTAGCCGAGACGAGGGTTGGAGAAAGCAGCAGAGGCAAGGCAAGACAAGGCAAAAGTGCTTGCGACCAGCAAACTTCCCAAAGGATTATGTTCAGCCAACTTCCTGGTGGAAGAGGCTGAGCCTAAATAGCAAGAAGATCCAATCAGGAGCAGAGCTGCACAACAGGCAGGAACAAGACTGGAGCCAATCAGGTGACCGGAGCTTGACGAGGGCGGAGCCTGCGCCCGATCCTCACAGTGTCTTAACTTTGCCGTGTGAACATTCAAATTCCTCGTCCAACTGCGGCACCAACTTTTGACCCACGACGCAATGATCCTCAACAGCCTGATGCGCAGAAGTCCATGACCCTCTGTTCATTGCATAGGAGGCCGGGGTGAGTAGTCTTGTTTCCTTTCTGTTCTTCTTTCTTCTCTCCTTTGTAATCCAATTGATCAAGTAGTAGTTGATACGACGGCTTCTTGGACTCAAATGAGACGTGACAGGCCTTATATAAGGCCTGTGATGTCACATTTGATTGACAATTGGTGCACCCCCAATCCGATTGGATGATGTACAGGCGAGACGAGTATTCTAAGGCTTGCCTTAAACTAGCCCGGTTACATTCTGGGTATGTGCTGGGTGTAACCTGGCTAGTTTAAGGCAAGTTTAAGGTATTTCTGCATTGACTAATGACCCATCGGATTAACACATCACGGGTCCCCGGCAGTCCCATTCCGTTTAATGGGACTGCCTGGGACCCCCGCTGTTAATCTGATGGGCCATTAGTCAATGCAGAAATGCCTTAAACACGAACCAGCATGTACCTGGGTCTTTTTGGCGATTGGCACTGGTTTGTGTTAGAATAACCGTCAGCACTACAGTACCATGTGACGGCTTCCATTTTTTTCATGATATGTCGTCATCTTAAAGGGAGGGAAGCCAGCAAATCAGGAAGGATATGCTTCCCTCTGTTTAAGATGATGTCACCAGAAAAAAATGGAAGCCATCGCATTGTAGACACACCAATCGGATTGTTAGTTAAACCATGCGATGCCTTTACTTTTTTGGAGTGATGTGATATCATCAAAAAGGAAGGGAAGATAGCCAATCAGGTAATGCAGCCAATCAGGAGGAGGTGGGTCCAAGGAGAGAAGGAAACAGCATGGAGTGGAGAGAGATGTGTGCATGCACCATTGTGTTAAATACTTTTTGAGACGCCACCTGGCAACCCTACAGAAAACATGGATTCTGAATCCCTTGAGTTCTATGTACACCCCTCCACAAGTAGAGATGAAAAGAATAAAGATACAAATAACAAAGCAATATCATTCAATATACAGAATCAGTACATACTGTGAGGGAGTGAAGGGTTAACTCCCTCACTATGAGGCAGGCAGGCCACAAGGTATACACCAGGTATACAATGTGCAAGGATGTGGACAATTAACTCCAGGGCTTTAAAAGGCAGCAAGTGGCTCCCTGTCAGTGCTACCTGTTCCAGAACCTGCAGAGACAGGTCAAGAGGCTGTGGGGACTGACCAGGAGGGTGTATCTGGGAGGTACAGGACCCTGCGGCCGGGATCAGGGTGAGGCAGGAGGTCACACTGCCCTGGAGGGTGTACCTGGGAGCTGCAGGACCCTGCGGCCGTGATCAGGGTGAGGCAGGAGGTCACGCTGCCCAGGAGGGTGTACCTGGGAGCTGCAGCACCCTGCGGCCGTGATCAGGGTGAGGCAGGAGGAGGTCACGCTGCCCAGGAGGGTGTACCTGGGAGCTGCAGGACCCTGCGGCCGTGATCAGGGTGAGGCAGGAGGAGGTCACTCTGCCCAGGAGGGTGTACCTGTGAGCTGCAGCACCCTGCGGCCGTGATCAGGGTGAGGCAGGAGGTCACACTGCCCAGGAGGGTGTACCTGTGAGCTGCAGGACCCTGCGGCCGTGATCAGGGTGAGGCAGGAGGAGGTCACGCTGCCCAGGAGGGTGTACCTGGGAGCTGCAGGACCCTGCGGCCGTGATCAGGGTGAGGCAGGAGGAGGTCATGCTGCCCAGGAGGGTGTACCTGGGAGCTGCAGCACCCTGCGGCCGTGATCAGGGTGAGGCAGGAGGAGGTCACGCTGCCCAGGAGGGTGTACCTGGGAGCTGCAGGACCCTGCGGCCGTGATCAGGGTGAGGCAGGAGGAGGTCATGCTGCCCAGGAGGGTGTACCTGGGAGCTGCAGCACCCTGCGGCCGTGATCAGGGTGAGGCAGGAGGAGGTCACGCTGCCCAGGAGGGTGTACCTGGGAGCTGCAGGACCTGCGGCCGTGATCAAGGTGAGACAGGAGGTCACGCTGCCCAGGAGGGTGTACCTGGGAGCTGCAGGACCCTGCGGCCGTGATCAGGGTGAGGCAGGAGATCACGCTGCCCAGGAGGGTGTACCTGGGAGCTGCAGGACCCTGCGGCCGTGATCAGGGTGAGGCAGGAGGTCACGCTGCCCAGGAGGGTGTACCTGGGAGCTGCAGGACCTGCGGCCGTGATCAAGGTGAGACAGGAGGTCACGCTGCCCAGGAGGGTGTACCTGGGAGCTGCAGGACCCTGCGGCCGTGATCAGGGTGAGGCAGGAGATCACGCTGCCCAGGAGGGTGTACCTGGGAGCTGCAGGACCCTGCGGCCGTGATCAGGGTGAGGCAGGAGGTCACGCTGCCCAGGAGGGTGTACCTGGGAGCTGCAGGACCCTGCGGCCGTGATCAGGGTGAGGCAGGAGGAGGTCACTCTGCCCAGGAGGGTGTACCTGGGAGCTGCAGCACCCTGCGGCCGTGATCAGGGTGAGGCAGGAGGTCACACTGCCCAGGAGGGTGTACCTGTGAGCTGCAGGACCCTGCGGCCGTGATCAGGGTGAGGCAGGAGGAGGTCACACTGCCCAGGAGGGTGTACCTGGGAGCTGCAGCACCCTGCAGCCGTGATCAGGGTGAGGCAGGAGGAGGTCACGCTGCCCAGGAGGGTGTACCTGGGAGCTGCAGCACCCTGCGGCCGTGATCAGGGTGAGGCAGGAGGAGGTGACGCTGCCCAGGAGGGTGTACCTGGGAGCTGCAGGACCCTGCGGCCGTGATCAGGGTGAGGCAGGAGGAGGTCACACTGCCCAGGAGGGTGTACCTGGGAGCTGCAGGACCCTGCGGCCGTGATCAGGGTGAGGCAGGAGGAGGTCACGCTGCCCAGGAGGGTGTACCTGGGAGCTGCAGGACCCTGCGGCCGTGATCAGGGTGAGGCAGGAGGTCACACTGCCCAGGAGGGTGTACCTGGGAGCTGCAGGACCCTGCGGCCGTGATCAGGGTGAGGCAGGAGGTCACACTGCCCAGGAGGGTGTACCTGGCACAGGAGATGGACTTTCCTCAGGAGCCTAAATTATGGACAATTTAGTCTAGTTTTGTTGCACTGCCTGTGATTCAGCTCTATCCCTGAGCTCTGTTTAACTGGTAAGCTGGAGAGCCGCCCGGGATAGTTAGGGGTTAGATACTGTAGGTACTGTGTGATTAGTACTCAGAGAGGAGCTAGGCATTTTTTTTATAGTTGCTTTGTTTTATGCCCGTAAGAATAAACCTGCTAACAGATTCTTATGGTTCCTGCCTTTGATGTAAGAGCAAAGATCCTGCAACGTGGCCGAGATATCACCATGCACGCACACGCTCACACGCACACGCGCACACTCAAACTGACCCAAAATAGCTGCTCCCCCATGTGGCAAATGCATAATTTTGGCTTCGTTTGTGGACTGCGTACAGATTATATGATTACATGTTAACTTCACATATTATTACATGCCACTATTCCAATGTAATTGCCCTCAGATGTCACCAAACGGAACCTGCAGCTGCTATAGAACAATCCCTCCTGTGTGATCCCCTCTGTGTGATCCCTCCTGTGTGATCCCTCCTGTGTGATCCCTCCTGTGTGATCCCTCCTGTGTGATCCCTCCTGTGTGATCCCTCCTGTGTGATCCCTCCTGTGTGATCCCTCCTGTGTGATCCCTCCTGTGTGATCCCTCCTGTGTGATTCCCCCCTGTGTGATTCCCCCCTGTGTGATTCCCCCCTGTGTGATCCCCCCTGTGTGATCCCTCCTGTGCCAGAAACATTATAACAACGTCATGCTTCATATTAAAAATACAGTAAATTAAACTAACAACTTTTCTGATGATTTTGACATGATGAAAACAGTGGCGTTTGTGCATCAATTCAGTAGCTTGGAGTTTGTGTCTCTTCCGTGTAAGTGATCTCAGCAATTTTCAGTGTAACAAAGTGGGAAACTTTCTTCCATTGTCTGAAGCTGGATATGCTGTGAGCAATGTGGTGAAACAGTATTATAAAGCCAGGTTTATCTTCTTCATAAGACACAGACCACTGGTGTTCTCAGAATCACAGATATAATAACAATATAGACTTTCATGTGGATTCTACAGCTCATATATAACGGTTCCTCCATACATCTCAATGCCACTGAATCACGTCCTGCTGAAAGATTTTATCTTTTTAAAGTCTCTGGAAGAAATGTATAATAAGAAATGTATGTATCATCTTTAGCTTCAGTGTTAAACTTTCGTACTATTGAGAACCCGTCTCCGATAAACAATGTGCGGATATATTGCAAGTCTTATAAAGCTTTTCTCACAACTAGTTCCAGTCAATCACTAACATGAATGCTAGCAAGTAAAGATAACAGAACAATATCTCTGCATGTCCTCATGGAGCAGCAGGAAGGGGTTAAGTTCCTTTTCCAATATATTTTATGGTTGAGTAAAACCGGAGCTTCTTCGCATGATCCAAATCGGGGCAATAAATGTTGTCTGGAAGTTTGAATTTATAAGGGAAGATGCTGAACACTTTTCATTATAACAGGAATCCTGCTTTGCTATGCTCATTTAGTACTCAGTAATACAAAGTAGTATACCAGTCCCTGTATAAAGAACCCTATGAACGTAATGTCGTAGAAGGAGACACATGGTGCAGTATTCACAGCTCTGGGGAAGAGCGGAGATCTTCCCGTGATCTTCATGTCTGTCCCTATCCCTTTAAATAAGTCAAAACACACAAAAGTGGTGCTAAAGCCACATCATTCATGTATTAACCCCTTGAGCACCAGAGGTGCCTCGGCATCGGAGTGTCATGGCCCATATAAATAACGGAAATCCCCGTCTGCTCCTCGGGCCTTCCAGCTCGTGCCCTACCAATCAAAACTCAGCCCAGCAACAGCTGGACCAATCAGTATCCAACAGGTAGACCAATCCGTAGCTAGTTCCAACTTCTGCCCAGCGACCCTATGTCTGGCACTGAAAGCCCTCCACTAGCCAGTACCTAACAATAACAAACACAAGGAGGGTAACGGGTGGGAGAGAGGGTTTGCTACCTGGCAGCACGTTGCTGCCCACTTAGTGCTCAGGGTTTACATGATGTCCTATACACAGCTGACTGTGCCTATGAGTGTAGTCAGTAGTCAGTTTGCAATTACATACACACCCCAATCTGACAGTGAGTGGGGAACTGTAACAAAAGTGTCTGTACCAAGCGACAGAACTATGAGCTGAGAGGCCGTCTCTGGATTCCCATCTTCTATCCACTAATACATCATTGTATATAGTGTTTTCCTAATTAGTGTCCATTTCTTCTGACTACTGCTAACACCTCCTCCTCCTCTATTGATCTCTCTGTGGGGGTACCCCAGGGCTCTGTCCTGGGACCTCTTCTCTTTTCTCTGTACACACTCTCTCTAGGTGACCTAATAACATATTTTGGGTTTAAATATCACCTCTATGCTGACGACACACAAATATACTTTTCAACACCCGACCTTACACCTGCTGTACAGACCAAAGTTTCTGAATGTCTCTCTGCTATATCATCCTGGATGGCCCTCCGTCGCCTTAAACTCAACATGGCTAAAACAGAGCTCCTCATACTTCCTCCCAAACCTGGCCCTACTACCTCCTTCCACATTACTGTTGGAAATACGATCATTCACCCAGTAGCCCAAGCACGCTGCCTAGGGGTCACACTCGACTCCTCTCTCACATTCGCCCCTCACATTCAAAACATTTCTAAAACTTGTCGCTTTTTCCTCCGCAATATAACTAAGATACGCCCTTTCCTCTGTTGCTCGACTGCTAAAACTCTGACTCAGGCCCTCATTCTCTCCCGTCTTGATTACTGTAACCTCCTGCTGTCCGGGATTCCTACCTCTCACCTGTCTCCCCTACAATCTATCCTAAACGCTGCTGCCAGAGTCACTCTACTCTTTCCTAGATCTGTCTCGGCATCTCCCCTCATGAAATCCCTCTCCTGGCTTCCGATCAAATGACGCAACACGGGAGGAACAACGCGACACGAGAGGAACTACGTGTCTCAGGAGAAATGACGCGATACGGGAGGAACGAGGCGACAAAGGAAGGAAATAGACTTTTGGCATGGGGATATGTATTTTATAGGAGCACATAGAGGGGAGTATCTAAAACAATATTCAAACTTACATATTCCTATCGATATATTTACACTCATAGCAGCCCCAGTATAGAAAGCGGTACAAAAGTTCTGACGTTGCGACGCTAGCAGGTCCCAGGGGCCTCTGGTGATTGGAAATCCGGTGATGTCTGGGGGCCTTCAGCAAATCCCCATGCGTTTCGCACACTGGTGCTTCACCTGGACCCGATGCCATTATCTACTATATATTTCTCAAACAGTCATATGTTTCTATGTCTGTATGTGTCTCCCTGTGTCCCTAGCGGCAATCCCATTGAACCTTGGGCCAGGCCAATGAGATTGCTCCCTTGGCCCGCCCGCCCCTGCACACCTCTCATTGGCCTGAGGCGGAGTGATCACACACTCACACACTCACACACTCACACACTCACACACTCACACACTCACTCTCCTCGTATCTGCGCCAGTCCCACTCTCCACCACCTCTCACTCCAGTCGTGTGTGTGTGTGTGCCCCCCTCACCACAAACCCCCCGCACCGCAAACCCCCCGCCCCCCCTCACCGCAAACCCCCCGCCCCCCCTCACCACAAACCCCCCGCCCCCCCTCACCGCAAACTCCCCGCCCCCCTCACCGCAAACCCCCCCGCACCTCAAACTCCCCGCCCCCCCTCACCGCAAACCCCCCCTCACCGCAAACTCCCCGCCCCCCCTCACCGCAAACCCCCCACCCCCCCTCACTGCAAACTCCCCGCCCCCCCTCACCGCAAACCCCCCCTCACCGCAAACTCCCCGCCCCCCCTCACCGCAAACCTCAGCCTCCCCGGCGCCAAGCCTCCTCCACCTAACCTCTCACACACCGCCAGCAAAACTCCCGCCGCCTCTCACACGCCGCCGCCTGCCCACTCAGCTCTTCTCATCGCGGCCCTGTCTTACCGCCGGGAGCGCCAGATAACCCCCCCCGCGGCCGAGCCGGGAGCGTAACCTCCCCCCCCCCCACCACACACAACCCCACCCCCGCGGCCGAGCCGGGAGCACCAGGGGCGCAAGGAGGTAACCTCCCCCCCCACCACACACAACCCCCCCCACGGCCGGGAGCACCGGGTGGCACAAGGAGGTAACCCCCCCCCCTCCACACCCCACCGCGGCCGAGCCGGGAGCACCGGGTGGCACAAGGAGGTAACCTCACCCCCCCCCCCTCCACACAACCCCCCCCTCCACACATCCCCCCCCCCACACACACAACACCCCCCCCACACACACACACAACACCCCCCCCACACACACACACACACACAACCCCCCCCCCCCCGCGGCCGGGAGCACCGGCTGGCGCAAGGAGGTACACACACACACAGTGACACACACAGTGACACACTGACTGACACACAGTCACAGTCACACACTGACTGACACACAGTGACTGACACACAGTCACACACAGACACTCACACTCACCCACTCACTGCCGCACGCAAACACTGACTGACGCACACTGACTGAGGCACACACACACACTGATTGCCTGACACACACTGAATGGCGCCCGCGCGCACACACTGACTGAAGCGCGTACACACACCCTGACTAACGCACACACTGACTGACGCACACACACACACACACAGACTGCCTGCCACGCGCACGCACACACCCCATGACTGACGCACGCACACACCCCATGACTGACGCATACACCCCATGACTGACGCACGCACACACACCCTGACTGACGCACGCACACACACACACCCTGACTGACGCACGCACACACACACACCCTGACTGATGCACGCACACACACACCCTGACTGACGCACGCACACACCCTGACTGACGCACGCACACACCCTGACTGACGCACGCACACACACACCCTGACTGACGCACGCACACACACACCCTGACTGACACACGCACACACACACCCTGACTGACGCACGCACACACACACCCTGACTGACGCACGCACACACACACCCTGACTGACGCACGCACACACCCTGACTGGCGCACGCACACACACACACTGACTGGCGCACACACACACACACTGACACACAGACACACACGCTGACTGACGCATGCACACACACACCCTGACTGGCGCACACACACACACACTGACACACAGACACACAGACACTGACTGTGTGTGTGTGTGTGTGTGTGTGTGTGTGTGTGTGTGTGTGTGTGTGTGTGTGTGTGTGTGTGTGCGTCACTCAGTCTGTGTGTGTGTGTTTGTGTTTCTGCGTCAGACTCACTGATGCGCGCGCACACACACACACTGACTGACTGACGCACACACAATGACTGACGCACACACTGCATGAAGCTGTAAAGGGGGACAAACAGAGCTGTAAAGGAGGGAGGGGGGGACTGGATTGATGTGAATGGGGGACAAACAGAGAGAGGGGGGAGGAGAGAGGAGACAGAGAGGAGCGGGAACATTACATCCCGGGCAACGCCGGGTTTCTCAGCTAGTATTTAATATTCAAGGACTCCATTTCCACAGGCTCAGTACCACAACATTGGCATAAAGCAGATGCGGTGCCTATATTTAAAAAGGGAGCTAGATCACAACCGGGGAATTACAGACCTGTAAGCCTGACTTCAACAGTGGGGAAACTACTTGAAGGTTTAATACGGGATAATATTCAGGAATACCTAATGGAAAACAAAATTATTAGTAATAGTCAGCATGGATTTATGAAGGATAGATCTTGCCAAACTAACCTTATTTGTTTCTTTGAGGAGGAAAGTAGGAATTTAGACCAGGGTAATGCAGTTGATGTGGTCTACTTAGATTTTGCAAAGGCTTTTGATACGGTTTCACACAAGATGTTGGTGTACAAACTAAAACAAATTGGACTCAGTAATAATATATGCACCTGGATTGAAAACTGGTTAAAGGACAGACAACAGAGGGTTGTCATAAATGGAACTTTTTCAGGTTGGGCTAAAGTCGTGAGTGGAGTACCTCAGGGATCGGTACTGGGACCCTTGCTTTCTAACTTGTTTATTAATGACCATGAGGTTGGGATGAAGAGCAAAGTCTCCATCTTTGCTGATGATACTAAATTGTGTAAGGTAATAAAATCAGAGCAGGATGTAATTTCTCTTCAGAAGGACTTGGAGAGACTGGAAACGTTGGCAGGTAAATGGCAGATGAGGTTTAATACAGATAAATGTAAGGTTATGCATTTGGGAAGCAAGAATAAACAGGCGACTTACAAATTAAATGGAGATATATTGGGGGAATCCTTGATGGAGAAGGATTTAGGAGTGCTTGTAGACAGCAGGCTTAGCAATAGCGCCCAATGTCATGCAGTAGCTGCAAAGGCAAACAAGATCTTATCTTGCATCAAACGGGCAATGGATGGAAGGGAAGTAAACATAATCATGCCCCTTTACAAAGCATTAGTAAGACCACAAAAAACAAAAATAGGAGCGCATGAAAATGAAACCAAGAAAAGCCAAAATGAATACATATATTTTATATCATAAAAAATAGTTCATCATACAAACATACATATAACAGAAATATATAAATAAAACCTGTCTACAATGACACTAATATATTGCAAAAAGAGCCCAAGCCACGTGGGAGTAAGGGGTGTAAACACCCAAGTACACAAGCCCTAGTTGTAACAGGAAGGAAGAGGTGCTGGGAACGCTAGATGACACAAAAAACAGACCTTAGGCACTTCAATTCTTCCCTGTACTCCTCGTGACAGGGCTGGGCTCAAACAGCAACACAATCTGACCGTCGCTGCGTAATGACGTCACCAACACGTTTCGTGTCACATGGCACGTCATCAGGGTTTGGTCATACACTCTCAAAGGGGCATATATACACCTCCCATGGTTCATACATCAACCAATAAGAAACCTTGTCTGATTATAGCAAAACAACCCTCCAATCAGGGACAACTAAACATTACTACACAAATTTTGACAAAAACAAAATGCAAGAAATAAAAAGAAAAATTAAAAATAATAAAAACATGACAAAATGCAATTTAATAATAACTACTAATTCAGAAGGACTTGGAGAGACTGGAAACGTGGGCAGGTAAATGGCAGGTGAGGTTTAATACAGATAAATTTAAGATTATGCATTTGGGATGCAAGAATAAAAAGGCGACTTACAAATTAAATGGAGATATATTGGGGGAATCCTTGATGGAGAAGGATTTAGGAGTGCTTGTAGACAGCAGGCTTAGCAATAGTGCCCAATGTCATGCAGTAGCTGCAAAGGCAAATAAGATGTTATCTTGCATCAAACAGGCAATGGATGGAAGGGAAGTAAACATAATTATGCCCCTTTACAAAGCATTAGTAAGACCACACCTTGAATATGGAGTACAATTTTGGGCACCAATCCTAAGAAAAGACATTATGGAACTAGAGAGAGTGCAGAGAAGATCCACCAAATTAATAAAGGGGATGGACAATATAACATATGAGGAGATGCTAGCTAAATTATATTTATTTACATTAGAAAAGAGGCGTCTAAGAGGGGATATGATAACTATATACAAATATATTCGGGGACAATACAAGGAGCTTTCAAAAGAACTATTCATCCCACGGGCAGAACAAAGGACTCGGGGCCATCCCTTAAGGTTGGAGGAAAGGAGATTTCACCAGCAACAAAGAAAAGGGTTCTTTACAGTAAGGGCAGTTATAATGTGGAATTCATTACCCATGGAGACTGTGATGGCAGATACAATAGATTTGTTCAAAAAAAGGTTGGACATCTTTTTAGATGGGAAAGGTACACAGGGATATACCAAATAAGTATACATGGGAAGGATGTTGATCCGGTGATTAATCCGATTGCCAATTCTTGGAGTCAGGAAGGAATTTATTTTTCCCCTTATGAGATATCATTGGATGATATGACACTGGGGTTTTTTGTTTGCCTTCCTCTGGATCAATAAGTAAGTATAGATATAGGATACAGTATCTGTTGTCTAAATTTAGCATAGGTTGAACTTGATGGACGTATTTCTTTTTTCAACCTCATCTACTATGTAACTATGTAACTATGTAACTATGTAACTATGTAACCCAGCAGCTTTATAATTAGGGTTTCGCATGATGAAGCAATTAATGAAACACACACACGTATCACTGGGTGACACTTATTGATTCCCATCCATCCTGTTAGACTTCAGTGTCTTTAAAGCTAATGTAAAAAGAGTACACTTAGAAAGGGTTAATCCAATAAAAGGTAAGCCACATGAAAGGGTTCTCCACAGTAAATCTATATACACAGTGTCTGGAATATCCCTGTGCTTCGACATCCACAAACGTATATATTCTACAAGTCTCACATAGTTTTATTATGTGACTTAATTACTATCTTAAAATGATTTACAGTAAAGATAAGAGCAGCCAGATATATGTTCTATTCAGAGATTAATACTGTATGTATGGTGGATTTACAGCAATCCACCCCCCAGCCACGGCCAGTGACCAGCTGTCAGATAGGAGGTGCCGAGTACGTCTCAGCTGGCACACAGATGACAAAGTAATGATCAGTCTACATTTCTCCCACTGAGCCAATTTCTCCCCCATTAAAAATAAATGTGACAAGATGGCTAGTGACCAACACGTATTAAACAGATAATTAATGCTGGCTACAGGTCACAGCGCCATTTGTCTCTGTCACACTGCCGCTGACTGGACATCGCTCTTCTGAAAAATATGCACAGTGCATCGTCCTGCGCGGATTTTAACCCTTGCATTTATTTAATACTCCTCACTGCAGAATTCATACCTCTAGCACCTAATTTCTTCCTTTTATGAAACAAGGAGACATATATTGACACCCCTGTCACAAGATTAATTAGACACTAAATGACATTTGTAGAAAGGTAACCACTCAAGGTCTTATTGCACAAAGGTCTATACCTCGAATATACTGCAAAACGGGGGAGGGGGTGCCCCAAAGAGCCCTCTTCTTGTGCGCACACGTACATTAAACTGGTGGATACAGGGTGGTCTGTAGACTGTATCCTTTGTGGATATAATTAGTGAAGAAACTTAAAACATAATGTTTATTCTGATATAAAGAAAATGAATGTATCAAAAAATGACTAAAACCTTATAGGGGAGTGGGGGGGATATTTGGTATCAGTAACCGATATAGGGCCTCATGCAGTAAAGTCCGATTATCGGCAGGGTTACAAATCGTCATTTCTTTGCCGTGTTGCGGCTCACCCGGCGAAATGTATCTGCTGCAGAAATATCCACCTCTCTCTGCGAAAATCTCGCCGGAAATCAAAATATTTTTACATTTAAATGTTATTACTTTGTATTGAAGCAGGGGGTCTCCTGAGCTGAACCGCATTGGTTTCAGGTCCGGGGACCCCCCTACTTCCCGAGATACAGGTTCCGTTATGGGGTGCCGGTATCTCCTATGCATGGAAATGTCCCGATTTCGTGACCGTGCACATGAGATACCGGCACCCCATAACAGGGCCTGTATCTCGGGAAGCAGGGGGTCCCTGGAGCTGAAACCAATGCGGTTCTGAGACCTCCGGTTAGGAGACCCCCTTCTCATCTACACTAGTATTAAAATTTAAATGTAAAAATATTTAGGAAGCACCAATACACAACCCACCCCTGTGCCCCCCCCATAAAACTATGATTTATTATTTTACACACACACACACAATTAATACCCCAGGCCGGTGGGGGTCCCCAGTGGTCCCGCGGGTGTCCGCAGGCCCCACAGTGCACCCATGAGGGTACCCACATGTGTCATGGGGCCTCTGAGTGGTTCACGCTAGGCTCTGTAGGCCTCCAGGTGGTACCCGTGGTGGTCCCCGTGTGACTCCCATGGGGGTCTGGGGCCCTCGGGTGGTCCCTGCGGGTTCGCTGGGCCCCCACAGCTGTGGGGCCTCTGGTTCTTCCCCGCAGGTGTCCACTGTGAGTCCTCAGGTGGTACCCATGGGCATCCAGGGGTCCTCAGATGGGCCCCATGGGCGTCCGGGGGTCCTTGGGTGGTCCCCGCAGGCCTGAGGTACCAATCCTGTATGTCAAAAAAACTATTTTTTGCCCATTATTAAACACAACATTAGCAAGCATAAATAAAGTAAATAAAACCGTTGTACTTACCCCTGCCAATATGAAGGGCATCCTCGTCAGCTTACTGCAGAACCCTGACCTCCGTTACCAGAACACATGCATATAGTAATAAATACAGTACCATCTAATGGCCCTTAGCCCCTTAATCACCTTAGTGGTTAATAACCGCAATAGTTATTAAGGGGTTAACCCACCCTGTCTGCTACCCACCCGGGAGGCCTAACCACTCACCCCGGACCCACTATACTCACTTGTCATGCATTCATTGGCACATCATGCCCATATAATATGGGCATGATTGACCAATATACCAAGAAATGGGGAAGGATTAAAAAAAATCAGGCACAAATAAAACACACAACATAGTCAAATATAAATCATAACATAGCCAAATAAAAAACATTACACAGCAAAATCAAACACAGCCCATAGCAAAAAAAAATACACCACATAGCCAATTAAATAGATAACTAATGCCAATAAAACAATTGAATGGCACAGTGGGTACATGATGCCCATATAATCTGTGCATCATTTAACACTATACCAGTCAATGGTCAAAATAAAAGAAACAATCACAAACAAGATCCAATGCCATCCAAACAATCAGAAAATAAAAACACATCAAGAAGTAAACTTAACTAAATTACCACCAATCAATGAATCCAATCCAAAACAAATTCCACAATTCTCAATTAAAACACCAAAATATAACCTTTATGAAATAAATGAAAGCTCAAAGTAAACACCATCCGACAAAATCTAACTACCAAAAAGAAGTCACTACTAAAAAGCTAGCACCCACCCGAAATAAACTATTGAAAACACCACTAAAAATTACATCTTACTAAATAAAAATTAAATTGCCCAAACATTTATAAACAAACAAGGAAACGGACACATTCAAATATCTCCAAATTAGACACTTTGCCCAGAAGATATCCCCGAATCCAGAATTTCCCCCTCTCACTAAATTCGAGAGACTATGTAGAAATAGCTCTCAACAAAAAGGGCTAATATCAAAATTGTATACAGAATTGGAAACATCAGCGGACCCTCCGACTCATGACTACATGCAAAAATGGGCCGCAGACCTGAATATAGTTATCAACAGAGAGGACTGGGAAGACATTTGGGAAGTAGCCTCAGGAACTTCCATATGCACCACAACCAAAGAAAACATTTACAAAATAATGTTCTACTGGTACCTCACTCCAGTGAGGCTAAAACAAATCTACCCTCTGGCATCTGATTTATGTTGGAGAGGCTGTGGACAAAAGGGTGACATGGCCCACATCTGGTGTACGTGTCCGGAAATTAAGAAGTATTGGGAAAGGGTCCAAATTCTATTAAAAGAGGTTACTAGCCTCGACCTACCTGTTGATCCACTGACCTACCTACTTGCCAGGCCAATGGAAAAAATTGACCGTCCAGTGAGGAAATTGGTCTCCTTCATCCTCATAGCGGCGAGATGTGAGGTTGCGGCCTCCTGGAAGAAAGTGTCCCCACCCTCCATGACAAAGCTAAAAAACAGGATAAATAAAGTAATGCTTATGGAGAAGCTAACCGCGCACCTTCAGCAAAAAACGATAGCTTTCTATAAAATCTGGGAACCTTGGATAATCATATAGAACGAGTCAAGCTTACTAAGGAAGAAACAAGGAGATAAGGCATTATGGATAAGGAAGCGTTTGGCAATCAGTACCTCTATGAAGTTCGTCCAAAAGGGACACCAGCGACCAGGGTAGACACTCCCCCCCCCCCCCCCCCTCCCGCTCTATCCTCTCTCTTTCTCACCTCCCCCCTCTTTCTCGGGCAACAGGTGTTGCCATCCTTTCCCCCCAAAAAAATAAAAAAATGTTCTGTATTAGGCTATGCATATCGTTCCTTGTATGTACATTTTATATCTGCCTAGTAAAAAAGTTTGGAAAAAAAAAAAAACAAGGAAACTACATTTAAAATACATAAAAACAAGCATTTGCACAAACAACCATTGATTGTCCCTGTATGTATGTATATCCATAGAGACATAAAGTGGTGTGAAAAATAAAAGAAAGTACACACTCTTTGAATTCTATGGTTTTACATATCAGGACATAATAAGAATCATCTGTTCCTTAGCAGGTCTTAAAATTAGGTAAATAAAACCTCAGATGAACAACAACACATGACATATTACACTGCGTCATGATTTATTTAACAAAAATGAAGCCAAAATGGAAAAGCCATGTGTGGAAAAACTAAGTATACCATATGATTCAATAGCTTGCAGAACCACCTTTAGCAGCAATAACTTGAAGTAATCGTTTCACATCGTTGTGGAAGAATTTTGGCCCACTCTTCTTTACAACATTGCTTCAGTTCATTGAGGTTTGTGCACAACTCTTTTAAGGTCCAGCCACAGCATTTCAATCGGGCTGAGGTCTGGACTTTGACTGGGCCATTGCAACACCTTGATTCTTTTCTTTTTCAGCCATTCTGTTGTAGATTTGCTGGTGTGCTTGGGATCATTGTCCTGTTGCATGACCCAATTTCGGCCAAGCTTTAGCTGTCGGACAGATGGCCTCACATTTGAAAATAGAATACTTTCGTATACAGAGGAGTTCATGGTCGACTCAATGACTGCAAGGTTACCAGGTTCTGTGGCTGCAAAACAAGCCCAAATCATCACCCATCCACTACTGTGCTGGACAGATGGTATGAGGTGTTTGTGCTGATATGCTGTGTTTGGTTTTCGCCAAACTTGGCGCTGTGCATTATGGCCAAACATCTTCACTTTGGTCTCGTCTGTCCAAAGGACATTGTTCCAGAAGTCTTGTGGTTTGTTCAGATGCAACTTTGCAAACCTAAGCCGTGCTGCCATGTTATTTTTAGAGAGAAGAGGCTTTCTCCTGGCAACCCTTCCAAACAAACCATACTTGGTCAGTCTTTTTCTAATTGTACTGTCATGAACTTTAACATGTAACATGTAACATGCTAACTGAGGCCTGTAGAGTCTGAGATGTAACTCTAGGATTTTTTGCAATTTCTCTGAGCTTTGCACGGTCTGACCTTGGGGTGAATTTGCTGGGACGTCCACTCCTGGGAAGATTGGCAATTGTCTTGAATGTTTTCCACATTTGAATAATCTTTCTCACTGTAGAATGATGGACTTTAAATTGTTTGGAAATGGCCTTATAACCCTTCCCAGATTGATGGGCAGCAACAATAAACCTTGTATATTTTATCTTGGGGGCATAACCCTGGAACAGATGATACCACCAATTACATGGGTCCAGAGTTAGAGACTCAGATCCTGGCATACACAGGTGAAAGGGCATTAGATGACACAAAGGGGGAATACGTTGTTATGGACACCTCTGACTGAGACCCTGAGGACCTCGTAAAGGAGTAATAATATCCTCTACTCCCTGGCTTCTTAATACATCTGGACACTAGTATATCTTCCTGTGACTCCTCAGAGCTTTCACACAACCATCTGCCCTCACCCACATCCTCTGGAAACTTAGTTAACACAAAAGGTGGTGCAGTAGGATCTACATATTTTACCGTCTGTGAACCACAGGTTGACGATGGGGCAGTGGCAGGGGCAGAATGGGCCTGAGCAAAGTCTTGAATGTTCAGCACAGGGGTAGTGGCTGATGGGGTATCTATCACTAGGGTCGTTGAATGGGACTTTAACACATCCATTACCTGGGGTATGGAAAGGGGCTTCCCTTTCCCTTCAACTGAAGACTTTGCCTTGGGTGCGGCCACTTGTTGACCCGCTCCCCGTCCTGCAGAGGGCGGCATCAATGCATGGACACATGTCACTTCCTTTGGACAGTTAGCATCCACCAGGCTGGCGACATCTGTCGAAGGCAGACCCACACTCACCGCATCTGGGCCAAGCGGTGGTGCGACCGACTCTGCGGACGCCATTTTGGTGACGTCATTGCTGAGTGACAGTCTCGCGACACCACCAGAGCAGCTCACGCCCGGTGCCATTGATGACATCACTTCCGGTGAGGCCGGAAGTTTGTCACCGAGCTTCGCACCGGACGAGGCCGCACCCAGCGCCTCAGGCAAGTAGGCCGCAACTGGATCAGCTGTAAAGTAAGAGCTGGGCGACTCACCCACAGCAAGGTGGGGACGTCCATCGGTTCCTCCGCAGGCAGCATACAGACATCTCCATCATCATCTGGGATGGCGAATCTCGTCGGACGCTCCACAACCTCCGCAGCCTCGTGGAAGGATGCTTCTGGACCAGCCCTCGACAGGGATGGACAGGTACGTGATCTCTCCTTCGCAGGTTCCGCCTGGTAGAGATCTTCACCAAGGTGGGACACCTCCACCAGGACGTGACGACGGGGTGAGTCAATCACCCGGACGACCAGGATTATGGAGCTACCATGCTCCGCGGTCACCCAGGGACTCACACCCGACACCCCTGGGGCAGTCGACTCACCCTCAACGGCATGGAGAGGTACTGATCCCAAGCCTGGGACCATCAGTACCGTCGTTGTAGGGACCACGGGCCAAGCAGGGTCCACAGCAGCAGCTGTGGTAGTACTAAGTGGCACGGAACCACTGGAGCTTCCGGACACATTTGTAAGGGCGCACAGGCCCACAGCATCTGTGGCAGGAAACAGAAATGGAACCGCACCCGTCGGGGTAACGGCTCGCGAGGTAGGCACACATAACTCTGCAGACACAGGGTTGGCAGGCCACAGATAGTAGGTGCCACAGTGCTGACACCGCGCACTTAGGCCCACAGGGCCACCAGGTAGTTGACAATGCACACACACAGCGCAGATGGATTTGCTCTCCAAACCTTACTATCAGGTAGCCACCCGTGCACACTTCTAAATCCAAAGATTCACTTGAGGCAGCCATGTTACAGTGATTCCTCACAATGGTATGACAGCTTCTCTTGCTCTTACAGATCACAGATGAATGTGGCTAACTCCTCCCAGCTCTAGCGTCTCTAGGATTGGCTGATGGACTCGCTGTTACCTCCTCCCCTGAGTGGAATTAGAGGCAGGGTGGAAGCAGAGTGTGACCAGCTCCGACTGTGCCAGTCACGTTGAGGGGCGGGGCCAAGTTTTGGCGACGAAAGGATGCAACTTAGTTTGCAAAGGTTTGCATTTTGTGTTTGCAAACCCATGCGGTCTACTGCTTTGGTGGTAGCGCCATTTTGTAGCACAGAACATAGATCACAGGCCACCACGCTGTGGCAGCCATTTTAGATCAGTAGATCACACATTCAGCCAGGAAACAAACGATCACCACGCGGTGACCGCCATGTTGGATTTATCCTTGTTAGCAGTGGAAAATTGGGGTACACGCTCCCAGGAATCACAAATCCTGTTGGGAGCCCCCAATATAGAACACATAATTAGACCACGTGGTGGTCACGCTACCCGGGCGGGGGGGGGGTCACAGACTGGCGCGACTCCCCCACAGCACAGTACAGTTGTGCCATTTTGTGTAACACCCTGTTTTACCCCCCTGATGGTAAGGGTGCTGCCAGGTAACCATGCTCAACAAAATCGAAGCAGCTGGTCCCCCTTAATGGCAGTTTTTTAGAGGGGTACACGCTCCCAGAAATCACCCATCCTGTTGGGAGCCTCCAATATTGAACATAACTGGGTGAAGGGTATACACGCTCTCTGATGCTGGATGCCACCAGGGTGCGCCCCAACACCATCCATTAAGGAAAGGTTCAGGGATTCCTCTATCTCTCCACATGTGGCCCAGTGAGGATTCCCCCTTTCTGGCACAGTCTATGTGCTTGTTGCCCAGGAGCTTCCAAGTACATATTGGGGCTTACCCCTGGCACTCTTGCTCTTAGGTGAACTATGGGTGCCCAAGGGTCACTGGCATTGTACCATCATTGGTCCTGGCCCCTCTTAACATCTGCTCTGTTAAGCACTTAACTCCTTCAGGCTGCAGATAATTCATACACAACTTCCTTCAGCTATATGAAACTCCCTTCCAAAATGCTGTGTTCTGCCACACTCCAGCTCAATTGCCTTTCTACTCGGTCAGCATAGCCGCCAGTTCCTTCATGCGGGGGAAAGTGGGCCCTGGTTATGGTATGCTGGTGTCCCCCTAGGCAATTATCACTAGCCTCCCCTATCACAGGCACCATTACTGGCAGCATGCTGCCACTCACTGCGTCTCACTCCCAGAATGTAGTTACGCTCTGAGCCTCAACCTCTGAAAGGTTGCTCTGCTAAGCCTGAAAACCTGTCCTGATAATCTCAGCAGCGCCTCCAAATGTAACTCATGTCCGTAACCCCTCTGGGAGAAGGACTGAATTACTATCTTAGTGTGGTGCTGAGGCATACCTGCTTGTTCAGGAGAGCTGAGTAGCTGTGATGGTAAGTGGCAACAGGACAGGCTTTTGGGTGGTCTCTGGGTTTTTACGCCTTGGTTCAGCGCCTCCAGCTGTGATGGGCTCCAAAATGTAGGATGTCAGCACCCTAACAGCACTCCCTACTCCTCCTTCCCAGGAACTGACACCCAGGCAGAGGTATAGTGAACAAGTAGATTTATTGGACATGTCGCAGCAGCTCTTCATACAGCATAGTTCTTGAAGTCCAACATCCCAGGACTTCAGGATGGTGCTTGCCCCGATAGTATGGGGCCTTGAGTTTTGGTGGTCCCCAGGCCCTTAGGCCTGAGGTGGGCCAGCTCATCCATGCCATGGGAGAGGCTGTCAGCCCATGCTCTCACCTTGGAAGGCAGAGCAAGACTGCTCTAACTTTGCAACACCCACTCGTTAGCTTAAGGAAGGGACGGGCTCATGGATTGTACCCATCACTGATAGGCTTACACAGGCCATGAGTCACCACCTTACTTCCATCACTTGCAATGGGTAGAAAGGGGGGTCAATGGCCCATAGATTAACCCATGAAGGCCCTGAACTTACTAGGGACTTACCTCACAGATACACTGTGGGGGAAAGAGAAGTACTTATGAACATACCATGTTACATATGTTTTCATTTATCTTGTTTTATTTGTATTATAATCATTTTTATGTCTTGGAGACCCCGTGGCTGGGTACAAATTGTGAGTAATAACAGTTTTATTTCCTTTTCTTTGGTCTGTATTTTAACCCCTTGGTTTTTTGCTTTTTTTTTTATATATTTTATTGCTGTTCTGTGCAATATGTTATTTTCTATTTGGGTGACTTTGTATACAATCGGGCAATTTTATAAAGAGCGTTGCAGTGTCGTGTGACTTGAAGTCGCAGTGCCATTGGATGCTGGGTCGCCATGACATCGCGATGCTGCAGGAGGAGGGGGACCGCTCCAGGGAGGTAAGACCTCCCTCTCACACACACAGTTTCTCCCTCTTACCTTGGGACAAGGAGCGGTTCTGCAATGGCCGGAGACTCCCCGGAAGGGCGGAAGTTAGATCCCAGCACCGACAGGAGGAGGGAGAGTACTGCAGGTGGTCAGGGATCTGTGGAGCCATGGCCCGACCCACCGCACCCGGCCACTGCATCGACCCGGCCCACCGCACCGTCCAACCCACAACACTGACTCACTGCACCGATCCAACCCACTACACCAACTCACCGCATTGACCGACCCACAGCACTGACTCACTGCAGCGACTCACTGCACCGATCAAGCACACTGGCTCACCGACCAACTGACCCACCACACTGAGCGGCAAAACGGAGGGAGTAATGTCACAAACGCAGCACAGCGAGGCACCGCAAGGCAGCACGAAGCACCGCAAGGAACTGCGAGGCCCAGTGAGGCACAAGAGGAGCAGGAATGGAGGAGGCATCTGAAGAGGAAGGGAAATAACCTCTACCTTCTGGTGAAAGCAGCGCGACTCGTGTGAGACCTCAGTACCTGCCCTGGGATCTCCCCCAGGATCTCCCCCAGGATCTCCCCCGATCACCCCCCAGATCTCCCCTGGGACTATGTGATTGGTAATGTGCTTTCATTTAAAGCCCCAGCATGTGAGTGGGGCATTTGAAGCTGCTATGTGATTTATAATAATGAGAGGCGCCTTCCGCGCTGCTAATACTCACATTCCAGTCACGCGCACGCCAAGCGTATTCCAATTCTGTGCACAAAAACATCAGACTAAATACCATTTTGCAGCTTAAGGCACTAGGTGAGGTTAGTACTTAGAATATAGCTGTAAGTGCACGCAAGCACAATTAAATATGAGAGGTCATTGTGCACCAATAATGACATTTTTGACCCTTAGTACAGTGCATACCTGTCCTGAATCAGAAGTAGATATAGAAGAGAGAGAACCCAATATAGCACTCAGGTTTGCACTCTGGAGGTTTGTGAATGATTTAAAACATAATCTTTATTAGTAGCAACGTGTTTAAAATAATGGATGATAGAACAACGTACTGGAGGTAGGTTGATCCTAATAAATGATAGCCATATTGGCTCCGGATCAGATTTTAGTTGTGTGTACCAGATAATTTTAATAAACCACTGGTAACAAGACAGCACAGAAATCCTGGTGTGGACCTGTGTAATGAGTGAATACTCTGGGTGTGCCCTGGTAGGTACTGGGGCTACAGGTCACAGGGGTAATGGCTGAATAGACCCTGGTATGACATGGTAAATGTGACCAGTAGTGACTGATAAACATATAAAACAAATACAATATGTGTATCAGTGATGGTGATTGTGCAAGCAGCTATGCTCCTCTGTGAAAATCATATGCCCAAAAACGGTGTCAGAATGACCTAAGGTAACCCTCTGGGTGCCGATCTGCAGGAGTGTGTTGACCTGCAGTAACCTGCGTGGCTGTGCCAGAGGTGAGTACCCTGACTTATCTACTACTGTGTTCACACCCAAAGCACCGTTCACATCCATATTCACTTGTGGCTGTAGCAGGGGCTCCCCTAATACCTGTCCTGAATCAGGAAATTACATCAACAACTTCTCCGCGGATTTTCTCTGGCCCAGAACTCGCTTCACTTGGAATTAATATCGTTTTCTCATTTTTATTACAAGTTTCTTTTTCTTAGAAAATCTATTTTTTAAATGTTTTCTTGTTCCATTGAAAGTTGCATTTAATAATAGCGCCGCCTGTGAAGGTCCTAGTTATTAAATTGCTTATTAGTCTGCCTTCCCTTCCAGACATTTCCAAATATCCCAATAATCATATCAACATACTGTAAGTAACAACGTCTTATCTGATTTGGGCGATTTAGTCAGAGGTGACACGGCTGAAGGACAAACTAATGTTTAGGAATCTGATTCATCGCATGACTCCCATTCTCTGTACATTTGTTGCAGAACAAGATTGCAATGTATATTTTATATGCCCCATTAAACTAGTGGGAATAAGTATGAGCGCAGAACACAGCACAGGACGCAGCGCAGGTACGGGAACAGCAGCTCAGTTATGGCGGTGCCGTATAATATTTAGCAATTACTGCCCTGACATGAGACGCTTGATGAATGAAGGTGTTAGGACGGGGACATTGCTTTGATGTAAATCCTCTCATCTCTCTACTCCCAAACAAAGCAGGAAATAAACGTGCCCTGAAACATCTGCTTTACCAGCCTGGTGTCTGTTAACAAGTTCCTCTCTGTGCATGACTTCTTTCTTTCTCACTCCCTGCTTCTCTTTGCTATAACTGAGACCTGGCTCACTCAGTCTGACTCTGCTCTGGAAGCTGCCCTCTCTTATGGTGGCCTTTCCTTCTCCCACACTCCGCGCCCTGGTGGCAGGGGTGGAGGCGTGGGGCTCCTGCTCTCCTCTCCCTGCCGCTACCGTACCCTTCCTATTCCCCCCTCTCTTGCTTTTCCCTCCTTTGAGGCTCACACTGTCCAGATCTTCTCTCCTCTCCCTGTCCATGTGGCGGTCATCTATCACCCACCTACCTCTACTCATCCCCCTTCTGCCTTTCTCTCTCACTTTGAATCCTGGCTCTCTTTCTTTCTCTCCTCAGACTCCCCTGTTCTTCTCCTTGGGGACTTCAATTGCCACATTGATGACACTTCTCTCTCTTGGGCTTCCCGCTTTCTCTCTCTAACTTCTTCTTTTGGTCTTCAACAGTGGACTGAAGCCAGCACCCACAAGGATGGCCACTACCTAGACCTGGTTTTCACTAAAAACTTCTCTCTCTCCGATTTCTCCATTTCCCCTTTTCCTCTTTCTGACCATCACCTCATCTCATTCTCTCTATCTCGCTTCTCCACCTCCATCTACATCTCGGTTCTGCAGAAACCTGCGCTCTATTAACCTACTAGTTTTTGATTCCACTTTACGCTCCTCCCTCTCTCTCAGCTCTGCTACAGACCCTGACAACCTGGTCAGGAACTACAACTCTGCCTTATCCTCCTCTCTTGATCTACATGACCCGCTTTCTCTCTGCCGCCCTCGCCCTTCTAACCCTAGACCCTGGCTAAATTCCCACATGCGCATGCAGCGTTCCTCCGAACGCCTCTGGAGGAAATCTCATACTCTCGCAGACTTCCTTCACTACAAATTTATGCTATACTGTTTCAACTCTGCCCTCTCGCAAGCTAAACAAGCCTACTATTCTTCTCTAATCAACACACACAAGTCTAACCCACGCCAACTCTTCTCTGTCTTTGACTCTCTACTCAAACCACCCTCAGCTGCCTCTTCTTCCTCTGCTATATCATCCTTGATGGCCCTCCGACGCCTTAAACTCAACATGGCTAAAACAGAGCTCCTTATACTTCCTCCCAAACCTGGCCCTACTACCTCCTTCCACATTACTGTTGGAAATAGATCATTCACCCAGTAGCCCAAGCACGCTGCTAGGGGGTAACACTTGATTCCTCTCTCACATTCAAAACGTTTCTAAAACCTGTCGCTTTTTCCTACGTAATATCACAAAGATATGCCCATTCCTCTGTTGCACCCCCATACTAATGTTACTGCTTCTCTAACACCTGCTATCCCCCACATACTAATGTTACTGCTTCTCTAACACCTCCTATCCTCCCATACTAATGTTACTGCTTCTCTAACACCTCCTATCTCTCCCCCCATACTAATGTTACTGCTTCTCTAACACCTCCTATCAGCCCATACTAATGTTACTGTTTCTCTAACACCTCCTATCTCTCCCCCCATACTAATGTTACTGCTTCTCTAACACCTCCTATCCCCCCCACATACTAATGTTACTGCTTCTCTAACACCTCCTATCCCCCCATACTAATGTTACTGCTTCTCTAACACCTCCTATCCTCCCATACTAATGTTACTGCTTCTCTAACACCTCCTATCCCCCCCACATACTAATGTTACTGCTTCTCTAACACCTCCTATCCCCCCATACTAATGTTACTGCTTCTCTAACACCTTCTATCCCCCCCATACTAATGTTACTGCTTCTCTAACACCTCCTATCTCTCCCCCCATACTAATGTTACTGCTTCTCTAACACCTCCTATCCACCCATACTAATGTTACTGCTTCTCTAACACCACCTATCTCTCCCCCCATACTAATGAAACTGCTTCTCCAACACCTCCTATCCCCCCATACAAATGTTACTGCTTCTCTAACACCTCCTATCCCCCCCACATACTAATGTTACTGCTTCTCTAACACCTCCTATACACCCATACTAATGTTACTGCTTCTCTAACACCTATCTCTCCCCCCATACTAATGTTACTGCTTCTCTAACACCTCCTATCCCCCCCATACAAATGTTACTGCTTCTCTAACACCTCCTATCCCCCCCACATACTAATGTTACTGCTTCTCAAACACCTCCTATCCCGCCCCCCCCCATACTAATGTTACTGCTTCTCTAACACCTCCTATCCCCCCATACTAATGTTACTGCTTCTCTAACACCTCCTATCCCCCCCATACTAATGTTACTGCTTCCCTAACACCTCCTATCCCCCCATACTAATGTTACTGCTTCCCTAACACCTCCTATCCCCCCTCTATACTAATGTTACTGCTTTTCTAACACCTCCTACCCCCCCAAACTAATGTTACTGCTTCTCTTACACCTCCTACCCCCCATACTAATGTTACTGCTTCTCTAACACCTCCTATCCCCCCCACATACTAATGTTACTGCTTCTCTAAAACCTCCTCTCCTCCCAATACTAATGTTACTGCTTCTCTAACACCTTCTATCCCCCCCCATACAATGTTACTGCTTCTCTAACACCTCCTATCCCCCAACACTAATGCTACTGCTTCTCTAACACCTCCTATCCCCCTATACTAATGTTACTGCTTCTCTAACACCTCCTATCCCCCCCCCATACTAATGTGACTGCTTCTCTAACACCTCCTATCCCCCTCCGCATTCTAATGTTACTGCTTCTCTAACACCTCCTATACCCCCATACTAATGTTACTGCTTCTCTAACACCTCCTATCCCCCCACACTAATGCTACTGCTTTTCTAACACCTCCTATCCCCCCATACTAATGTTACTGCTTCTCTAACACCTCCTATCCCCCCCCCATACTAATGTTACTGCTTCTCTAACACCTCCTATCCCCCCCCCCATACTAATGTTACTGCTTCTCTAACAACTCCTTTTCCCCCCCATACTAATGTTACTGCTTCTCTAACACCTCCTATCCCCCCCATACTAATGTTACTGCTTCTCTAAAACCTCCTATCCCCCCATACTAATGTTAATGCTTCTATAACATCTCCTATCCCCCCATACTAATGTTACTGCTTCTCTAACACCTCCTATCCCCCCCCCATACTAATGTGGCTGCTTCTCTAACACCTCCTATCCCCCTCCGCATTCTAATGTTACTGCTTCTCTAACACCTCCTATACCCCCATACTAATGTTACTGCTTCTCTAACACCACCTATCCCCCCACACTAATGCTACTGCTTCTCTAACACCTCCTATCCCCCCATACTAATGTTACTGCTTCTCTAACACCTCCTATCCCCCCCCCCATACTAATGTGACTGCTTCTCTAACACCTCCTATCCCCCTCCGCATTCTAATGTTACTGCTTCTCTAACACCTCCTATCCCCCATACTAATGTTACTGCTTCTCTAACACCTCCTATCCCCCCCACATACTAATGTGACTGCTTCTCTAACACCTCCTATCCCCCCATACTAATGTTACTGCTTCTCTAACATCTCCTATCCCCCCCCATACTAATGTTACTGCTTCTCTAACGCCTCCTATCCCCCCCATACTAATGTTACTGCTTCTCTAACACCTCCTATCCCCCCCATACTAATGTTACTGCTTCTCTAACACCTCCTATCTCTCCCCCCCATACTAATGTTACTGCTTGTCTAACACCTCCTATCCCCCCCACATACTAATGTTACTGCTTCTCTAACACCTCCTATCCCCCCCATACTAATGTTACTGCTTCTCTAACACCTCCTATCCCCCCCATACTAATGTTACTGCTTCTTTAACACCTCCTATCCCCCCCCATACTAATGTTACTGCTTCTCTAACACCTCCTATCCCCCCCATACTAATGTTACTGCTTCTCTAACACCTCCTATCCCCCCCATACTAATGTTACTGCTTCTCTAACACCTCCTATCAGCCCATACTAATGTTACTGTTTCTCTAACACCTCCTATCTCTCCCCCCATACTAATGTTACTGCTTCTCTAACGCCTCCTATCCCCCCCATACTAATGTTACTGCTTCTCTAACACCTCCTATCCCCCTCCGCATTCTAATGTTACTGCTTCTCTAACGCCTCCTATCCCCCCATACTAATGTTACTGCTTCTCTAACACCTCCTATCCCCCTCCGCATTCTAATGTTACTGCTTCTCTATCACCTCCTATCCCCCCCATACTAATGTTACTGCTTCTCTAACACCTCCTATCCCCCCCATACTAATGTTACTGCTTCTCTAACAACTCCTTTCCCCCCCATATTAATGTTACTGCTTCTCTAACACCTCCTATCCTCCTATCCCCCCATACTAATGTTACTGCTTCTCTAACAACTCCTATCCCCCCCATATTAATGTTACTGCTTCTCTAACACCTCCTATCCCCCCATACTAATGTTACTGCTTCTCTAACAACTCCTTTCCCCCCCCCATACTAATGTTACTGCTTCTCTAACAACTCCTATCCCCCCCATATTAATGTTACTGCTTCTCTAACACCTCCTATCCTCCCCATACTAATGTTACTGCTTCTCTAACAACTCCTTTCCCCCCCCATACTAATGTTACTGCTTCTCTAACACCTCCTATCCCCCCCCATACTAATGTTACTGCTTCTCTAACAACTCCTATCCCCCCCATATTAATGTTACTGTTTCTCTAACACCTCCTATCCCCCCCATACTAATGTTACTGCTTCTCTAACACCTCCTGTCCCCCCCCATACTAATGTTACTGCTTCTCTAACACATCCTATCTCCCCCCCCATACTAATGTTACTGCTTCTCTAACACCTCCTATCCCCCCATACTAATGTTACTGCTTCTCTAACACTTCCTATCCCCCCCCCATACTAATGTTACTGCTTCCCTAACACCTCCTATTCTCCCATACTAATGTTACTGCTTCTCTAACACCTCCTGTCCCCCCCCATACTAATGTTACTGCTTCTCTAACACATCCTATCTCCCCCCCCATACTAATGTTACTGCTTCTCTAACACCTCCTATCCCCCCCATACTAATGTTACTGCTTCTCTAACACCTCCTATCCCCCCCATACTAATGTTACTGCTTCTCTAACACCTCCTATCCCCCCCATACTAATGTTACTGCTTCTCTAACACCTCCTATCCCCCCATACTAATGTTACTGCTTCTCTAACACTTCCTATCCCCCCCCATACTAATGTTACTGCTTCCCTAACACCTCCTATTCTCCCATACTAATGTTACTGCTTCTCTAACACCTCCTGTCCCCCCCCATACTAATGTTACTGCTTCTCTAACACATCCTATCTCCCCCCCCATACTAATGTTACTGCTTCTCTAACACCTTCTATCCCCCCCATACTAATGTTACTGCTTCTCTAACACCTCCTATCTCTCCCCCCATACTAATGTTACTGCTTCTCTAACACCTCCTATCCACCCATACTAATGTTACTGCTTCTCTAACACCACCTATCTCTCCCCCCATACTAATGAAACTGCTTCTCCAACACCTCCTATCCCCCCATACAAATGTTACTGCTTCTCTAACACCTCCTATCCCCCCCACATACTAATGTTACTGCTTCTCTAACACCTCCTATACACCCATACTAATGTTACTGCTTCTCTAACACCTATCTCTCCCCCCATACTAATGTTACTGCTTCTCTAACACCTCCTATCCCCCCCATACAAATGTTACTGCTTCTCTAACACCTCCTATCCCCCCCACATACTAATGTTACTGCTTCTCAAACACCTCCTATCCCGCCCCCCCCATACTAATGTTACTGCTTCTCTAACACCTCCTATCCCCCCATACTAATGTTACTGCTTCTCTAACACCTCCTATCCCCCCCATACTAATGTTACTGCTTCCCTAACACCTCCTATCCCCCCATACTAATGTTACTGCTTCCCTAACACCTCCTATCCCCCCTCTATACTAATGTTACTGCTTTTCTAACACCTCCTACCCCCCCAAACTAATGTTACTGCTTCTCTTACACCTCCTACCCCCCATACTAATGTTACTGCTTCTCTAACACCTCCTATCCCCCCCACATACTAATGTTACTGCTTCTCTAAAACCTCCTCTCCTCCCAATACTAATGTTACTGCTTCTCTAACACCTTCTATCCCCCCCCATACAATGTTACTGCTTCTCTAACACCTCCTATCCCCCAACACTAATGCTACTGCTTCTCTAACACCTCCTATCCCCCTATACTAATGTTACTGCTTCTCTAACACCTCCTATCCCCCCCCCATACTAATGTGACTGCTTCTCTAACACCTCCTATCCCCCTCCGCATTCTAATGTTACTGCTTCTCTAACACCTCCTATACCCCCATACTAATGTTACTGCTTCTCTAACACCTCCTATCCCCCCACACTAATGCTACTGCTTTTCTAACACCTCCTATCCCCCCATACTAATGTTACTGCTTCTCTAACACCTCCTATCCCCCCCCCATACTAATGTTACTGCTTCTCTAACACCTCCTATCCCCCCCCCCATACTAATGTTACTGCTTCTCTAACAACTCCTTTTCCCCCCCATACTAATGTTACTGCTTCTCTAACACCTCCTATCCCCCCCATACTAATGTTACTGCTTCTCTAAAACCTCCTATCCCCCCATACTAATGTTAATGCTTCTATAACATCTCCTATCCCCCCATACTAATGTTACTGCTTCTCTAACACCTCCTATCCCCCCCCCATACTAATGTGGCTGCTTCTCTAACACCTCCTATCCCCCTCCGCATTCTAATGTTACTGCTTCTCTAACACCTCCTATACCCCCATACTAATGTTACTGCTTCTCTAACACCACCTATCCCCCCACACTAATGCTACTGCTTCTCTAACACCTCCTATCCCCCCATACTAATGTTACTGCTTCTCTAACACCTCCTATCCCCCCCCCCATACTAATGTGACTGCTTCTCTAACACCTCCTATCCCCCTCCGCATTCTAATGTTACTGCTTCTCTAACACCTCCTATCCCCCATACTAATGTTACTGCTTCTCTAACACCTCCTATCCCCCCCACATACTAATGTGACTGCTTCTCTAACACCTCCTATCCCCCCATACTAATGTTACTGCTTCTCTAACATCTCCTATCCCCCCCCATACTAATGTTACTGCTTCTCTAACGCCTCCTATCCCCCCCATACTAATGTTACTGCTTCTCTAACACCTCCTATCCCCCCCATACTAATGTTACTGCTTCTCTAACACCTCCTATCTCTCCCCCCCATACTAATGTTACTGCTTGTCTAACACCTCCTATCCCCCCCACATACTAATGTTACTGCTTCTCTAACACCTCCTATCCCCCCCATACTAATGTTACTGCTTCTCTAACACCTCCTATCCCCCCCATACTAATGTTACTGCTTCTTTAACACCTCCTATCCCCCCCCATACTAATGTTACTGCTTCTCTAACACCTCCTATCCCCCCCATACTAATGTTACTGCTTCTCTAACACCTCCTATCCCCCCCATACTAATGTTACTGCTTCTCTAACACCTCCTATCAGCCCATACTAATGTTACTGTTTCTCTAACACCTCCTATCTCTCCCCCCATACTAATGTTACTGCTTCTCTAACGCCTCCTATCCCCCCCATACTAATGTTACTGCTTCTCTAACACCTCCTATCCCCCTCCGCATTCTAATGTTACTGCTTCTCTAACGCCTCCTATCCCCCCATACTAATGTTACTGCTTCTCTAACACCTCCTATCCCCCTCCGCATTCTAATGTTACTGCTTCTCTATCACCTCCTATCCCCCCCATACTAATGTTACTGCTTCTCTAACACCTCCTATCCCCCCCATACTAATGTTACTGCTTCTCTAACAACTCCTTTCCCCCCCATATTAATGTTACTGCTTCTCTAACACCTCCTATCCCCCCATACTAATGTTACTGCTTCTCTAACAACTCCTATCCCCCCCATATTAATGTTACTGCTTCTCTAACACCTCCTATCCCCCCATACTAATGTTACTGCTTCTCTAACAACTCCTTTCCCCCCCCCATACTAATGTTACTGCTTCTCTAACAACTCCTATCCCCCCCATATTAATGTTACTGCTTCTCTAACACCTCCTATCCTCCCCATACTAATGTTACTGCTTCTCTAACAACTCCTTTCCCCCCCCATACTAATGTTACTGCTTCTCTAACACCTCCTATCCCCCCCCCATACTAATGTTACTGCTTCTCTAACAACTCCTATCCCCCCCATATTAATGTTACTGTTTCTCTAACACCTCCTATCCCCCCCATACTAATGTTACTGCTTCTCTAACACCTCCTGTCCCCCCCCATACTAATGTTACTGCTTCTCTAACACATCCTATCTCCCCCCCCATACTAATGTTACTGCTTCTCTAACACCTCCTATCCCCCCATACTAATGTTACTGCTTCTCTAACACTTCCTATCCCCCCCCCATACTAATGTTACTGCTTCCCTAACACCTCCTATTCTCCCATACTAATGTTACTGCTTCTCTAACACCTCCTGTCCCCCCCCATACTAATGTTACTGCTTCTCTAACACATCCTATCTCCCCCCCCATACTAATGTTACTGCTTCTCTAACACCTCCTATCCCCCCCATACTAATGTTACTGCTTCTCTAACACCTCCTATCCCCCCCATACTAATGTTACTGCTTCTCTAACACCTCCTATCCCCCCCATACTAATGTTACTGCTTCTCTAACACCTCCTATCCCCCCATACTAATGTTACTGCTTCTCTAACACTTCCTATCCCCCCCCATACTAATGTTACTGCTTCCCTAACACCTCCTATTCTCCCATACTAATGTTACTGCTTCTCTAACACCTCCTGTCCCCCCCCATACTAATGTTACTGCTTCTCTAACACATCCTATCTCCCCCCCCATACTAATGTTACTGCTTCCCTAACACCTCCTATTCCCCCCATACTAATGTTACTGCTTCTCTAACACATCCTATCTCTCCCCCCATGCTAATGTTACTGCTTCTCTAACACCTCCTATTCCCCCCATACTAATGTTACTGCTTCTCTAACACCTCCTATCCTATAGGGAGCGGTCTTTTCTGTTCGTGACGAGTTCAGGCACCCCCACCATTCTTGGGGTGTTTTGTGGGTGTGACTCGGTTCGGGTTCCCCGTAAGAGATGTCTTCCTCTTTATTGGACTGGAAGGGCCACTCTTCCGTGGGGTAGGGTTCATTACAGGAACGCTGCATCTTGTCCTCCATTTTTAGGCTATCAGGTGTAATTTTCTTCCTGACCTCAGGAGGCGCTATTGCAGCTGTTGCCACTGTATTTGCTAGAACCCCCAATTGTGGTAGTCCTACAGATGGGCATATTTTGCTTGTAGAGGTTATAGATCTAACAGGTATCTCTGTAGAATTTTCTTTCTTGGGTAAGTTCCACAATATCAGCAGTGCTGTGCAGTTGCTAGGTAAAACGTCTATTTGCTTTACACCATTTACTTGCTAGGTAAATCTCTCATTAGGTATGCTGAATGTGTAGTTGCTAGGTAAAAACTTCTGTTTGCTTTACACCATTTACTTGCTAGGTGCAATCTCTCCGCTTCAGCAACAGAATTTGGTTTTCTGCTAGAGTTCAGTAATTTTCAGTCTCATCTTTGGGTATTATGGCATTCACACTTCACCCTTTGGGTGTCTGTTTTGCTCCCAAGATATATAGGCAGAATTTTTTTTACTTGCAGAAAAAAAAACATTATTTGCAGTGGAATATTTCTTTCACTCCCGGCAGGGTGACTCAACACTCAGTAATTGGCTTTGTAAATACCTTTTACACAGTTCAGCAATCCCCTTTTCCCCTGTAGGGCAATTTTACACTCAGCATTTGTTTGCTAAAAAATCCCCCTGCTTCAGCACAGTCTTACATCAATTTGCACACTTTTCTGCATATACTCCATTCACAGCTGGTAGTCCTATGCGGTGTGGCAACCTTTACTTGCAAAATCACCTCCTATCCCCCCATGCTAATGTTACTGCTTCTCTAACACCTCCTATCCCCCCCATACTAATGTTACTGCTTCTCTAACACCTCCTATCCCCCACATACTAATGATACTGCTTCTCTAACACCTCCTATCCCCCCATACTAATGTTACTGCTTCTCCAACACCTCCTATCCCCCCATACTAGTGTTACTGCTTCTCTAACATTTTTTGTGATTATACTGCATTTTTAGGTTACTGCAGCTTTATGTATCCAGGCTTTGTTACCTTATTTCTTTTTCTCTTTTTTTCTAGTTCTTTCTTCGGTGGTTAGGAGCACTTATTGAATATTGATTTTTTGGGGGTATAATAATTGATAGACGAATTCTTACTTTCACAAAGTTAACTTTCTTCTACACTTTCGGAGTGCTGGGAATTCATCCTGTTGGCTATTGTGCTTGTGTGTCCGTGTGTGTCCATGTGTGTTCATGTGCGTGTGTGTCCGTGTGTGTGTTTGCGTGTGTGTCCGTGTGTGTGTGCGTCCGTATGTCTGTGTGTCCATGTGTGTGTGTCCGTGTGCGTCCGTGTGTGTCCGTGTGTGTCCGTGTGCAATTGTCTGTGTACGTGTGTGTCCGTGTATGTGTGCGTGTGCGTCCGTGTGTGTTTGCGTCCATATGTGTGTGTGTCGGTGTGTGTCCGTGAGTCCGTGTGCATGTGTGTCCATGTGTGTGTCCGTGTGCGTGTCAGTGAGTGTCCGTGTGTCCGTGTGCGTGCCCGTGTGCGTGCCCGTGTGCATTATTCTCGTGCACCCTTTTCCCGCAGGTTACATTACTATCCAGAGAATATGGAATTACCCAGTATACCGAGGCTGCTAACAGGTAGTGCACACACTTTATGGCAACTTGATTGAAGAGAGACCCAGCAATGATTAATGAAACAATAAGCCTCCGGTATTGAAAACAGGGAGTTGGGTAATAGTAAGCCGGATAGAGGTACAGGGGGACACCTCCCTAAGGGGCGCCCCCAAGTAAATCACAGCCCGGCACTAACCGCCTCAATAATCTCCCTGAAATACCGCGTGGAGGTTAGGAGTACTCACGAAAAAGCCGTCCCTGTTGGTGCAGGGAATTCTGCAGCGGCTTCCTCCTCTGGTGTAGCTGGCGTCAGCGTGCTCCGCCGGAAATGATGACACAGGAAGAAGGGGGTAAGATGGTCCGTGGTTCACAGCAACTTCAGCAGCCAACGCATGGATGTCTAAAAAAACTTTATTGATCGCTAGCAGCAAACATCAGGCAACCACTCTAACATGTTTCGTCCAGGCTATGGACTTTTTCAAAGAGTACATTACTATCCAGGTGTTGGAGGCTGCACACTCTGCTCCTTTCTCTCTTTATAATTGGGGAAGAGAAACACACACAGAAAGAAGCTCATGAGAACCAAACCCTCATACACACACACACACACACACACACACACACAGCACAGGCGCAATCCCCGTACTAACTGAACTGGAGCGTGGAACACGTGTAATCCCACGTGGCAGAATTCACAGCCACGCCCGGGAATTCTGCACATTCATTTCCCATCTAGCAGCAGAAGAATGTGCACTCCGGCTAGTTTGATGCATGAAATAATCCTGTAGAATGTCACGGTCGTTTCCTCTTGGCTCAGAGAGCGAGGGAATCTTTCAGAGCTTTGGTTCTGTATAATGCCGGTGTGATGTATTATTCATATTGCGGTTACCGGCGGGGGTAGTGCGGCAGTCCTGTGATGCTCAGCCACCGAGGTACATAGTGCGCAATTAGAGGAGCCTGAAGGACGAGAATAGAACCTATTAATTAATTTATTGGATTATGTATTCCACAAGCTACAAGAACAAACACTGCCGCGGTAAAACCGTATCACAAGAACAAACACTAACGTGGTAAAACCGTATCACAGGACCAAACACTGCCGAGGTAAAACCGTATCACAGGAACAAACACTGCCGTGGTAAAACGGGATCACAGGAACAAACACTGCCGCGGTAAAACGGGATCACAGGAACAAACACTGCCGCGGTAAAACGGTATCACAGGAACAAACACTGCCGCGGTAAAACGGGATCACAGGAACAAACACTGCCGCGGTAAAACGGTATCACAGGAACAAACACTGCCGCGGTAAAACGGTATCACAGGAACAAACACTGCCGCGGTAAAACGGTATCACAGGAACAAACACTGCCGCGGTAAAACGGTATCACAAGAACAAACACTGCCGAGGTAAAACGGTATCACAGGAACAAACACTGCCGCGGTAAAACGGTATCACAGGAACAAACACTGCCGTGGTAAAACGGTATCACAGGAACAAACACTGCCGCGGTAAAACCGTATCACAAGAACAAACACTGCCGTGGTAAAACCGTATCACAGGAACAAACACTGCCGAGGTAAAACCGTATCACAGGAACAAACACTGCCGTGGTAAAACGGTATCACAGGAACAAACACTGCCGCGGTAAAACCGTATCACAAGAACAAACACTGCCGCGGTAAAACGGTATCACAAGAACAAACACTGCCGCGGGAAAACGGTATCACAAGAACAAACACTGCCGCGGTAAAACGGTATCACAGGAACAAACACTGCCGTGGGAAAACGGTATCACAGGAACAAACACTGCCGTGGTAAAACCGTATCACAGGAACAAACACTGCCGAGGTAAAACGGTATGACAAGAACAAACACTGCCGTGGTAAAACGGTATCACAAGAACAAACACTGCCGCGGGAAAACGGTATCACAAGAACAAACACTGCCGCGGTAAAACCGTATCACAGGAACAAACACTGCCGCGGTAAAACGGTATCACAGGAACAAACACTGCCGCGGTAAAACCGTATCACAGGAACAAACACTGCCGCGGTAAAACGGTATTACAGGAACAAACACTGCCGCGGTAAAACGGTATCACAAGAACAAACACTGCCGCGGGAAAACGGTATCACAAGAACAAACACTGCCGAGGTAAAACGGTATCACAGGAACAAACACTGCCGTGGGAAAACCGTATCACAGGAACAAACACTGCCGCGGTAAAACGGTATCACAGGAACAAACACTGCCGCGGTAAAAACGGTATCACAGGAACAAACACTGCCGTGGTAAAACGGTATCACAAGAACAAACACTGCCGCGGTAAAACGTATCACAAGAACAAACACTGCCGTGGTAAAACCGTATCACAGGAACAAACACTGCCGTGGTAAAACCGTATCACAGGAACAAACACTGCCGCGGTAAAACCGTATCACAGGAACAAACACTGCCGCGGTAAAACGGTATCACAGGAACAAACACTGCCGCGGTAAAACCGTATCACAGGAACAAACACTGCCGTGGTAAAACGGTATCACAGGAACAAACACTGCCGCGGTAAAACGGTATCACAAGAACAAACACTGCCGCGGTAAAACCGTATCACAGGAACAAACACTGCCGAGGTAAAACGGTATCACAGGAACAAACACTGCCGTGGTAAAACCGTATCACAGGAACAAACACTGCCGCGGGAAAACGGTATCACAGGAACAAACACTGCCGTGGGAAAACCGTATCACAGGAACAAACACTGCCGCGGTAAAACGGTATCACAGGAACAAACACTGCCGCGGTAAAACGGTATCACAGGAACAAACACTGCCGTGGTAAAACGGTATCACAGGAACAAACACTGCCGAGGTAAAACCGTATCACAGGAACAAACACTGCCGTGGTAAAACGGTATCACAGGAACAAACACTGCCGCGGTAAAACGGTATCACAAGAACAAACACTGCCGCGGTAAAACGGTATCACAGGAACAAACACTGCCGCGGTAAAACCGTATCACAGGAACAAACACTGCCGAGGTAAAAACGTATCACAGGAACAAACACTGCCGCGGTAAAACGGTATCACAGGACAGTGGATTAAACAACAATCAATGGAGGACAAACAGCAAAACTCAATGAAAGGCGGGAGACGGGCAGCCAGGCCCCGTGAGGCTAATTAAACATAGTCAGCCAAGGCAGATCTTCCAACAGCCTTTACAGGGCCCAGCCTGGCAGCAGAGGGGGGCCCAGCCTGGCAGCAGAAGAGGGCCCAGCCAGGCAGCAGAGAAGGGCCCAGCCTGGCAGCAGAGAAGGGCCCAACCTGGCAGCAGAGGGGGGCCCAGCCTGGCAGCAGAGAGGGGCCCAGCCAGGCGGCAGAGAGTGGCCCAGCCTGGCGGCAGAGGGGGGCCCAGCCTGGCGGCAGAGAAGGGCCCAGCCAGGAGGCAGAGGAGGGCCCAGCCAGGAGGCAGAGGAGGGCCCAGCCTGGCGGCAGAGGGGGGCCCAGCCAGGCGGCAGAGGAGGGCCCAGCCTGGCAGCAGAGGAGGGCCCAGCCTGGCGGCAGAGGGGGGCCCAGCCTGGAGGCCGAGGAGGGCCCAGCCTGGCGGCAGAGGGGGGCCCAGCCTGGCGGCAGAGGAGGGCCCAGCCTGGCGGCAGAGGGGGGCCCAGTCTGGCGGCAGAGGGGGGCCCAGTCTGGCGGCAGAGGGGGGCCCAGTCTGGCGGCAGAGGGGGGCCCAGCCTGGCGGCATAGAAGGGCCCAGCCTGGCAGCAGAGGAGGGCCCAGCCTGGCAGCAGAGGGGGGCCCAGCCTGGCGGCAGAGAAGGGCCCAGCCAGGCAGCAGAGGAGGGCCCAGCCAGGCAGCAGAGGGGGGCCCAGCCAGGCGGCAGAGGAGGGCCCAGCCAGGCGGCAGAGGGGGGCCCAGCCAGGCAGCAGAGGAGGGCCCAGCCAGGCGGCATAGGAGGGCCCAGCCAGGCAGCAGAGGAGGGCCCAGCCAGGCGGCAGAGGAGGGCCCAGCCAGGTGGCAGAGGGGGGCCCAGCCTGGCGGCAGAGGGCCCAGCCAGGCGGCAGAGGAGGGCCCAGCCAGGCAGCAGAGGAGGGCCCAGCCTGGCAGCAGAGAAGGGCCCAGCCTGGCAGCAGAGGGGGGCCCAGCCTGGCAGCAGAGGAGGGCCCAGCCTGGCAGCAGAGGGGGCCCAGCCTGGCGGCAGAGGAGGGCCCAGCCTGGCGGCAGAGGAGGGCCCAGCCTGGCGGCAGAGGAGGGCCCAGCCTGGCAGCAGAGGAGGGCACAGCCTGGCAGCAGAGGAGGGCACAGCCTGGCAGCAGAGGAGGGCACAGCCTGGCAGCAGAGGGGGGCCCAGCCTGGCAGCAGAGGGCCCAGCCAGGCGGCAGAGGAGGGCCCAGCCTGGCGGCAGAGGGGGGCCCAGCCTGGCGGCAGAGGAGGGCCCAGCCAGGCGGCAGAGGGGGGCCCAGCCAGGTGGCAGAGGGGGGCCCAGCCTGGCGGCAGAGGGCCCAGCCAGGCGGCAGAGGAGGGCCCAGCCAGGCAGCAGAGGAGGGCCCAGCCTGGCAGCAGAGAAGGGCCCAGCCTGGCAGCAGAGGAGGGCCCAGCCTGGCAGCAGAGGGGGCCCAGCCTGGCGGCAGAGGAGGGCCCAGCCTGGCAGCAGAGGGGGCCCAGCCTGGCGGCAGAGGAGGGCCCAGCCTGGCGGCAGAGGAGGGCCCAGCCTGGCGGCAGAGGAGGGCCCAGCCTGGCAGCAGAGGAGGGTACAGCCTGGCAGCAGAGGAGGGCACAGCCTGGCAGCAGAGGAGGGCACAGCCTGGCAGCAGAGGGGGGCCCAGCCTGGCAGCAGAGGGCCCAGCCAGGCGGCAGAGGAGGGCCCAGCCTGGCGGCAGAGGGGGGCCCAGCCTGGCGGCAGAGGAGGGCCCAGCCAGGCGGCAGAGGGGGGCCCAGCCTGGCAGCAGAGGGGGGCCCAGCCTGGCAGCAGAGGGGGGCCCAGCCAGGCAGCAGAGGGGGGCCCAGCCTGACAGCAGAGGGGGGCCCAGCAAGGCAGCAGAGGGGGGCCCAGCCAGGCAGCAGAGGGGGGCCCAGCCAGGCAGCAGAGGAGGGCCCAGAAAGGCGGCAGAGGAGGGCCCAGCCTGGCAGCAGAGGAGGGCCCAGCCAGGAGGCCGAGGAGGGCCCAGCCTGGCGGCAGAGGGGGGCCCAGCCAGGCGGCAGAGGAGGGCCCAGCCTGGCAGCAGAGGAGGGCCCAGCCTGGCGGCAGAGGGGGGCCCAGTCTGGCAGCAGAGGGGGGCCCAGCCTGGCAGCAGAGAAGGGCCCAGCCTGGCAGCAGAGGAGGGCCTAGCCTGGCAGAAGAGGGGGGCCCAGCCTGGCGGCAGAGAAGGGCCCAGCCTGGCAGCAGAGGAGGGTCCAGCCAGGCGGCAGAGGGGGGCCCAGCCAGGCGGCAGAGGAGGGCCCAGCCAGGCGGCAGAGAGGGGCCCAGCCAGGCAGCAGAGGAGGGCCCAGCCAGGCGGCAGAGGAGGGCCCAGCCAGGTGGCAGAGGGGGGCCCAGCCTGGCAGCAGAGGGCCCAGCCAGGCGGCAGAGGAGGGCCCAGCCAGGCAGCAGAGGAGGGCCCAGCCTGGCAGCAGAGAGGGGCCCAGCCTGGCAGCAGAGGGGGGCCCAGCCTGGCAGCAGAGGAGGGCCCAGCCTGGCAGCAGAGGGGGGCCCAGCCTGGCGGCAGAGGAGGGCCCAGCCTGGCGGCAGAGGAGGGCCCAGCCTGGCGGCAGAGGGGGGCCCAGCCTGGCAGCAGAGGGGGGCCCAGCCTGGCAGCAGAGGGTGGCCAGCCAGGCAGCAGAGGAGGGCCCAGCCTGGCGGCAGAGGAGGGCCCAGCCTGGCAGCAGAGAAGGGCCCAGCCTGGCAGCAGAGAAGGGCCCAGCCTGGCAGCAGAGGGGGGACCAGCCTGGAAGCAGAGGAGGGCCTAACCAGGCAGCAGATGGGGGCCCAGCCAGGCGGCAGAGGAGTGCCCAGCCTGGCAGCAGAGGGGGGCCCAGCCAGGCAGCAGAGGGTGGCCCAGCCAGGCAGCAGAGGGGGGCCCAGCCAGGCAGCAGAGGAGGGCCCAGCCAGGCGGCAGAGGTGGGCCCAGCCTGGCAGCAGAGGAGGGCCCAGCCAGGAGGCCGAGGAGGGCCCAGCCTGGCGGCAGAGGGGGGCCCAGCCTGGCGGCAGAGGAGGGCCCAGCCTGGCGGCAGAGGAGGGCCCAGCCTGGCGGCAGTGGGGGGCCCAGTCTGGCGGCAGAGGGGGGCCCAGTCTGGCGGCAGAGGGGGGCCCAGTCTGGCGGCAGAGGGGGGCCCAGCCTGGCAGCAGAGGTGGGCCCAGCCTGGCAGCAGAGTGGGGCCCAGCCTGGCGGCAGAGAAGGGCCCAGCCAGGCAGCAGAGGAGGGCCCAGCCAGGCGGCAGAAGGGGGCCCAGCCAGGCGGCAGAGGAGGGCCCAGCCAGGCGGCAGAGGGGGGCCCAGCCAGGCAGCAGAGGAGAGCCCAGCCAGGCGGCATAGGAGGGCCCAGCCAGGCAGCAGAGGAGGGCCCAGCCAGGCGGCAGAGGAGGGCCCAGCCAGGTGGCAGAGGGGGGCCCAGCCTGGCGGCAGAGGGCCCAGCCAGGCGGCAGAGGAGGGCCCAGCCAGGCAGCAGAGGAGGGCCCAGCCTGGCAGCAGAGAAGGGCCCAGCCTGGCAGCAGAGGGGGGCCCAGCCTGGCAGCAGAGGAGGGCCCAGCCTGGCAGCAGAGGAGGGCCCAGCCTGGCAGCAGAGGGGGCCCAGCCTGGTGGCAGAGGAGGGCCCAGCCTGGCGGCAGAGGAGGGCCCAGCCTGGCGGCAGAGGAGGGCCCAGCCTGGCAGCAGAGGAGGGCACAGCCTGGCAGCAGAGGAGGGCACAGCCTGGCAGCAGAGGAGGGCCCAGCCTGGCAGCAGAGGGGGGCCCAGCCTGGCAGCAGAGGGCCCAGCCAGGCGGCAGAGGAGGGCCCAGCCTGGCGGCAGAGGGGGGCCCAGCCTGGCGGCAGAGGAGGGCCCAGCCAGGCGGCAGAGGGGGGCCCAGCCTGGCAGCAGAGGGGGGCCCAGCCTGGCAGCAGAGGGGGGCCCAGCCAGGCAGCAGAGGGGGGCCCAGCCTGACAGCAGAGGGGGGCCCAGCAAGGCAGCAGAGGGGGGCCCAGCCAGGCAGCAGAGGGGGGCCCAGCCAGGCAGCAGAGGAGGGCCCAGAAAGGCGGCAGAGGAGGGCCCAGCCTGGCAGCAGAGGAGGGCCCAGCCAGGAGGCCGAGGAGGGCCCAGCCTGGCGGCAGAGGGGGGCCCAGCCTGGCAGCAGAGGAGGGCCCAGCCTGGCAGCAGAGGAGGGCCCAGCCTGGCGGCAGAGGGGGGCCCAGTCTGGCAGCAGAGGGGGGCCCAGCCTGGCGGCAGAGAAGGGCACAGCCTGGCAGCAGAGGAGGGCCCAGCCTGGCAGAAGAGTGGGGCCCAGCCTGGCGGCAGAGAAGGGCCCAGCCTGGCAGCAGAGGAGGGCCCAGCCAGGCGGCAGAGGGGGGTCCAGCCAGGCGGCAGAGGAGGGCCCAGCCAGGCGGCAGAGGGGGGCCCAGCCAGGCAGCAGAGGAGGGCCCAGCCAGGCGGCAGAGGAGGGCCCAGCCAGGTGGCAGAGGAGGGCCCAGCCTGGCAGCAGAGGGCCCAGCCAGGTGGCAGAGGAGGGCCCAGCCAGGCAGCAGAGGAGGGCCCAGCCTGGCAGCAGAGAGGGGCCCAGCCTGGCAGCAGAGGGGGGCCCAGCCTGGCGGCAGAGGGGGGCCCAGCCTGGCGGCAGAGGGGGGCCCAGTCTGGCGGCAGAGGGGGGCCCAGTCTGGCGGCAGAGGGGGGCCCAGCCTGGCGGCAGAGGTGGGCCCAGCCTGGCAGCAGAGGGGGGCCCAGCCTGGCAGCAGAGGGGGGCCCAGCCTGGCGGCAGAGAAGGGCCCAGCCAGGCAGCAGAGGAGGGCCCAGCCAGGCGGCAGAGGGGGGCCCAGCCAGGCGGCAGAGGAGGGCCCAGCCAGGCGGCAGAGGGGGGCCCAGACAGGCAGCAGAGGAGAGCCCAGCCAGGCGGCATAGGAGGGCCCAGCCAGGCAGCAGAGGAGGGCCCAGCCAGGCGGCAGAGGAGGGCCCAGCCAGGTGGCAGAGGGGGGCCCAGCCTGGCGGCAGAGGGCCCAGCCAGGCGGCAGAGGAGGGCCCAGCCAGGCAGCAGAGGAGGGCCCAGCCTGGCAGCAGAGAAGGGCCCAGCCTGGCAGCAGAGGGGGGCCCAGCCTGGCAGCAGAGGAGGGCCCAGCCTGGCAGCAGAGGGGGCCCAGCCTGGCGGCAGAGGAGGGCCCAGCCTGGCGGCAGAGGAGGGCCCAGCCTGGCGGCAGAGGAGGGCCCAGCCTGACAGTAGAGGAGGGCACAGCCTGGCAGCAGAGGAGGACACAGCCTGGCAGCAGAGGAGGGCACAGCCTGGCAGCAGAGGGGGGCCCAGCCTGGCAACAGAGGGCCCAGCCAGGCGGCAGAGGAGGGCCCAGCCTGGCGGCAGAGGGGGGCCCAGCCTGGCGGCAGAGGAGGGCCCAGCCTGGCGGCAGAGGAGGGCCCAGCCTGACAGCAGAGGAGGGCACAGCCTGGCAGCAGAGGAGGGCACAGCCTGGCAGCAGAGGAGGGCACAGCCTGGCAGCAGAGGAGGGCACAGCCTGGCAGCAGAGGGGGGCCCAGCCTGGCAACAGAGGGCCCAGCCAGGCGGCAGAGGAGGGCCCAGCCTGGCGGCAGAGGGGGGCCCAGCCTGGCGGCAGAGGAGGGCCCAGCCAGGCGGCAGAGGGGGGCCCAGCCTGGCAGCAGAGGGGGGCCCAGCCTGGCAGCAGAGGGGGGCCCAGCCAGGCAGCAGAGGGGGGCCCAGCCTGACAGCAGAGGGGGGCCCAGCAAGGCAGCAGAGGGGGGCCCAGCCAGGCAGCAGAGGGGGGCCCAGCCAGGCAGCAGAGGAGGGCCCAGAAAGGCGGCAGAGGAGGGCCCAGCCTGGCAGCAGAGGAGGGCCCAGCCAGGAGGCCGAGGAGGGCCCAGCCTGGCGGCAGAGGGGGGCCCAGCCAGGCGGCAGAGGAGGGCCCAGCCTGGCAGCAGAGGAGGGCCCAGCCTGGCGGCAGAGGGGGGCCCAGCCTGGCGGCAGAGGGGGGCCCAGCCTGGCGGCAGAGAAGGGCCCAGCCTGGCAGCAGAGGAGGGCCCAGCCTGGCAGAAGAGTGGGGCCCAGCCTGGCGGCAGAGAAGGGCCCAGCCTGGCAGCAGAGGAGGGCCCAGCCAGGCGGCAGAGGGGGGTCCAGCCAGGCAGCAGAGGAGGGCCCAGCCAGGCGGCAGAGGGGGGCCCAGCCAGGCAGCAGAGGAGGGCCCAGCCAGGCGGCAGAGGAGGGCCCAGCCAGGTGGCAGAGGAGGGCCCAGCCTGGCAGCAGAGGGCCCAGCCAGGCGGCAGAGGAGGGCCCAGCCAGGCAGCAGAGGAGGGCCCAGCCTGGCAGCAGAGAGGGGCCCAGCCTGGCAGCAGAGGGGGGCCCAGCCTGGCAGCAGAGGAGGGCCCAGCCTGGCAGCAGAGGGGGGCCCAGCCTGGCGGCAGAGGAGGGCCCAGCCTGGCGGCAGAGGAGGGCCCAGCCTGGCGGCAGAGGGGGGCCCAGCCTAGCAGCAGAGGGGGGCCCAGCCTGGCAGCAGAGGGTGGCCCAGCCAGGCAGCAGAGGAGGGCCCAGCCTGGCAGCAGAGAAGGGCCCAGCCTGGCAGCAGAGAAGGGCCCAGCCTGGCAGCAGAGGGGGGACCAGCCTGGCAGCAGAGGAGGGCCCAACCAGGCAGCAGATGGGGGCCCAGCCAGGCGGCAGAGGAGTGCCCAGCCTGGCGGCAGAGGAGGGCCCAGCCTGGCAGGAGAGGAGGGCCCAGCCTGGCAGCAGAGAAGGGCCCAGCAAGGCAGGAGAGGAGGGCCCAGCCTGGCAGCAGAGGGGGGCCCAGCCAGGAAGCAGAGGGGGGCCCAGCCAGGCGGTAGAGGAGGGCCCAGCCTGGCAGCAGAGGGGGGCCCAGCCTGGCAGCAGAGGGGGGCCCAGCCTGGCAGCAGAGAAGGGCCAAGCCAGGCAGCAGAGGGGGGCCCAGCCTGGCGGCAGAGGAGGGCCCAGCCTGGCAGCAGAGGGGGGCCCAGCCTGGCAGCAGAGGGGGGCCCAGCCAGGCGGCAGAGGAGGGCCCAGCCTGGCAGCAGAGGGGGGCCCAGCCTAGCAGCAGAGGGGGGCCCAGCCTGGCAGCAGAGGGGGGCCCAGCCTGGCAGCAGAGGGGGGCCCAGCCAGGCAGCAGAGGGGGGCCCAGCCAGGCAGCAGAGGGGGGCCCAGCCAGGCAGCAGAGGGGGGCCCAGCCTGGCGGCAGAGGGGGGCCCAGCCTGGCGGCAGAGGAGGGCCCAGCCTGGCAGCAGAGGAGGGCCCAGCCTGGCGGCAGAGAAGGGCCCAGCCTGGCAGCAGAGGAGGGCCCAGCCAGGCGGCAGAGGGGGGCCCAGCCAGGCGGCAGAGGAGGGCCCAGCCAGGCGGCAGAGGGGGGCCCAGCCAGGCGGCAGAGGAGGGCCCAGCCAGGTGGCAGAGGAGGGCCCAGCCAGGCAGCAGAGGAGGGCACAGCCTGGCAGCAGAGGAGGGCACAGCCTGGCAGCAGAGGGGGGCCCAGCCTGGCAGCAGAGGGCCCAGCCAGGCGGCAGAGGAGGGCCCAGCCTGGCGGCAGAGGGGGGCCCAGCCTGGCGGCAGAGGAGGGCCCAGCCAGGCGGCAGAGGGGGGCCCAGCCTGGCAGCAGAGGGGGGCCCAGCCTGGCAGCAGAGGGGGGCCCAGTCAGGCAGCAGAGGGGGGCCCAGCCTGACAGCAGAGGGGGGCCCAGCAAGGCAGCAGAGGGGGGCCCAGCCAGGCAGCAGAGGGGGGCCCAGCCAGGCAGCAGAGGAGGGCCCAGAAAGGCGGCAGAGGAGGGCCCAGCCTGGCAGCAGAGGAGGGCCCAGCCAGGAGGCCGAGGAGGGCCCAGCCTGGCGGCAGAGGGGGGCCCAGCCTGGCAGCAGAGGAGGGCCCAGCCTGGCGGCAGAGGGGGGCCCAGCCTGGCAGCAGAGGAGGGCCCAGCCTGGCAGGAGAGGAGGGCCCAGCCTGGCAGCAGAGGGGGGCCCAGCCTGGCAGCAGAGGGGGGCCCAACCTGGTGGCAGAGGGGGGCCCAGCCTGGCGGCAGAGGAGGGCCCAGCCTGGCAGCAGAGGAGGGCCCAGCCTGGCGGCAGAGGAGGGCCCAGCCTGGCAACAGAGGAGGGCCCAGCCTGGCAGCAGAGGAGGGCCTAACCAGGCAGCAGAAGGGGGCCCAGCCAGGTGGCAGAGGAGGGCCCAGCCTGGCGGCAGAGGAGGGCCCAGCCTGGCAGGAGAGGAGGGCCCAGCCTGGCAGCAGAGAAGGGCCCAGCCAGGCAGGAGAGGAGGGCCCAGCCTGGCAGCAGAGGGGGGCCCAGCCAGGCAGCAGAGGGGGGCCCAGCCAGGCGGTAGAGGAGGGCCCTGCCTGGCAGCAGAGGAGGGCCCAGCCAGGCGGCAGAGGAGGGCCCAGCCTGGCAGCAGAGGGGGGCCCAGCCAGGCAGCAGAGGGGGGCCCAGCCTGGCAGCAGAGGGGGGCCCAGCCTGGCAGCAGAGGAGAGCCCAGCCTGGCAGCAGAGGGGGGCCCAGCCTGGCAGCAGAGGGGGGCCCAGCCAGGCAGCAGAGGGGGGCCCAGCCTGGCAGCAGAGGAGAGCCCAGCCAGGCAGGAGAGGAGGGCCCAGCCTGGCAGCAGAGGGGGGCCCAGCCTGGCAGCAGAGGGGGGCCCAGCCAGGCAGCAGAGGGGGGCCCAGCCTGGCAGCAGAAGGGGGCCCAGCCAGGTGGCAGAGTAGGGCCCAGCCAGGTGGCAGAGGGGGGCCCAGCCTGGCAGCAGAGGGGGCCCAGCCAGGCAGCAGAGGGGGGCCCAGCCAGGCGGCAGAGGGGGGCCCAGCCAGGCGGCACAGGAGGGCCCAGCCAGGCGGCAGAGGGGGGCCCAGCCAGGCAGCAGAGGAGGGCCCAGCCAGGCGGCAGAGGAGGGCCCAGCCAGGCGGCAGAGGAGGGCCCAGCCAGGCGGCAGAGTAGGGCCCAGCCAGGTGGCAGAGGGGGGCCCAGCCTGGCAACAGAGGAGGGCCCAGCCTGGCAGCAGAGGAGGGCCCAGCCTGGCAGCAGAGGGGGGCCCAGCCTGGCAGCAGAGGGGGGGCCAGCAAGGCAGCAGAGGAGGGCCCAGCCTGGCGGCAGAGGAGGGCCCAGCCTGGCGGCCGAGGAGGGCCCAGCCAGGCAGCAGAGGAGGGCCCAGCCTGGCAGCAGAGGAGGGCCCAGCCTGGCAGCAGAGGGGGGCCCAGCCTGGCAGCAGAGGGGGGCCCAGCCTGGCAGCAGAGGGGGGGCCAGCCAGGCAGCAGAGGGGGGCCCAGCCTGGCGGCAGAGGAGGGCCCAGCCTGGCGGCCGAGGAGGGCCCAGCCAGGCAGCAGAGGAGGGCCCAGCCTGGCAGCAGAGGAGGGCCCAGCCTGGCAGCAGAGGAGGGCCCAGCCTGGCAGCAGAGGGGGGCCCAGCCTGGCAGCAGAGGGGGGCCCAGCCTGGCAGCAGAGGGGGGCCCAGCCTGGCAGCAGAGGGGGGGCCAGCCAGGCAGCAGAGGAGGGCCCAGCCTGGCGGCAGAGGGGGGCCCAGCCTGGCGGCAGAGGAGGGCCCAGCCTGGCGGCAGAGGAGGGCCCAGCCTGGCGGCCGAGGAGGGCCCAGCCAGGCAGCAGAGGAGGGCCCAGCCTGGCAGCAGAGGGGGGCCCAGCCTGGCAGCAGAGGGGGGCCCAGCCTGGCAGCAGAGGGGGGCCCAGCCATGCGGCAGAGGGGGGCCCAGCCTGGCAGCAGAGGGGGGCCCAGCCATACGGCAGAGGGGGGCCCAGCCTGGCAGCAGAGGAGGGCCCAGCCTGGCAGCAGAAGAGGGCCCAGCCTGGCAGCAGAGAAGGGCCCAGCCTGGCAGCAGAGAAGGGCCCAGCCTGGCAGCAGAGGGGGGCCCAGCCAGGCGGCAGAGAGTGGCCCAGCCTGGCAGCAGAGGAGGGCCCAGCCTGGCAGCAGAGGGGGGCCCTGCCTGGCGGCAGAGAAGGGCCCAGCCTGGCGGCAGAGGGGGGCCCAGCCAGGCAGCAGAGGGGGGCCCAGCCAGGCAGCAGATGGGTGCCCAGCCTGGCAGCAGAGGGCCCAGCCAGGCGGCAGAGGAGGGCCCAGCCTGGCGGCAGAGGGGGGCCCAGCCTAGCGGCAGAGGAGTGCCCAGCCAGGCGGCAGAGGGGGGCCCAGCCTGGCGGCAGAGGGGGGCCCAGCCAGGCAGCAGAGGGGGGCCCAGCCAGGCAGCAGAGGGGGGCCCAGCCAGGCAGCAGAGGGGGGCCCAGCCAGGCAGCAGAGGAGGGCCCAGCCAGGCGGCAGAGGAGGGCCCAGCCTTGCAGCAGAGGGGGCCCCAGCCAGGCGACAGAGGGGGGCCCAGCATGGCGGCAGAGGGGGGCCCAGCCAGGCGGCAGAGGAGGGCCCAGCCTGGCGGCAGAGGAGGGCCCAGCCTGGCAGCAGAGGAGGTCCCAGCCTGGCGGCAGAGGAGGGCCCAGCCTGGCAGCAGAGGAGGGCCCAGCCAGGCGGCAGTGGGCCCAGCCTGGCAGCAGAGGGGGGCCCAGCCAGGCGGCAGAGGGGGGCCCAGCCTGGCAGCAGAGGGGGGCCCAGCCTGGCAGCAGAGGGGGGCCCAGCCTGGCAGCAGAGGGGGGCCCAGCCAGGCAGCAGAGGGGGGCCCAGCCTGGCGGCAGAGGAGGGCCCAGCCAGGCGGCAGAGGGGGGCCCAGCCTGGCAGCAGAGGGGGGCCCAGCCTGGCAGCAGAGGGTGGCCCAGCCAGGCAGCAGAGGAGGGCCCAGCCTGGCGGCAGAGGAGGGCCCAGCCTGGCAGCAGAGAAGGGCCCAGCCTGGCAGCAGAGAAGGGCCCAACCTGGCAGCAGAGGGGAGCCCAGCCTGGAAGCAGAGGAGGGCCTAACCAGGCAGCAGAGGGGGGCCCAGCCAGGTGGCAAAGGAGGACCCAGCCTGGCGGCAGAGGAGGGCCCAGCCTGGCAGGAGAGGAGGGCCCAGCCAGGCAGCAGAGGGGGGCCCAGCCTGGCAGCAGAGGAGGGCCCAGCCAGGCAGCAGAGGGGGGCCCAGCCTGGCGGCAGAGGAGGGCCCAGCCAGGCGGCAGAGGGGGGCCCAGCCAGGCAGCAGAGGGGGGCCCAGCCTGGCGGCAGAGGAGGGCCCAGCCAGGCGGCAGAGGGGGGCCCAGCCTGGCAGCAGAGGAGGGCCCAGCCTGGCGGCAGAGGAGGGCCCAGCCAGGCAGCAGAGGGGGGCCCAGCCAGGCAGCAGAGGAGGGCCCAGCCTGGCAGCAGAGGAGGGCCCAGCCTGGCAGCAGAGGGGGGCCCAGCCTGGCAGCAGAGGAGGGCCCAGCCAGGCAGGAGAGGAGGGCTCAGCCAGGCAGCAGAGGGGGGCCCAGCCTGGCAGCAGAGGAGGGCCCAGCCTGGCGGCAGAGGAGGGCCCAGCCAGGCAGCAGAGGGGGGCCCAGCCTGGCAGCAGAGGGGGGCCCAGCCAGGCAGCAGAGGAGGGCCCAGCCAGGCAGCAGAGGGGGGCCCAGCCAGGCAGCAGAGGAGGGCCCAGCCTGGCGGCAGAGGAGGGCCCAGCCAGGCAGCAGAGGGGGGCCCAGCCAGGCAGCAGAGGAGGGCCCAGCCTGGCAGCAGAGGAGGGCCCAGCCTGGCAGCAGAGGGGGGCCCAGCCTGGCAGCAGAGGAGAGCCCAGCCTGGCAGCAGAGGGGGGCCCAGCCTGGCAGCAGAGGGGGGCCCAGCCTGGCAGCAGAGGGGGGCCCAGCCAGGCAGCAGAGGGGGCCCAGCCTGGCAGCAGAGGGGGGCCCAGCCTGGCAGCAGAGGAGAGCCCAGCAAGGCAGGAGAGGAGGGCCCAGCCTGGCAGCAGAGGGGGGCCCAGCCTGGCAGCAGAGGGGGGCACAGCCAGGCAGCAGAGGGGGGCCCAGCCAGGCAGCAGAAGGGGGCCCAGCCAGGCAGCAGAGGGGGGCCCAGCCTGGCAGCAGAGAAGGGCCCAGCCTGGCAGCAGAGAAGGGCCAAGCCAGGCAGCAGAGGGGGGCCCAGCCTGGCGGCAGAGGAGGGCCCAGCCTGGCAGCAGAGGGGGGCCCAGCCTGGCAGCAGAGGGGGGCCCAGCCTGGCAGCAGAGGGGGGCCCAGCCAGGCAGCAGAGGGGGGCCCAGCCTGGCAGCAGAGGGGGGCCCAGCCTGGCAGCAGAGGGGGGCCCAGCCAGGCAGCAGAGGGGGGCCCAGCCTGGCAGCAGAGGGGGGCCCAGCCTGGCAGCAGAGGGGGGCCCAGCCTGGCAGGAGAGGGGGGCCCAGCCTGGCAGCAGAGAAGGGCCCAGCCAGGCAGCAGAAGGGGGCCCAGCCAGGCAGCAGAAGGGGGCCCAGCCAGGCGGCAGAGGGGGGCCCAGCCTGGCAGCAGAGGGGGGCCCAGCCAGGCGGCAGAGGAGGGTCCAGCCTGGCAGCAGAGGAGGGCCCAGCCTGACAGCAGAGGGGGGCCCAGCCAGGCGGCAGCAGAGGGGGGCCCAGCCTGGCAGCAGAGGGGGGCCCAGCCAGGCGGCAGAGGAGGGTCCAGCCTGGCAGCAGAGGGGGGCCCAGCCTGGCAGCAACAGAGGGGGGCCCAGCCTGGCAGCAAAGGGGGGCCCAGCCAGGCGGCAGAGGAGGGTCCAGCCTGGCAGCAGAGGGGGGCCCAGCCTGGCAGCAGAGGGGGGCCCAGCCTGGCAGCAGAGGGGGGCCCAGCCTGGCAGCAGAGGGGGGCCCAGCCTGGCAGCAGAGGAGGGCCCAGCCTGGCGGCAGAGGAGGGCCCAGCCTGGCGGCAGAGGAGGGCCCAGCCTGGCGGCAGAGGAGGTCCCAGCCTGGCGGCAGAGGAGGGCCCAGCCTGGCGGCAGAGGAGGGCCCAGCCTGGCGGCAGAGGAGGGCCCAGCCTGGCGGCAGAGGAGGGCCCAGCCTGGCGGCAGAGGAGGGCCCAGCCTGGCGGCAGAGGAGGGCCCAGCTTTGCAGTGGAGGAGGGCCCAATCAGGATGGGGAGGAGGGCCCGGCAAGCGATGAAGGAGGGCGCAGCCAGTTAATGATTAAGTATTAATAAGGGCACCCTGGTCCGGCATGGAATAGTTGCTCCCCCCCCCCACACCCCCGAGTAAAGATGTTTTCTGTGCTGATTTCTTGCAGCCGACGTGTCTTGTGTCTCCCCAGGGCTGTGATCGCGTTACTTTATACATGTCCCTTGTAAGTGACAAATAAAGGGAAAGTATGGCCCGCCACGGCTCTACACATATACACTATATGTATAGTGTCTATATCTATACTATATACACCACTCTTAGGGGCTTATTCACTAAACTTCGCTAAGTGCATTAATGCACGATAAGTGCCCTTTAAGTGTCACCTTGAAGGTTTAGCTAATCACAAAGCTTCGATATCAGGGCAATATCGCATTAAAACGGCTTTTTACCGAGCTATAACACTCTGGCTGTAACACTCTGGCTGTAACACTCTGGCTGTAACACTCTGGCTGTAACACTCTGGCTGTAACACATACTGCGGCAGCTGAAAAAATGCCCAAACTCCGATATGCAAATCGTACTGATTTGTTGTTGGTAGAGGGGGTGGGAGAATGTGGTAGTTGCCCCAGGGGGGAGAGTTTAGGCCGTGCGGGAGGGATGCAGTAGAAGTTGACCCCTTCATTCCTTAGCAGTTGTAATTTTATTTTTATAAATTATTTCAGCTGACTTAACGTAAGCAAGCAATTTAACAATACAATTCGGAAAGCCTGCAGGGTGTCAGGGTGTATAGGGAGGGGTATTAGCAGCGGGGTGTTAGGGTGTACAGGGAGAGGTATTAGCAGCGGGGTGTTAAGGTGTATAGGGAGAGGTATTAGCAGAGTAATATTAGGGTATACAGGGAGAGGTATTAGCAGCGGGGTGTTAGGGTGTATAGGGAGAGGTATTAGCAGCGGGGTGTTAGGGTGTATAGGGAGAGGTATTAGCAGCGGGATGTTACGGTGTATAGGGAGAGGTATTAGCAGCGGGATGTTAGGGTGTATAGGGAGAGGTATTAGCAGCGGGGTGTTAGGGTGTATAGGGAGAGGTATTAGCAGCGGGGTGTTAGGGTTTATAGGGAGAGGTATTAGCAGCGGGGTGTTAGGGTGTACAGGGAGAGGTATTAACAGCAGGAAGTTAGGGTGTATAGGGAGAGGTATTAGCAGCGGGGTGTTAGGGTGTATAGGGAGACGTATTAGCAGCAGGGTGTAAGGGTGTATAGGGAGAGGTATTAGCAGCAGGAAGTTAGGGTGTATAGGGAGAGGTATTAGCAGCGGGATGTTAGGGTGTATAGGGAGAGGTATTAGCAGCAGGGTGTTAGGGTGTATAGGGAGACGTATTAGCAGCAGGGTGTAAGGGTGTATAGGGAGAGGTATTAGCAGCAGGAAGTTAGGGTGTATAGGGAGAGGTATTAGCAGCGGGCTGTTAGGGTGTATAGGGATAGGTATTAGCAGCGGGATGTTAGGGTGTACAGGGAGAGGTATTAGCAGCAGGAAGTTAGGATGTATAGGGAGAGGTATTAGCAGTGGGATGTTAGGGTGTATAGGGAGAGGTATTAGCGGCAGGGTGTATAGGGAGAGGTATTAGCAGCAGGGTGTTAGGGTGTATAGGGAGAGGTATTAGCAGCAGGGTGTTAGGGTGTATAGGGAGAGGTATTAGCAGCAGGGTGTTAGGGTGTATAGGGAGAGGTATTAGTAGCGGGATGTTAGGGTGTATAGGGAGAGGTATTAGCAGCGGGGTGTTAGGGTGTATAGGGAGAGGTATTAGAAGCGGGATGTTAGGATGTATAGGGAGAGGTATTAGCAGCGGAGTGTTAGGGTGTATAGGGAGAGGTATTAGCAGCGGGATGTTAGGGTGTATAGGGAGAGGTATTAGCAGCAGGATGTTACGGTGTATAGGGAGAGGTATTAGCAGCGGGATGTTAGGGTGTATAGGGAGAGGTATTAGCAGCGGGATGTTAGGGTGTATAGGGAGAGGTATTAGCAGCAGGGTGTTAGGGTGTTAGGGTGTATAGGGTGAGGTATTAGCAGCGGGATGTTAGGGTGTATAGGGAGAGGTATTAGCAGCGGGATGTTAGGGTGTATAGGGAGAGGTATTAGCAGCGGAGTGTTAGGGTGTATAGGGAGAGGTATTAGCAGCGGGATGTTAGGGTGTATAGGGAGAGGTATTAGCAGCGGGATGTTAGGGTGTATAGGGAGAGGTATTAGCAGCGGGATGTTAGGGTGTATAGGGAGAGGTATTAGCAGCGGGATGTTAGGGTGTACAGGGAGAGGTATTAGCAGCGGAGTGTTAGGGTGTATAGGGAGAGGTATTAGCAGCGGGATGTTAGGGTGTATAGGGAGAGGTATTAGCAGCAGGATGTTACGGTGTATAGGGAGAGGTATTAGCAGCGGGATGTTAGGGTGTATAGGGAGAGGTATTAGCAGCGGGATGTTAGGGTGTATAGGGAGAGGTATTAGCAGCAGGATGTTAGGGTGTATAGGGAGAGGTATTAGCAGCGGGATGTTAGGGTGTATAGGGAGAGGTATTAGCAGCGGGGTGTTAGGGTGTATAGGGAGAGGTATTAGCAGTGGGATGTTAGGGTGTATAGGGAGAGGTATTAGCAGCGGGGTGTTAGGGTGTATAGGGAGAGGTATTAGCAGCGGGATGTTAGGGTGTATAGGGAGAGGTATTAGCAGCGGGGTGTTAGGGTGTATAGGGAGAGGTACTAGCAGCGGGGTGTTGGGGTGTATAGGGAGAGGTATTAGCAGCGGGATGTTATGGTGTATAGGGAGGGGTATTAGCAGCGGGGTGTTGGGGTGTATAGGGAGAGGTATTAGCAGCGGGGTGTTGGGGTGTATAGGGAGAGGTATTAGCAGCAGGGTGGTGGGGACCATTTTGGAGGGTGTAACTACTACCTGCTTCTGTGACCCTGACATATTCACCTGCTAGTGATTGGAGAGGGGTGGGGATGTGCCATTTCTGATGCAGTTCTGTCTAACGATGTAAGTGCTGTATTTTTTATATATTTGAACATTTAAAGTTGTTATTAAGTAATTGATTCTCTTTCCTTCTTGCACTTCTCTTTTCTGTGTATTACAGAACGGGAACTCACACACACTGTTCTTAGGACAGAGACGAGGCTAAATCCTACATACAGTATGAGATAAAGGCTCAAGGATCAGATTGGGTCTGCGGTTTTACAGCGTATAGGGGAATGGGCAGATACAGGGACCCCGGTCCTTATCTGCGGTCACATTGTATGTTTCTATAGCACATGTAAGATAATGAGGACAGAAATGTTCTGCTCCAATATATTAAACTTGTGTCTTGTGAAAATCCAGGAAACGTTTCTCTAATGTACAGTTCGGAAGAATATAAACATAAAGGATCATTACACAGCGGAGTATCCCAACATTAATGAACGATTCAGAAGAAGATGTAAGGTAAGAGGTTAGATGGTAACCGCATAAACATTCACAGTTTGAGGTCATTCGAGAACACTTTGCTGCTTCCATAACTTCATACAAGAGAGTAAGCGGAGGGAATGTGAGTCCCCAGGGAAATATTCGGCGATGCCACGGCCATTAATTAGAAGCGCAGAGCGGTCATTCTACAAAAAAAGACATCGCCAAAAGCCGCGGGTTCAATTAAGGAGGACAGTGCGATGAGCGGATTACAACGGAGGAGGAAAAAAGTCTAGAAAATTCCATCTCAGGCAAAGGAGCAGTAATGATCCAGCGTGAATAACACGGGCGTCAGGTCATGCGAACATACATTAACCCCTTCTCTGCTGAGCACAGCAAAACATGGACTAACAAGGAGCGGTTACATGGAGAAAAAGGAGGAATTATAGGGAGATATATAATGGAAGCAATTACTTCACTTTCACAGTTAATTAGCTGTGTTAATTAACAGGGTTCTTTGTTATTTTAACCCTTTTGTATTATTAATTGTGTCCGTTCTAAGTCTGGGCTCAATTCTCTATATCAAAAGAGAAGGTTTTTATTTGACACACGACACATTGCAAAGGGGAAATATGAGATAACCGTCAGAATACATGGAACTACAATTCAAAATCAATGGGGGTTATGCACAAACCAGGGATGTGTGTTTTTAAGTGAGAAGTGCTTTTTGGCGCAATTTATGGCGCAATTTTTTTAGCAATGACTGTGTTTTGATGATGAATAGCCTTTTAAGCGCGATACTGCAGTGTTATCACTCCTTTGTGAATCGCGCTGCACGCAATATTGAGAAATAAAGGAATTTATCTCACTTAAAAACACTTAGCACTGCTTTGTGCATAACCCCCAATGTGTCCAATACATTGGGATAAACTTTCAGCAATTCTGTCTATTAAATTTATTGTTTAAAAAAATCAATGTTAGAATCACTATAGAAATTACGTTTTGGTTTCTGTCAGAATATTTGCATGGCAATTAGACAATTAATTACAGGAATTATTTAATCGGAATTTAACTTTTGTATTAATATTTCAGAAATAGGATTTCACAAAGATGTCCTAAGAATCCTAATGGAGAAATGTCTTTGTCATGTGCTCCTGTTCTCAGCATAATCCTGCAGGACCAACAGAAAAAGGAATGGCATTCACAGTAAAATATCCATTTTACATTATTGCTGCTAATAATTCAGATCCCAATTGTAGTGAACCACTTAGCCGAATTATATACGACCACACTTCAAAAAGAGGGGATTACTTAAAAGCATTCAGCGCCGGCACCAGGGCTTGTAGAGAAAGCAATCATTTAAGGGTTCATTTCCAAACAAACGTCAGGAGGACTGTCCCAAAGCTTGTGGGAATCAGCGTATATGAAGACTGAAGGGCAGGGTCCAATAATAGATCTCATGCCCAGTGAGGTTTGTGAATATTAAAGAGTGTAAATAAATATTACACCCTATATTTCTCTTTGGGCAGATTGTACGCCTGCGCATGGTGGTTGCACAGACATACTGTACTAGCAGGCTGTATATACTGTATATACTGTACTGGAATAGGCAGGACCTATAGATTAATGCGTAATGGAAAGGGCCATACTGTCTGTATTTGCCGCATTAATGTCTACGTAACTACACTAATGTACAGTTTCTGCTGTTCCAAACATTCCCCATGCTTTTGTTAAACTCAAAATGTCCCCTTGTCATATATATTTCGCAATTCATTTCCTGTGTTTTTGGAACACAGTAACACTATATCATGGTTACATAGTTACATATCGGTGGGAGACTCAAAGTTACATATCGGTGGGAGACTCATTATATCATAGTTACATATCGGTGGGAGACTCACTATATCATGGTTACATATCAGTGGGAGACTTACTATATCATATCGGTGGGAGACTCAAAGTTACATATCGGTGGGAGACTCATTATATCATAGTTACATATCGGTGGGAGACTCACTATATCATGGTTACATATCAGTGGGAGACTTACTATATCATAGTTACATATTGGTGGGAGACGTACTATATCATAGTTACATATCGGTGGGAGACTTACTATATCATAGTTACATAGTTACATATCGATGGGAGACTTACTATATCATAGTTACATATCGGTGGGAGACTTACTATATCATAGTTACATATCGGTGGGAGACTTACTATATCATAGTTACATATCGGTGGGAGACTTACTATATCATAGTTACATATCGGTGGGAGACTTACTATATCATAGTTACATATCGGTGGGAGACTTACTATATCATAGTTACATAGTTACATATCGGTGGGGGACTCATTATATCATTGTGACTGGCAGAGTCAATCTGCTCAGAAGTCTGTATGGGGTGAGAAGCAGCGTGCGGCCAACAAACAATAATATATCATAAAATGCTTAATGTTCTTATTTAAGGAGGCCAGCAAAATACTCCATGTAAAATACCCTGCTGACAGGAATAGAGGGAAACGATGGAACCTTCACGTGTACACTTCTAAATCTGAACAGTCTGGTGCAATCCCTAATATTTCTTCTCAATATTTCCCCCCAATATCGACCATTCAATTCCTCCCAAATTTTTGCTGGAAAAACTAGTTCCCCAGCACTGCCAAGTGTCCTCTAATTCCCAAACCCAGTGTGGGGTACAGGGGCATGTACCCCCAACCCTATAATCTCTCCATAAACATCCGTAGCTCGGACTCTAAGATACAAGATTCTGGGTCTCTGTACAATTCATATGTTCTTCTGGAATTTATTTAAATGGCAGGTTGACCAATAACTGTGATATCTCAGACATAGGTAATAAACACACAAATACCCAACAAGCTCTGAGAAACCCCAAACATTACCACATCAGATAGATAGATAGATAGATAGATAGATAGATAGATAGATAGATAGATAGATAGATAGATAGATAGATAGGATTCCTTACCGAGTAGATCCAGGATCCCAAGATCGAGGCAAGAAGGAGACAGCACACTCAGGAGGTACAAAAAAGGCGTGTATTCAGTAGAAAAACTGGCACATAAACCCGACGTTTCGGTCCTTGACACAGGACCTTTCTCAAGGGAGTGCTCTGTACATAATGATACCTGACAAACATATATACCCACCACCCACCAACAAACAGATCCCTGATAGGCTAAAACATGATGCTAAACAGCTGTAGATACTAACTAATCAATTACGACATCAACACTGAGCAACAGTGGTGTCGGATGGCGTCTCTCGTATCTAAGTAAACATTACGGCCTTAGATAACAGTAGCGCGCCTGCGCAGCATACGTCACAACTACAAAGAATAAATATATAAATGGAATACCTAGAAAACACGAGCGTTCAATGCGTATGCTAGGTTTACACAAATAAATAGTAAAGCATACGTGCGGGGCATATCGTAGCCTTATTTCATGGAAACAGCAGCTGTGGTGGCTATCCATTAAATACCGACGTCAGCACAGGGAGACACAGTGTCGGAGAGCGTCTAACGTAACCAGGTAACCACCACTGCAGAGCAGTAATGGCGCGCATGCGTACAGCAAAGAAATATAAAGGAAATTCCTGCGGGACGCAAGCGGCCAATGTGTACACTGAGCTGACTCGGATAGGCAACCTAACACATGGGCAAAGCATCACGTAGCATAACTTATTAAAAGTAAATAAATAATTACCCAAAGTATCAAGAAGACACACACAGCGACTGCAATCACAATAAAAATAAAGCAAACGTGTGGCTGGCATGAATTAGAAAGCATAGATATTGAGCAAGTGTCATAACATCAGATAGCCATAGTGAAATAGGGAAAAGTAAAAAGGTGAAAGACAGAAAACAAGGGAAGTGTTCCACGGAGTCCCAAGACACATGAGGAGTGAATACATAAAAATTGGGCCGAAAGACAGAAGACTGGACCCAAAATGAAAGCAGAGGCATTCCGATATAGCATCACTGTTGGGTACAGTAGGCAAAAGGGGATTAGGCAATAGAAAGGAGAATAAACAACAAAATAAAAATAAAATACAGACACAACCAACAAAGAGCTAATGTGGAAGAACCACGAATATGCAGAAAATGCAAATCATGCAAAAAATGCAAAAAAATGCAAAGATTATGCAAAGCACAAATGCAAAAACAAAAGATGAAAAGCAAAAACAAAAGCAACAAATGGCATACAAAAATAAGGACAATGTGCAAATAGAGTCCCAAATGTCAAATTTGTTTTTTAGCATATTAAATGAAACAACCTAGGCGAAAGTCTTCATTGAGACCGTCTGGTGACATTGTTCTTAACTCATAGATGATTTTGGCCTCCAGTTGAAGCAGCAGCTTATTCCTATCCCCCCCACGTGAGGATGTGTTGGCTTGTAGGATAGGCATACACTTCAGTGTGGAGAAGCTATGTTTGTATTGCCTGAAGTGTCTGGCCACTGGAAGATGTCGTAGGTCATCCCCGTTGTCAGTATCCAACAAAGCTTGTCTAATGGTGGACCTATGAACGGCCATCCTTTCATTAAACATCCGGCTTGTTTTCCCTATATAATAGAGTCCACAGGGACATTTGATGAAGTAAACCACAAACCGTGTCTCACAGTTAATGTAAGATCTGATGGGAATCGGATAACCATGGTGTGGATGAGAGAAAGATTGACCAGTCTGCATGAAGCTGCAATTAATGCAGCCATGGCATTTGTAGGTGCCAGGTTTCCTTCTAAGCCATGATAGGGTCGGTGTATATTTGCTCGATGGGTCAGCCTGCACCAATGCGTCCCGAAGGTTTCTGCCACGACGATAGCACATACGTGGCGGTGTTTTGCACAATTGGCCAATTTGATTATCATTGCTTAAGATATGCAAATTCTTGCGAATGCTTCGCTTGATGTAGTTAAAAGCTGTTGAGTAGGTACTGCTGATGTACGCAGGTTAGGGCGAGGCGCGCAGGTTAGGGCGAGGCGCGCATTTTAGGGCGAGGAGCGCAGGTTAAGGCGAGGCGTGCAGGTTAGGGTGAGGCACGCAGGTTAGGGCAAGGCGCACAGGTTAGGCCGAGGCGCGCAGGTTAGGGCGAGGTGCGCAGGTTATGGCGAGGAGCACATGTTATGGTGAGGCGTGCATGTTAGGGCAAGGAGCGCAGGTTAGGGCGAGGAGCGCAGGTTAGGGCGAGGCGCGCAGGTTAGGGCGAGGAGCGCAGGTTAGGGTGAGGCGCACAGGTTAGGGCGAGGTGCGCAGGTTATGGCGAGGCGTGCATGTTAGGGCAAGGAGCGCAGGTTAGGGCGAGATGCGCAGGTTAAGGCGCGCAGTTTAGGGCGAGGCGTGCAGGTTAGGGCGAGGAGCGCAGGTTAGGGAGAGGCGCGCAGGTTAGGGCGAGGTGCGCAGGTTAGGGCGAGGTGCGCAGGTTAAGGCGAGGCGCACAGGTTAGGGCGAGGTGCGCAGGTTAGGGCGAGGTGCGCAGGTTAGGGCAAGGAGCGCAGGTTAGGGCGAGGCGCTCAGGTTAGGGCAAGGCGCGCAGGTTAGGGCGAGGCGCGCAGTTTAGGGCAAGGTGCGCAGGTTAGGGCGAGGCGTGCAGGTTAGGGAGGGCGAGGGTTCTGTAGCTCTGAGTCGGTATCTGTTTTCCTTCCCAGAGTCCCCAGCCTTTTCTCTGCGCAGCGATAATTTCACATTCACGCCCTTCTGCGCGTTTGAATTGGTCTTCACCTGTTTTGTTTTATTTGAGCTTCTGTAAAGTATTTTTGTTATTTAAATGTCAAAATATTTATCTTGTAACCAGACGCAGCCGCTCGCGCCAGAAATATTGTTCCAGACGAGCATTTGTAATGTTAGATTTCTGCACACTGCAGCTTTAATTATTTCTCTTCTCATTACAAGGTCATTTACAGAAAGCCTGTTCCATTATCTGCCCGCGACGTTCTGTACTATACTATATACAGGATATACTATAGTACTATATACAGGATATACTATAGTACTATATACAGGATATACTATAGTACTATATACAGGATATACTATAGTACTATATACAGGATACACTATAGTACTATATACAGGATATACTATAGTACTATATATAGGATATACTATAGTACTATACTACTATAGTACTATATACAAGATATACTATAGTACTATATACAGGATACACTATAGTACTATATACAGGATATACTATAGTACTATATACAGGATATACTATAGTACTATATACATGATATACTATAGTACTATAGTACTATATACAGGATATACTATAGTACTATATACAGGATATACTATAGTACTATATACAGGATATACTATAGTACTATATATAGGATATACTATAGTACTATATATAGGATATACTATAGTACTATACTACTATAGTACTATATACAAGATATACTATAGTACTATATACAGGATATACTATAGTACTATATACAGGATATAGTATAGTACTATATACAGGATATACTATAGTACTATATACATGATATACTATAGTACTATAGTACTATATACAGGATATACTATAGTACTATATACAGGATATGCTACTGTATAGTACTATAGTACTATATACAGGATATACTATAGTACTATAGAACTATATACAGGATATACTATAGTACTATTTATAGGATATACTATAGTACTATAGTACTATATACAGGATATACTATAGTACTATATACAGGATATACTATAGTACTATATACAGGATATACTATAGTACTATAGTACTATATACAGGATATACTATAGTACTATAGTACTATATACAGGATATACTATAGTACTATATACAGGATATACTATAGTACTATAGTACTATATACAGGATATACTATAATACTATATACAGGATATACTATAGTACTATATAAAGGATATACTATAGTACTATATACAGGATATACTATAGTACTATATACAGGATATAGTATAGTACTATAGTACTATATACAGGATATACTATAGTACTATAGTACTATATACAGGATATACTATAGTACTATATACAGGATATAGTATAGTACTATAGTACTATATACAGGATATACTATAGTACTATAGTACTATTGTACTATATAAAGGATATACTATAGTACTATTGTACTATATAAAGGATATACTATAGTACTATAGTACTATATACAGGATATACTATAGTACTATAGTACTATATACAGGATATACTATTGTACTATAGTACTATATACAGGATATACTATAGTACTATAGTACTATATACAAGATATACTATAGTACTATATACAGGATATACTGTACTCCAGCACTCTCACTTTGCCTGCATATACATGTTGTATTTTAGGAGGTTTACCGTGGCTGCTGATTGATTTTATACTAAATGGTTTTGCTTTGGTAATATTTAACATATTAAATACGTATTAGTATAAGTGTAACGTGTTATTCCGGTGATTTATTCCTCTTATATTCCATGTCAGGGTAAGGAAGACAAAGTATTTCCATGTTTCCCTGAGGAATAGGTTTCCTAGCTGCCACGTTCCTTTTTCCATCTCATACCCATTTCCCGCACGTGGGAGGGAGTGTGGGCACCTGGGAGGGAGTGTGGGCATGTGGGAGGGAGTGTGGGCACCTGGGAGGGAGTGTGGGCACCTGGGAGGGAGTGTGGGCATGTGGGAGGGAGTGTGGGCCGTGGGAGGGAGTGTGGACACCTGGGAGGGAGTGTGGGCACCTGGGAGGGAGTGTGGGCATGTGGGAGGGAGTGTGGGCACGTGGGAGGGAGTGTGGGCTGTGGGAGGGAGTGTGGGCACGTGGGAGGGAGTGTGGGTACGTGGGAGGGAGTGTGGGTACGTGGGAGGGAGTGTGGGCCGTGGGAGGGAGTGTGGGCCGTGGGAGGGAGTGTGGCCATGGGAGGGAGTGTGGGCCGTGGGAGGTAGTGTGGCCATGGGAGAGAGTGTGGGCCGTGGGAGGGAGTGTGGGCCGTGGGAGGGAGTGTGGGCACGTGGGAGGGAGTGTGGGCATGTGGGAGGGAGTGTGGGCATGTGGGAGGGAGTGTGGGCACGTGGGAGGGAGTGTGGCCGTGGGAGGGCGTGTGGGCACGTGGGAGGGAGTGTGGGCCGTGGGAGGGAGTGTGGGCCGTGGGAGGGAGTGTGGCCATGGGAGGGAGTGTGGGCCGTGGGAGGGAGTGTGGGCACGTGGGAGGGAGTGTGGGCATGTTGGAGGGATTGTGGCAATGGGAGGGAGTGTGGGCACGTGGGAGGGAGTGTGGGCACGTGGGAGGGAGTGTGGGCACATGGGAGGGAGTGTGGGAGGGAGTGTGGGCACGTGGGAGGGAGTGTGGGCACGTGGGAGGGAGTGTGGGCACGTGGGAGGGAGTGTGGGCCGTGGGAGGGAATGTGGCCATGGGAGGGAGTTTGGGCCATGGGAGGGAGTGTGGGCACGTGGGAGGGAGTGTGGCAGTGGGAGGGAGTGTGGGCATGTGGGAGGGAGTGTGGCCACGTGGGAGGGAGTGTGGGCACGTGGGAGGGAGTGTGGGCAGGTGGGAGGGAGTATGGCCGTGGGAGGGAGTGTGACCATGGGAGGGAGTGTGGGCAGGTGGGAGGGAGTGTGGACACGTGGGAGGGAGTGTGGGCACGTGGGAGGGAGTGTGGGCACGTGGGAGGGAGTATGGCCGTGGGAGGGAGTGTGGGCACGTGGGAGGGAGTGTGGGCACGTGGGAGGGAGTATGGCCGTGGGAGGGAGTGTGGGCAGGTGGGAGGGAGTGTGGGCAGGTGGGAGGGAGTTTGTGGGCAGGTGGGAGGGAGTGTGGGCACGTGGGAGGGAGTGTGGCACGTGGGAGGGAGTGTGGGCACGTGGGAGGTGCAGGTTATACAGAAGCGACATTGTAACCCACGAGCACAATGTGCAATTACTACATCGCAAAATACATGTTAAACCCCCATTAGATCGTATCAGCGTAACTATACGCACTAATTCAGTACTCTGCTACGTTAAAACAGGAGGTAATTAATAATAATAAATTCTTCAGCGGTCACAATCTCCTGATTCTGCTTATTAACTGGAAGAATTATCTTTCATTCCCAGAATCTCTACAATCCATGAGCGCCTTCTAGTGGTCGCTGGCGGCATGTTCACGTGTTGCTTGTGTCTTGGCAGTACTGTGCTTTCATATTTATTTCATTTGCTTTTACATTTTTAATAGCAAAATGCCTGGAAAAGGTGAGGGTTTTTTTATTGAATAAATGCAGCCTTTGATTGCCTTGAAAACGAATTACTTAAGTTGCCAATCAATCCATTCTCTCATGAGCGATCGGCAAAATCCTACTTCCCAGGGTGCACTAAATGGCTGCCTTTCAGTTTCAAATCATTCCTTCAGTTGGTGTTACTTAGCAGCTACAATGTATTCTTATGTTACTAAGATAACATAATCTGTTGTTAAAGCAGCAGTCCACGCTGCCGGTTTTTATTTATTTCATTTGTTTCCCCTTAAATATGTGGATACAATCCACACAATGATAAGCAATAAGCTAAGCTGCCGATCAATCCGTTCTCCTGTGACCGATCGGTGTCTTCTGGAGACAGGGGGTGCCTGCTGGAGACTGGGGGTGTCTTCTGGAGACAGGGAGTGCCTGCTGGAGACTGGGGGTGTCTTCTGGAGACAGGGGGTGCCTGCTGGAGACTGGGGGTGTCTTCCAGAGACTGGGGGTGTCTTCCAGAGACAGGGGGTGCCTTCCGGAGACTGGGGGTATCTTCCAGAGACTGGGGGTATCTTCCAGAGACTGGGGGTGTCTTCCGGAGACTGGGGGTGTCTCCCGGAGACTGGGGGTGTCTTCCGGAGACTGGGGGTATCTTCCAGAGACTGGGGGTGTCTTCCGGAGACTGGGGGTATCTTCCAGAGACTGGGGGTGTCTTCCGGAGACTGGGGGTATCTTCCGGAGACTGGGGGTGTCTTCCGGAGACTGGGGGTGTCTTCCGGAGACCGGGGGTGTCTTGTGGAGTAGTACCCCTTACTACACATGGTCGATAATGTCAGCAATATGAAACGGAAGGTTTCCCACTTCTATACCCCATGTTTTGTGTGACTGATATATATCAATGTATATCAAATAATTAGTGTTTAAATCACATAATTAGTGAAATAGAAAATAATGATATAAACAAGCAGTGTGGTAATATTAATATTAATGCATATTAAACTTTAAACTCCCACTTCAGTGCCATAAAACGTATCTTCTGTTCTGCACTTTTCTCTGGGAGTAATTTGCAGGCTTAATATGATCACAATGTTCCCCATGCAGATTTCTCTCTTCCCCACACACAGGATGCGGCTCTTGCTGCCGGGTTTTAATTATGAAGCACAAGAAGACAGATGTATGTGTGGCAGAGGCGTGCGGCTTTGCATTTCCATACTTGCAGCATCAATGACTGTATAGTGATGAGTTTATTAAACATACTTTCATGATGAAAGCCTTGACCTTTACACTGTATGCCCTCCCCCTCCTCCCTGCTTATATCAGGGACACGGAGTTGGAGCCTGCCGCGGCTATGCGCCGCTCGCAGTGTTCCTCTGTATGAATTCTCTGACCCCTCTGACTTTATTGGAGAGCTTTATGTTACAATAAAAATATGTGTTAGTACATTTTATATCTTTAGCACCTACTTCATACAGAGCACTTTACAGAGATAAAATACAGACATGGGGATGGAATTATTATACAATGATAAAAGAATCCGGTATAAACATTTTGAAAAATATATATCTGCCCCGAAGAGCTTGCAATCTGATTGGTATCTTGAAACCAACAGAGTTGAGATCAATTCATGAGGTTTGTACTGCATGGCCCAGAGGGTAAGCAAGTGCGATTAGGCATAGAGATGGGCAAACCATACCAAATATCTGTCCCCCCACCAAGATCCGTCCCAAAACCCCCCAACAAAATCGATAGCCGCCTCATTACAAAGCTGCATTCTGTAACTGGAGATGAGGATGGAGAGATGGAGTTTAGGAACATGAGAGGAACTGAAGCAGATCGGACCACGCCCAAAGTACATTGGGGGAGCAGATCGGACCATGTCCAGAGAACCATGGGGGAGCAGATCAGACCATGTCCAGAGAACCATGGGGGAGCAGATCGGACCATGTCCAGAGCACCGTGGGGGAGCAGATAGGACCGTTCCCAGAGTACTGTGGGGGAGCAGATAGGACCGTGCCCAGAGTACCGTGGGGGAGCAGATCGGAGCGTGCCCAGAGCACCGTGGGGGATAAGGACCGTGCCCAGAGTACCGTGGGGGATAAGGACCGTGCCCACAGTACCGTGGAGGAGCAGAAAGGATCGTGCCCAGAGTACCATGGGGGAGCATATAGGACCATGCCCAGAGTACCGTGGGGGAGCAGATAGGACCATGCCCAGAGTACCGTGGGGGAGCAGATAGGACCGTGCCCAGAGTACCGAAAGGGGAGGAGATAGGACCGTGCCCAGAGTACCGTGGGGGAGCATATAGGACCGTGCCCACAGTAACGTGGGGGAGCAGATTGGACCGTGCCCACAGTACCATGGGGGAGAATATAGGACAGGACCATGCCCAGAGTACCGTGGGGGAGCAGATAGGACCGTGCCCAGAGAACCGTGGGGGAGCAGATAGGACCGTGCCCAGAGAACCGTGGGGGAGCAGATAGGACCGTACCCAGAGTACCATTGGGGAGCATATAGGACCGTGCCCACAGTACCATGGAGGAGCATATAGGACAGGACCATGCCCAGAGTACCGTGGGGGAGCAGATAGAACCATGCCCAGAGCACCGTGGGGGAGCAGATAGGACCGTACCCAGAGTACCATTGGGGAGCATATAGGACCGTGCCCACAGTACCGTGGGGGAGCATATAGGACCATGCCCAGAGTACCGTGGCGGAGCAGATAGAACCATGGCCAGAGTACCATGAAGGAGCAGATAGGACCGTGCCCAGAGTACTGTGGGGGAGCAGATCGAACCGTGCCCACAGTACCGTGGGGGAGCATATAGGACCATGCCCAGAGTACCGTGGCGGAGCAGATAGAACCATGGCCAGAGCACCAAAAGGGGAACAGATAGGACCATGCTCAGAGTACCGTGGGGAGAAGATAGGACTGTGCGAAGAGTACCGTGGGGGAGCAGATAGGACCGTGCCTAGAGTACCGTGGGAGAGCAGATAGGACCATGCCCAGAGTACCATGGGGGAGCAGATAGGACTTTGCCAAGAGTACAATGGGGGAGCAGAAAGGACTTTGCCCAGAGTACCGTGGGGGAGCAGATCAGAGCCTGCCCAGAGTACCTTGAGGGAGCAGATAGGACCGTGCCCAGTGTACCGAAAGGGGAGCAGATAGGACCGTGCCCAGAGCACCGAAAGGGGAGCAGATAGAACCATGCCCAGAGTACCGTGGGGAGAAGATAGGACCGTGCCCAGAGTACCGTGGGGGAGCAGATAGGACCGTGCCTAGAGTACCGTGGGGGAGCAGATTGGACCGTGCCCACAGTACCATGGGGGAGCATATAGGACAGGACCATGCCCAGAGCACCGTGGGGGAGCAGATAGGACCGTGCCCAGAGAACCGTGGGGGAGAACATAGGAACGTGCCCAGAGTACCGTTGGGGAGCATATAGGACCGTGCCCAGAGTACTGTGGGGGAGCAGATCGAACCGTGCCCGCAGTACCGTGGGGGAGCATATAGGACCATGGCCAGAGTACCATGAGGGAGCAGATAGGACCATGCCCAGAGTACTGTGGGGGAGCAGATCGAACCGTGCCCACAGTACCGTGGGGGAACAGATAGGACCGTGCCCAGAGTAACATGGGGAGCAGATCGGACCATGCCAAGAGTACCGTGGGGGAGCAAATAGGAGCGTGCCCAGAGAAACGTGAGGGAGCAGATAGGACCATGCCCAGAGAAACGTGGGGGAGCAGATAGGACCGTGCCCAGAGCACCGTGGGGAGCAGATAGGACCATGCCCAGAGCACCAAAAGGGGAACAGATAGGACCATGCTCAGAGTACCGTGGGGAGAAGATAGGACCGTGCCCAGTGTACCATGAGGGAGCAGTTAGGACCGTGCCCAGAGTAACATGGGGAGCAGATCGGACCATGCCAAGAGTACCGTGGGGGAGCAAATAGGAGCGTGCCCAGAGAAACGTGAGGGAGCAGATAGGACCATGCCCAGAGAAACGTGGGGGAGCAGATAGGACCGTGCCCAGAGCACCGTGGGGAGCAGATAGGACCATGCCCAGAGCACCAAAAGGGGAACAGATAGGACCATGCTCAGAGTACCGTGGGGAGAAGATAGGACCGTGCCCAGAGTACCATGGGGGAGCACATAGGACTGTGCCCACAGTACCGTGGGGGAGCAGATTGGACAGGACAGTGCCATGAGTACCCTGGGGGAGCAAATAGGGCCGTGCCCAGAGTACCGTGGGGGAGCAGATCGGACCGTGCTCAGAGTACCGTGGGGGAGCAGATAGGACCATGCCCAGAGTACCTTGGGGGAGCAGATAGGACCGTGTCCAGAGTACCGAAAGGGGAGCAAAGAGGACCGTGCCCAGAGTACCGTGAGGGAGCAGATAGGACCGTTCCCAGAGTACCTTGGGGGAGCAGATAGGACCGTGTCCAGAGTACTGTTGGGGAGCAGATAGGACCGTGCCCAGAGTACTGTGGGGGAGCAGATAGGACCGTTCCCAGAGTACCTTGGGGGAGCAGATAGGACCATGTCCAGAGTACCGTTGGGGAGCAGATAGGACCGTGCCCAGAGTACCGTGGGAGAGCAGATAGGACCATGCCCAGAGTACCATGGGGGAGCAGATAGGACCGTGCCCAGAGCACCGTGGGGGAGCAGATAGGACCATGCCCAGAGTACCGTGGGGGAGACTGAAGTATGTGTTCAAGGTCAGAGAGGCTATGGCTGTGTGCATATAGGATTGTGTCATCTGCATACATGTGTATTGAGGCTTCCTTACAAGCTGCGGGAAGATCATTAATGAACACTGAGAAGAGTAGGGGCCCCAGAACAGAGCCTTGCGGGACACCACAGGTGATATCCAGGGGGTTGGAGTTAGAGCCTGAGATGGACACATGTTGGGATCTTCCTGATAGGTAGGACTGAAACCAGTTTAAAGCATGTTTCCCTATTCCAGATCTCTGGAGTTTGTTAAGCAGGATAACATGATCAACTGTGTCAAAAGCCTTTGCAAAATCTAGGAATACTGCACCAGTGAGTTGTCCCCGTTCCATTCCACATTGTCCTAATGAACAACTTCTTACACTCATTATTAGTCATCCTGGAGATGAACATTGAGCACTGTGTGACCAGTGTGTGCAAACAAAGGCACGACAATAGATACACAACACTGACGTTAAGATCTAACACTACTATCAATTATTTACAGAGCAAGAAGTTCAGGCAACTGAAATATTTATCAAAACTTCTCCAATAAAAGCCTCTGATCGCAGAGACTGAGGGTTTGTACCAACTGGCAGTGACTGCAGAAAGCCTCAGCATCAGGGGGCACCTTCCTGCACGTCCGGACACGGGGGTCTTCCTATACACAGGGGGGGTCTTCCTGCAGCGTCCGGACACAGGGGGGTCTTCCTATACACAAAGGGGGTCATCCTATACACAGGAGGCCACCTTCCTGCACGTCCGGACACGGGGGTCTTCCTATACACCAGGGGGGAGGGGTTTCCAATAAAAGCCTCTGATCGCAGAGACTGAGGGTTTGTACCAACTGGCAGTGACTGCAGAAAGCCTCAGCATCAGGGGGCCACCTTCCTGCACGTCCGGACACGGGGGGTCTTCCTATACACAGGGGCGGTTCCTATACACAGGGGGGGGTCTTCCTATACACAGGGGGACACCTTCCTGCAGCGTCCAGACACGGGGGGTCTTCCTATACACCAGGGGGGTCTTCCTATACACAGGGGGCCACCTTCCTGCAGCGTCTGGACATGGGGGTCTTCCTATACACAGGGGGGTCTTCCTATACACAGGGGGCCACCTTCCTGCAGCATCCAGACACGGGGGGTCTTCCTATACACAGGGGGCCACCTTCCTGCACGTCCGGAAACGGGGGGTCTTCCTATACACAGGGGGGGGGTCTTCCTATACACCAGGGGGGGGTCTTCCTATACACCAGGGGGGGGGGGGTTTCCAATAAAAGCCTCTGATCGCAGAGACTGAATGTTTGTACCAACTGGCAGTGACTGCAGAAAGCCTCAGCATCAGGGGGCACCTTCCTGCATGTCCGGACATGGGGGGTCTTCCTATACACCAGGGGGGGTCTTCCTATACACAGGGGGCCACCTTCCTGCAGCGTCTAGATACGGGGGGTCTTCCTATACTCCAGGGGGGCGGGTCTTCCTATACCCAGGGGGCCATCTTCCTGCAGCGTCCGGACATGGGGGGTCTTCTTATACACCAGGGGGGGGGTCTTCCTATACCCAGGGGGCCACCTTCCTGCAGCGTCTAGACACGGGAGGTCTTCCTATACTCTAGGGGGGGGTCTTCCTATACTCCAGGGGGGGGTCTTCCTATACCCAGGGGGCCACCTTCCTGCAGCATCCGGACATGGGGGGTCTTCCTATACACCAGGGGGGGGTCTTCCTATACACGGGGGGGGGCATTCCTATACACGGGGGGGGGGGTCTTCCTATACAAAGGGGGACACCTTCCTGCAGTGTCCAGACACAGGGGGCTCTTCCTATACACCGGGGGGGGGGGTCTTCCTATACACAGGGGGCCACTTTCCTGCAGCGTCTGGACACATTGGGGTCTTCCTATACAATGGGGGGGGTCTTCTTATACACAGGGGGGGTCTTCCTATAAGCCGGGGAGGAGGGTCTTCCTATACATGGGGGGTCTTCCTATTCACCAGAGAGGGGGGTCTTCCTATACATGGGGGGGTGTATTCCTATACACTGGGGGGGTGTTCCTATTCATTGGGGATCTTCCTATACATGGGGGGGGTCTTCCTATACATGGGGGGGGGTCTTCCTATACATGGGGGGGGGGTCTTCCTATACACAGGGGGCCACTTTTCTGCAGCGTCCGGACATGAAGTACACACGGAATTTCTTGTGTGCAAACCCCCAAGGATAATTACAGAAAAAGAAAGTACCTGAAATCAATCACCGAGGGTCTTCCTATACACGGGGGGGGGGGTATTCCTATACACGCGGGGGTCTTCCTATACATGCGGGGGTCTTCCTATACACGCGGGGGTCTTCCTATACACGGGGGGGGTATTCCTATACACAGGGGGGTATTCCTATGCACAGGAGGCGGTCTTCCTATACACAGGGGGGGGGGTCCTATACACGGAAGTGTCCTCCTAAACACCAGGGGGGGGTCTTCCTATACACAGGGGGGGTCTTCCTATAAACCGGAGAGGAGGGTTTTCCTATACATGGGGGGGTGTTCCTATTCAATGGGGATCTTCCGATACACAGGGGGGTCTTCCTATACACCAGGGGGATCTTCCTATACATGGGGGGTCTTCCTATACTCTAGGGGGGGGTCTTCCTATACTCCAGGGGGGGGTCTTCCTATACCCAGGGGGCCACCTTCCTGCAGCATCCGGACATGGGGGGTCTTCCTATACACCAGGGGGGGGTTTTCCTATACACGGGGGGGGGGGCATTCCTATACACGGGGGGGGGGTCTTCCTATACACAGGGGGACACCTTCCTGCAGTGTCCAGACACAGGGGGCTCTTCCTATACACCGGGGGGGGGGTCTTCCTATACACAGGGGGCCACTTTCCTGCAGCGTCTGGACACATTGGGGTCTTCCTATACAATGGGGGGGGTCTTCTTATACACAGGGGTGTCTTCCTATAAGCCGGGGAGGAGGGTCTTCCTATACATGGGGGGTCTTCCTATTCACCAGAGAGGGGGGTCTTCCTATACATGGGGGGGTGTATTCCTATACACTGGGGGGGTGTTCCTATTCATGGGGGATCTTCCTATACATGGGGGGGGTCTTCCTATACATGGGGGGGGTCTTCCTATACATGGGGGGGGGTCTTCCTATACACAGGGGGCCACTTTTCTGCAGCGTCCGGACATGAAGTACACACGGAATTTCTTGTGTGCAAACCCCCAAGGATAATTACAGAAAAAGAAAGTACCTGAAATCAATCACCGAGGGTCTTCCTATACACGGGGGGGGGGTATTCCTATACACGCGGGGGTCTTCCTATACATGCGGGGGTCTTCCTATACACGCGGGGGTCTTCCTATACACGGGGGGGGGGGTATTCCTATACACAGGGGGGTATTCCTATGCACAGGAGGCGGTCTTCCTATACACAGGGGGGGGGGTCCTATACACGGAAGTGTCCTCCTAAACACCAGGGGGGGGTCTTCCTATACACAGGGGGGGTCTTCCTATAAACCGGAGAGGAGGGTTTTCCTATACATGGGGGGGTGTTCCTATTCAATGGGGATCTTCCGATACACAGGGGGGTCTTCCTATACACCAGGGGGATCTTCCTATACATGGGGGGTCTTCCTATACACAGGGGGATCTTCCTATACATGGGGGGTCTTCCTATACACAGGGGGATCTTCCTATACATGGGGGGTCTTCCTATACACAGGGGGATCTTCCTATACATGGGGGGTCTTCCTATACACATGGGGATCTTCCTATACATGGGGGGTCTTCCTATACACAGGGGGGTCTTCCTATATACCAGGGGGATCTTCCTATACATGGGGGGTCTTCCTATACACCAGGGGGATCTTCCTATACATGGGGGGTCTTCCTATACACAAGGGGATCTTCCTATACATGGGGGGTCTTCCTATACACAGGGGGATCTTCCTATACATGGGGGGTCTTCCTATACACATGGGGATCTTCCTATACATGGGGGGCCTTCCTATACACAGGGGGGTCTTCCTATATACCGGGGGGGGTCTTCCTATTCATGGGGGATCTTCCTATACACAGGGGGGTCTTCCTATACACCCGGGAGGGGGTCTTCCTATAAAAGGGGGATCTTCCTATACATGGGGGGTCTTCCTATACACAGGGGGGGTGCTGCTAAAGGTGGTTCTGCAAGCTATTGAATCATAATGTATACTTAGTTTTTCACACATGGCTTCTCCATTTTGGCTTTATTTTTGTTAAATCATGACACGGTGTAATATGTCATGTGTACACACACTCACAAACACACACACACACACACACACACACACACACACACACAGTGTAATATGTCATGTGTTGTTGTTTATCTGAGGTTGGATTTACCTAATTTTAAGACCTGCTAAGGAACAGATGATTGTTATTATCCCTGATATGTAAAACCATAGAATTCACAGAGGGTGTACTTTCTTTTTCACACAGCTGTAAATCCCGGGGACTGAGATCCCTCCGACCACCCCACACCAGCCCCCATGGTAGTATATATACGTATGCGTGTATGTATATATGTATTAATGTGTGTAAGTATGTATCTATGTCAGTATGTATGCATGTATGTATGTATGTGTGTATGTATGTATGTGTGTATGTATGTATGTATGTATGTATGTATGTGTGTATGTATGTATGTGTGTATGTATGTATGTGTGTAAATATCTATGTGTGAGGATTGGTCCTTGGTCCCGGTCCTGTGATGCGTCCCGTGACATGTTGGGTGACGCCCCTCACGCATGCACTGTGTGTAAGCGACACAGTACATCTGTCAGGACCGGACCTAGGCTCCACCCCAGCGAGCGTCCCAAGACGCAACGGAGGACACTCCTGTCCCCACCACACGTACCCCGAGGCAAACTGGCTGAGCATAAACTTCTGTGTATGTTATGAAGTGTTTGCCCCAAGTGCTGTCCTGCCTTTGCTCTTTGCACTCTGCCTTGATCTCTTGTACCTTCAGACCTCAGCTTGTACTCGGACCGCGGCCTTCTCTGACCCTTGACCTCGGCTTGCTTTGGACTCCCACCTTCTCTACTCCTGGACCCCCGCTACGCACAACGACCATCCAACGTTCCAATCCTTGACTACGGTGAGTATCATGACCCTTCTGACCTCTCCTACCCTGACCCGGCTACACGACCTTCACTCTGCACTCCGGACGTGGTCTCGCGGCTGGAGGTCGGTGTATACCAACATCCACACCTCAGCCTCGCAGTCCTGTCCTGTTTGTGGTGAGCACCCGTTACACTATATAACTATGTAAGTATGTGTGTAAGTATGCGTGTAAGTATCTGTGTAAGTATGTGTGTAAGTATGCGTGTAAGTATCTGTGTAAGTATGTGTGTAAGTATGCGTGTAAGTATCTGTGTAAGTATGTGTGTAAGTATGCGTGTAAGTATCTGTGTAAGTATGTGTGTAAGTATGTGTGTAAGTATGTGTATAAGTATCTGTGTAAGTATGTGTGTAAGTATGTGTATAAGTATCTGTGTAAGTATCTGTGTAAGTATGTGTGTAAGTACAGTATGTGTATAAGTATCTGTGTAAGTATCTGTGTAAGTATCTGTGTAAGTATGTGTATAAGTATCTGTGTAAGTATCTGTGTAAGTATGTATTTATAGAAAAAAAAACAGAAAAAACAAGAACAAAGCGCACCCCTCATAGCGCAACCCTCATAGCGAACCCCTCATAGCGAACCCCTCATAGCGAACCCCTCATAGCGAACCCCTCATAGCGAACCCCTCATAGCGCACCCCTCATAGCGCACCCCTCATAGCGCACCCCTCATAGCTCACCCCTCATAGCGCACCCCTCATAGCTCACCCCTCATAGCTCACCCCTCATAGCTCACCCCTCATAGTGCACCCCTCATAGTGCACCCCTCATAGCGCACCCCTCATAGCGCACCCCTCATAGCGCACCCCTCATAGTGCACCCCTCATAACGCACCCCTCATAACGCACCCCTCATAACGCACCCCTCATAGTGCACCCCTCATAGTGCACCCCTCATAGTGCAGTATGTTAGTTTTACTTGGCAAGAAAAGATAAAGTTGCACTTACAGAACGTCAGTGCAATGAGAGCACTGAGTGTGAACACTCTGGGGGTGTCTCAGCATAGGGTGCATCTGTGTGATCCTGTCCCGTCCACTGACGCGTCCGTCAGGTCTGCCCTGCTGGTACAGGTTCCCCCAAGCGCAGAGTGCGTCCGCACCGCGTGGGGCCCGCGTCGCGTCAAAGTAATATTGCATTTACCCTGTGGTCAAACAAATTATACGTTTGCCTACATGAACTTTTGGGCATTGAATATAAACAATATTACTGCTCCCTACGGGGTTTTTAAAACATTGTTTGTTCTTTGTTTTTTTTATAGTAATTCACACAGTCACAGATTTTGGATGTAATAAAATTGTATTATTTTTGTTTCTAACTAAGACCCTATATCTCCATAAGAGCCAATTAATTTCTAATACTTACCTTATCATACATTATCATAGAGTGCATGTACTTGGAGGGTCTTTTCTTGATCCCCTTTGAGATCATACTTTGTATCATTTTTTTCCTCTATTGCACCTGATATACAACCACTTTTGAAGTAATAGGAGAGCAGAAGTACATACATGTTTATTTAAAGATCAGCATTTATCTTCTTTATAAAGTATGTATGTGTGCAAGTATGTATTTATGCGGGCAAGTATGTATTTATGTGTGCAAGTATGTATTTATGCGGGCAAGTATGTATTTATGCGGGCAAGTATGTATGTATGTATGTAAGTATGTATCTATGTGTGTGTGTGTGTGTGTATTTATTTACAAATTTCTCTAACGCGCTACTCACCAAGACACTCAGTGCTAAAGTGCGTGTAGGAGCGTAGGGAGGACGCTCATCCCAGAGCTACATCCCGGGACCTAAAACATATAGGGAAATGACGAGGAAGACCAACAAAGGGCGAGAAACGTGGATGGGAGCAGCAAAGATGGCTGCCTGGGTATTAGGGTCTGTTTATCAGGCTTTGTTTAAAAAGGAAGGTTTTGAAGTCCTTTCTGAATGGAAGTAAGGCTTCCTGATTTCTTATAGCTGCAGGGAGCTTATTTCACAGTTTTGGGTCGGTTCTCGGTTTGGCTTTCCCACCTTCTTACTGACCTTAAACCGAGGCTCAGTCAGGGGAAGGGCGACAGCAGATCTGAGCCCGAGCGGGGTGTTACTGATAAGGTCATTATGAAGATTGGGCGGCACATTTTATTTGAGTGCAGCTAGCTCCGCAAGCCTGGGGATGCCCCGGCATGCTAGCCGCACTCCCTCGGCGTGCCGCGCGTCATCGACGCGCGGTCACGCGTCATCGGGTGCCTGCGCACGCTGCACGCGCGTCCAGGGCTCCCCGAGGGAGCCCTGGTGTCCCGCGATGTGGGGGACGGCGGCAGGGGGTTCCGGGGGACCCGACGGACCCGGCAGCGGGAGGGAGAAAGCCCCGATCGGAGGGCGCTCCTCCGTGTCTTCGGCGTGCGCCCGGCACCCTCTGGCGCGCGCCAAGTTACTGCTGCGGCCGAGAACGGGCAAATGCTCGAATAAACTCGGCCGCATCAGTATGTTAGTATGCATGTATGTTCATGTATGTGTGTGTGTGTGTGTGTGTGTGTGTGTGTATATTTATCTATGCATGTAAGTTTATATGTATGTACGCAAGTGTGTATGTATTTATTTATGTAACGGGTATTCCCCCACCCAATCGCAGATATAGTGTGAGTGCGGAGAACCTACAGTTACCGGGTGTGGTGCTTTACCTGTTAGGCTTAAGTGAAGGTGAAAAAACGGCGCTAACTCTATTAGTGTTTCACTAAAAACTATACAGTGAGTGATTTTAACAAAATCAATTGATTTTACAATAATGAAGACGTGCTCAAATAACGTGCAAATAATAATATTTAAAAGGTTCAAACCCCCTGCTCAAACCCAGCTGGTAGGGACTGGTTTCGCTAGTCCCACAAATCGTCACTTTCGTTGTATTCCAGGGGGAGCATGGAGGGAAATAGAACAAAAAAGACAAAAAACAATCTAAGTGTAGACAGTTTTTAGATAGTGTAAAATTAAATGTCTTGTCTTGGCTCGTATGTTGTGCCTACTTACAAGATGTAAGTTGTATTCAAGCGGTTTTGACACACAATGGTCTCTGCTAAGGATGTTGTTCTCCACTCTATGAAGCGGTCTCCAATTGTCAGCTCAGCAACCAAGTGTATGTGAAGAAAAATGATACCATAGTGCAGACCAATACAATGATAAAACTAAACTTTATAAATTTAAAAATGAACACTTACAATAAAAATGAATATATTATGCATTGTTCACAATCTTAGTGATCAGGGAGAGAAGAGTGTGTTATACTTCAGGCTCACCCGCCTCTTCCGATGGGACTTGTTGTATTCAGCCTCTCTCTGCGACGCTGTCTCTCCGGTGGTGGACTGTGTGACCCAGGCTGTATCTTCCCGTGGGCTGTCGGACTCCCCTTCAGCTGTTGTACATCAGTACTGCGCTTGGAGCTGCCTTTCGGGTGGATGATCTCGCCTCTCTCACCGCCGGTACGTCACTTCCGCTTTGTCCCGTCACGTCACTTCCGGGCGCGGCTGGTTGAATTTCTGAATGGCGATCACGTCTCTCTCCTCTCCCCTCTCCCCTCTCAGGACGGCTCCCACTCTACGCGTTTCGCCAGAAAAGGGTGTGTGGCTTCCTCAGGAGTGTACCGCCCCTTACACTCGGGTGTCTTTTATATCCTCCCCAATTGGTAATTGATTGTAAACACTTGTACAAATCACTTAAAAAACACATGGTCTGCACTGGTTGTCATCTCTGCTTCTATATATATGGTGGAGCACTTATTCTGAGAAGCAAATTCTCTGACTGGTTTTACAATTTAACCTCTTCCTTTCTCTATGGAGATGTGGAAAATATATGATCCTAATACTCTTATAATAAAAGGATGATCTCTATACACAGAAGGAGATCAAGAGGACTTTGGTTATGTCCTTCATATGGGACTCGTTAGGTAGAAGGAATATGTTGTTTAATAGGTCAATTTTGATAGGATCTAGAATGATCCTGTTTTTCTTGCAGGGAATAGATTACAACATAAATATTGAATTGCAAAGAGCAATGAGGAGTCAAGGGAAAAAAAAAAAAAAAAGGGGGGGAAAAGGGGAAGGGAAAAAAAATTCATATAATGAATCCTAGGGGCCTCAGAGGAATAACAATAAAACTTGAAATCATTTCTTACTATAAAAAGTAGAAATGTATAAAAAATGGGAGCTCCATCATATATATGAATGCATATACTATCATTACATGTTATACATAGGTTTTCAAGAGGGGTTGATGGTATAATCAATATACAAATTCACATGATTGAATAGATGGGAAATACATGACCTTTTATATATCAAATATTAATGTTCACAGTGCAGATATTAAAGTCAATAAATCTATAAGAATTGAATAACCTTATATTCTACAGCACTTCTTCAATATACATATATACAGAGTCTTTATATATATGTAGAAAAAACTTATCACATTATGTGTATATCTGGGGGAACTAGGCTGGAGTGACAACAGTGACATAAACATTTTCTATTTGAATAACAGATGTTCATAGCGTGCTGTGGGAGATGAAAAAAAGAAAGAGACAACAGAAAATGGAGAAAGCAAAAGACCGGTTAGTATCATCCATTAGTTGTAGATCTCAATGAATTACAAAAATGGTGCCAGCTCTATTTCCATGTTCAGGCCCCTGGGGGAGAGGGTCCGCAACCTGTGAATCCAAAAAGTCTCCCTCTTAACGAGTTCCAGATTGCGATCTCCCCCCCGCCAGTGGCCCGCAACATGTTCTATAGGCATGTATGTCAGACCCGTGGTGTCCCCCTGGTGCTTTTCCATGAAGTGTTTGGAAAGACTGTGTGTTAGAAGAGATCTTTTAATGCTGCTCAGATGTTCTATGATTCTAGTTCGTATTTGTCTCTCAGTCTTCCCCACATACTGCAGTTTGCATGGGCACTCCAGGAGGTACACCACATGGTCTGACCTACAGGTCAAACTAGATTGTATAGTAAATCTCTCTCCTGTAGTGTTTAATGTAAATTCCAGTTTGTCATTGGATTTAAATTGACATGCTCTACATGTCTTACATGCATGAAAGCCTTTACTAGATTGTAACCAGTTTTGAGGTTTAGATTTTTGTTTTAGGACACTCGGGGCAAGTGTATTTTTTAGGTTTCGTGCCTTCCTAAAAACAATATTGGGGTGCTCTGGTAGTTCTTTTCCCAAAACTGGGTCATTCTTTAATATGGCCCAGTGTTTGTGTATGATTTTCCTAATTTCCTTAGCTTCCCCATTATATGTTGTGAGGAATGCGAAATCCAACTTATTTGTTGTTGTTTTGTCTTTCCCCTTAGATTTCAGAAGGTCTTCCCTCTCCAGTTGGTCTATTTTCAGTAAGGCCTCATCTAGCTTCTCCTCTTTATATTTCTTTTCTATAAATCTCTCCTTCAGTTTTGTTGATTGTTGTAGAAATGTTTCTCTCTCACTGCAGTTCCTTTTGATTCTAGTGAACTGGCTGGATGGAACCCCGTCCATCCACCTTGGAAGATGACAGCTAGTCCGCAAGATGTAATTGTTTTTATCTGTTTCCTTAAAAAATGTTTTTGTCTTAATTAGATCATTTTCTATATAGATTTCTAGGTCTAAATAGTTAACTGTTTTGTCACTGTACTCACTCGTGAATTTGAGATTCAGCTCTTCGTTCTCCATGCCTATTAGGAATTCTTTCAACTTACTTTCTCCGTTCCCCCAAATTAGGTACACATCGTCGATGAAACGACGCCAGAGGACCAGGCCCTCCCCAAGCTCTCCATTCGGCCAGATGTTATCCTCCTCCCAAGACGCTATGAATAGGTTGGCGTAGCTCGGGGCGAACCTGGTCCCCATCGCCGTTCCTCGTTTCTGTAGATAATGACTGCCTTCGTACCAAAAAAAGTTGTGCTGTAAAATAAACATAATTCCATCAATAATGAAATTTGCCTGTGTTTCTGCAAGGTCTGTGTCTTTCATTAAAAATCTTTTTATGGCCCTGCATCCTTTGGTGTGGTCAATTGATGTGTATAACGATACAACGTCGCATGTAGCCATTATGAATTGTCTTTCCCATTTCACTTTACTTAGTGTATTTAGTAAATCTGTGGTGTCTTTTAAATATGCTTTTTGTTGCGTGACATATTTCTGGAGGAATATGTCTATGTACAGTGACAAATTAGCTGTTAGTGAGTCAATCCCCGAGACTATAGGTCTACCTGGGGGATTGACTTCACTCTTGTGGATTTTTGGCAGCTGGTAAAATACCGGAACTTTTGATTTGTCACTGTACAGAAATCTATATTCCCCCTCATCAAGTACTTCAGTGTTCTTACCCCTCTCTAATAAACACTTAAGCTCTTCTGTAAATTCATTTAATGGATTCTTTTTCAATTTAATATATGTTTCCTCGTCTCCCAATAGTCTTAAAGATTCCTGATTATACTTGTCTCTGTCCATTAGGACAGTACCTCCCCCTTTATCAGCCTGTTTTATGACCAATTCTTAATTTTCTATAATTTCTTTCAAGGCTGCTCTTTCTTGTTTGGTGAGATTTTCTTTTAATTTATGTTTACATTCCGCTAGGTTCTCAAAATCTGTATTTATCATCTGGAAAAAAGTTTCCAGATGATTACCCTTGGCAAATTGAGGGTAGAAGGAGGATTTAGGTTTTAGACCCGTATGTATCATGTTAGCCTCTTGTGCCACTATTGGAGGAATACTAGGTCCCAATCTAGGGGCTTGGTCTTTAGCCATGAAGAACCTTTTGAGAGTTAGCTTACGAAGAAATCTATTTGCATCCATAAAGAGATCAAAACTGCTATGACTCTTTACTGGAGCAAATGACAGTCCCTTCGAAATTACACTTTTTTGTGTGTCTGTCAATATAACTTTACTTAAATTGAATACACTACTCTCCCTGATCACTAAGATTGTGAACAATGCATAATATATTCATTTTTATTGTAAGTGTTCATTTTTAAATTTATAAAGTTTAGTTTTATCATTGTATTGGTCTGCACTATGGTATAATTTTTCTTCACATACACTTGGTTGCTGAGCTGACAATTGGAGACCGCTTCACAGAGTGGAGAACAACATCCTTAGCAGAGACCATTGTGTGTCTAAATCGCTTGAATACAACTTACATCTTGTAAGTAGGCACAACATACGAGCCAAGACAAGACATTTAATTTTACACTATCTAAAAACTGTCTACACTTACCTGTTAGGCTCACGGGGAACCTGGGGCAAGTATATTATGAGTAACCCTGTACTCGGTGCAGCACCTCCACCTGCGATGGTTCCTAGCAGAGACAATATATATCACTCAGCACACAGTATGTATAACCACCAATACCTTTACTTGTGAGCATAGGATACGTACTTGCATATAACATCAACAGATCAACAGGTGGTACCTCTCTAGAGGAGACACTAACTAATGCGTCTCGCAGGACGCTAACCCCTTCACCAGGTGATCCCACCCCGTGTCCAGTAACCACATACACAATACGTCTGCACCCCTAAAGGGAGAAGATATGTGTGACTGCGCAGTCACTGGTCCCGTGTGAATAATATAGGTAGGATCGTTGGTGCACTTGTTGATGAGGGTTACCTGCCGAGCACTCCAGTGCTCGGGCCTGCAACGGAGCTTCGCAAAGGATCCGATGACGGATGAACACAGGAACTACCATCCGGGGCGATCCCACCCGGGTGGCCTCTGCAGCAACACCGATGATCTGCGCCCAACCCTGTATCTTTATCACAGACTTGAGCCCAAGTCTCTTCTCAGGAAGCGCAGCGTCTGCTGTGTCCCTATCTATCACTAGTGCTACGATGACAGTGTCCCTAACCTAGGGCCTGTCCCTATAGCACCACAAGCTGGGGAGTGAAGACCTACCTGGGGCCTAGGGGTTTACTGGCCTAATCCATTCCCCTAGCTCTCCTGGCACTCACTGACACTCCCAGCCTCTGCAGCAACGCACTGCAATATACACACGATGCCCTCTTGTCAGCCCTCACAGCACTGACAGCCGTGACCTGACAAGATTGCACACCACACGCACCTAAGGGCAGAGTCCCTAACCTAGAGGCCATCCCTTATTAATTACCCACTAACCTGGTGGGGAGTTGGGGCCTGTCTGGGACCTGGGGAACCTTACCTGGTGCAGGAGCCACTTGCTCACTACACCCTTCCTTCCCCTTCTATCTCCCAGCTCCAACTGCCGTTGCTCTAAGCCCGCGAAATGTATCTATCTGCCTGTCTGGGAATCCTTGGCCCTCATTGGCCACTATGAGGCACCTGGTGCCTGCCTCGCTATGCCCCATGGGAGTTGTAGTCCTGGGGAGGCTGTCTTGGCATTGGGGCCGCGTGCGCACTTGATCTGCGCTTGCGCGAGTCCCTAATGGCCGCCGCAACTTTCTGACTATCTGCACATGGACCGCGCACGCTTGCGCAACCCGTCATGGCGGCCCCCGCTAGCCGGGTACGCCGCCGAGCCTCCGAGCGCTCGAAGCGCTCCCTGCACTGGCCCCCAACCTCGTGTTGTGTCAGCGGGTCCGTTGCTGCCTCCGGCGGCTCCCGCGACCGCTCGGCACTTCGGGAGGGGGGTCTCTAGGACATGGAGGGCACCGGGGCTACATTTAAAAATAAATATTCTCTCATCAATACATTTAACACCTTGTTCTGAAATCTAGACAAGTACATGGCATTTTGATGCAGAGAAATTGCTTTCTGAGATGTTTCTTTGCTCCTTGTTTTCACAGAGTATTCTGTTATTTATTTTACTATTTTTGCAGAAAGTGAGATAACTAAGAAACACTGGTAAGAAAGGTACACTGAAACACGAATTCTGTCCGGAGACAAGCTGGTAAGAAAGGTACACAAAAAACACGAATTCTGCCCGGAGACAATCTGGTAAGAAAGGTACACAAAAAACACGAATTCTGCCCGGAGACAATCTGGTAAGAAAGGTACACAAAAAACACGAATTCTGCCCGGAGACAATCTGGTAAGAAAGGTACACTGAAACACGAATTCTGCCCGGAGACAATCTGGTAAGAAAGGTACACTGAAACACGAATTCTGCCCGGAGACAAGCTGGATGTTTGAGGCTGGGGTGGGGGGATTCCAGCGTCCTGAGACCAGGAAGGGAGTCTGGGGTAAACTGGGATAAGAAAATGTTACATCGCATGCTGATAATATTCTACCTTCTAGTGAAACATCTCGCCCGTAATTAACCCCCGCACTGCTGGAGAGGATGAAAACATTACAATGCTTTGCAGGCCCCTCTGGAAGCAATGGATACTGATTAATTACACAGATTAATTTGCAATACGTGAAGATCCCTCTTAATCTTTCTGTCTTTTAGCGCTTTTAGTGGCAGAATTTGTTATTTATATTCATGCTGTAAATTTTTGATCAGCGTGATGGACCTGAACCCAGAACCTGAATCCAGAACCTGAGGCCGAAGCCATTCCGAATTTGGGGTTCATTTTCTGCAATAACCTAACACCCTCCCTAGGTAAATACATATCAGGGATTTTCATGTCCAGGTACATTTTAACCAATTACACATTTGATCACAAAGCCACAATTGTATCCTGTACACACAACTGTGTAATCAGTGTCTTATAAGACTTCTGTCACGTACACATCTCCTATCTGTAGGACTTTGCTGCCTTAATGGGCTTCTTATTCCATCCCAATTAATAATACTCATTATTATATGCTTGTGGATTCCAGAGGAGCGTGGTTAATAATGGAGCAGCTGCCTCTTCCCTGTGCGTATAAATAATAGATACGGTTTTGCCTGTTGGTTAATATGCCTCACGCACCTAAACATTAAACACATGGAGAGGCCGGAGCCCAGCTGTGTGCTCCATTCCGCCGCTGCTCACATCCCGACTCACACAACCAGTGTATGATTAGGCCGGGAGTTTCCTCTGTGCTCGGGCCCCGGGTCAGTTAGCTCTGCTCTGCGCTAATGATTATAGCCGATGCATGGGAAGGGCCCAGGGGTCTGAGAATGAAGAGAGCCTGTAACCGGGACCCCCTCCCAGATTATAATGGGGAGTAATATAAACAGTGCAGGATCGCTGAACATTAACCCCTCCCCTGCCAGAAAGGCTAGCCATGCAATAATGGAACATAGCTTTGTGTGGTATATTGCATTACATCTTCTTATTCTTCTTTCACTGTGTAACAGATCAGAGAGTACACACAAGGAAGAGACCTGTGAGGTTAGGAAAGCTCTGTACACATGAAGAAGAGACCTGTGAGGTTTGGAAAATTCTATACAAGTGAAGAAACCTGTGAGGTTTGGAATTATCCTTTCCTATTGTCTGATTTTGCTGCGATTATTGTATTATCATAATTCCCTGTACTGTATTCTTTGTGAAGCGCTGAGTACACTTTAGGCGCTATATAAATAAAGATATACATACATTCCTACATACACACGAAGAAGAGACCTGTTAAGTTTGGAATGCTCTGTATTCTTGAAAAATAGACCTGTGAGGTTTGGACAGTTCTGTACATGTGAAGAAGAGACCTGTGAGGTTTGAACAGTTCTGTACATGTGAAGAAGAAGAGACCTGTGAGGTTTGGACAGTTCTGTACATGTGAAGAAGAAACCTTCATATTATGGGCATGGTTTACCACTGTGACAATCAATGGGTTGATGGGGTGGAGGTACGTGCCCAGGGGAGGGTTATTTGGCCTCTTGGGTGGGTAGTGGAGGGGGGCTTAACCCCTTAATTACGATAGTGGTTAATATCCCTAAGGTGATTAAGGGGTTAGTGGCCAGTAGTTAGTATTGTTTAATTTTACTGTTGGTGCCTGCTGAAGAAGAGGGAGATGAAGAGGACGAGGGCGGCCTTCATCCTGGCAGGGGTAAGTTCAACTTTAATTTACTATATGCTGGCTGGATAATGTTTTATTTTTAATGGGCAAATGCACTATTATCCAGATCTAATTTTGACCATTGCTGTACTTTATGTGTTGGGGAGGGGGAGGGTGTTAGTAGGGTAGTTGTATTTTAATGTTTCTTGGGGGTAGAGGGGGTGGGTGAAGGGGGTAGTTTCCCCAAGGTGGGTAGCAGGAGGGGTTAACCCTTTTATTACCATTGCAATTACCCCCGCTATGGTAGTGAAGGGGTAACTCCTCCCACAACCTTCCCAGTAGGCATAACCACCCACCCTGGGGCAAATACCCCCTTCACACACCCTCTCTACCCCAAGAAACAAGGTACTTGGGTTTAACCCCTTTTTTGCTTAATCGACTAGATACTAAGGTAATGAAGCTGTTTCTATTTTATTTTAATAACACGGTATTGTACCAGGGGGTCTCTGGAGCAGAACCGCATTAATTTCAGGTACCGGGACCCCCTGCTTCCTGAGTTACAGGCCCCAGTATGGGGTTCTGGTATCTCCCTGCTTTGTTTAAATGTTCTGTGTCACATGACCCGGAGATTTAAATACACAGGAGATACCGGCACCCCACACCAGGGGGCCTGTAACTTGGGAAGCAGGGGGTCCCAGAGGCTGAAATTAATGCGGTTCTGCTCCGGAACCCCCCTGCTACAATACTGTGTTATTAAAATGTAAATAAAAGCATTGAGATCGCCTGTAAGAGCTGTGCAGGGAGATGCAGCTTTCTCTCTGTCCAGGGAGAACGCCTGTAAGAGCTGTGCAGGGAGATGCAGCTCTCTCTGTGCAGGGAAATCGCCTGTAAGAGCTGGGCAGGGAGATGTGGCTCTCTCTATGCAGGGAGATCGCCTGTGAGAGCTGTGCAGGGAGATGCAGCTCTCTCTGTGCAGGGAGATCGCCTGTAAGAGCTGTGCAGGGAGATGCAGCTCTCTCTGTGCAGGGAGATCCCCTTTAAGAGCTGTGCAGGGAGATGCAGCTCTCTCTGTGCAGGGAGATCGCCTGTAAGAGCTGTGCAGGGAGATGCAGCTCTCTCTGTGCAGGGAGATCGCCTGTAAGAGCTGTGCAGGGAGATGCAGCTCTCTCTGTGCAGGGAGATCCCCTTTAAGAGCTGTGCAGGGAGATGCAGCTCTCTCTGTGCAGGGAGATCGCCTGTAAGAGCTATGCAGGGAGATGCAGCTCTCTCTCTGTGCAGGGAGATCGCCTGTAAGAGCTGTGTACACTACCGACACACTTTATTGAAGTGTGGTCGGTACCGCAAGCCGGAAAATCTCCCGGCTTGCTAGTGGCCGCCCCTCGGCGTGCCGCGCGTCATAGACGCGCGGTCACACGTCATCGGGAGCGTGCGCCCCCTGCACGCGTGTCCAGGGGCTCCCCGAGGGAGCCCTGGTGTCCCGCGATCGCGGGACAGCGGCAGGGGGTTCCGGGGGACCCGGCGGACCCGGCAGCGGTAGGGAGAGCGCCCCGATCGGAGGGCGCTCTTCCGCTGCTTCGGCGCGCGCCCGTCACACTCGGGCGCGCGCCAGGCTACTGCTGCGGCACAGAACGGGCAAATGCTCGAATAAACTGTGCCGCAGCAGTAGGGAGATGCAGCTCTCTCTCTGTGCAGGGAGATGCAGCTCTCTCTCTGTGCAGGGAGATCTCCTGTAAGAGCTGTGCAGGGAGACACAGCATCACTCTGTGCAGGGATATCGCCTGTAAGAGCTGTGCAGGGAGATGCAGCTCTCTCTCTGTGCAGGGAGATCGCCTGTAAGAGCTGTGTAGGGAGATGCAGCTCTCTCTCTATGCAGGGAGATCGCCTGTAAGAGCTGTGTAGGGAGAGGCAGCTCTCTCTGTGCAGGGAGATCATCTGTAAGAGCTGTGCAGGAAGATGCAGCTCTCTCTATGCAGGGAGATCGCCTGTAAGAGCTGTGCAGGGAGATCGCCTGTAAGAGCAGTGCAGGGAGATGCAGCTCTCTCTGTGCAGGGAGATGCAGCTCTCTCTGTGCAGGGAAATCACCTGTAGAGCTGTGCAGGGAGATGCAGCTCTCTCTGTGCAGGGAGAGGCAGCTTTCTCTGTGCAGGGAGATCGCCTGTAGAGCTGTGCAGGGAGATGCAGCTCTCTCTGTGCAGGGAGAGGCAGCTTTCTCTGTGCAGGGAGAACGCCTGTAGAGCTGTGCAGGGAGATGCAGCTCTCTCTGTGCAGTGAGAGGCAGCTTTCTCTGTGCAGGGAGATCGCCTGTAGAGCAGTGCAGGGAGATGCAGCTCTCTCTGTGCAGGGAGAGGCAGCTTTCTCTGTGCAGGGAGATCGCCTGTAGAGCTGTGCAGGGAGATGCAGCTCTCTCTGTGCAGGGAGAGGCAGCTTTCTCTGTGCAGGGAGATCGCCTGTAGAGCAGTGCAGGGAGATGCAGCTCTCTCTGTGCAGGGAGAGGCAGCTTTATCTGTGCAGGGAGATCGCCTGTAGAGCAGTGCAGGGAGATGCAGCTCTCTCTGTGCAGGGAGAGGCAGCTTTCTCTGTGCAGGGAGATCGCCTGTAGAGCTGTGCAGGGAGATGCAGCTCTCTCTGTGCAGGGAGAGGCAGCTTTCTCTGTGCAGGGAGATCGCCTGTAGAGCAGTGCAGGGAGATGCAGCTCTCTCTGTGCAGGGAGAGGCAGCTTTCTCTGTGCAGGGAGATCGCCTGTAGAGCTGTGCAGGGAGATGCAGCTCTCTCTGTGCAGGGAGATCGCACGGGCAGAACTTAGAAAAAGGCTGAGATAAGGACACTGCTGTCCTGGGCAGTGTGTGACTTGGAATAATTCTTTCTGAATACGGTGATAACACAAATGTCCGATCATGAGGTAGGGTCATGCCAAATCGGTCGGTTTGGCAGTGATAACATCGAAGCTCCTAGAATGAGCCCCAAAGAATGAAGGAAACGTGAGAGCAATCTCTAAACCCTCCCAGCGGATACAGCAAATCTTCAATAGCAGTATCACGAGACCGTCATTGTGTTGCAGAGTACAGCATGTCTGGCCGGCCTTTCCCCGTCATTGTGTTGCAGAGTACAGCATGTCCGGCCGGCCTTTCCTCGGCATTGTGTTGCAGAGTACAACATGTCCGGCCGGTCTTTCCTCGTCATTGTGTTGCAGAATACAGCATGTCCAGCCGGCCTTTCCCCGTCATTGTGTTGCAGAGTACAACATGTCCGGCCGTCCTTTCCTCGTCATTGTGTTGCAGAGTACAGCATGTCCGGCCGGCCTTTCCTCGTCATTGTGTTGCAGAGTACAACATGTCCGGCCGGCCTTTCCTCGTCATTGTGTTACAGAGTACAGCATGTCCGGCCGGCCTTTCCTCGTCATTGTGTTACAGAGTACAGCATGTCCGGCCGGCCTTTCCCCGTCACTGTGTTACAGTGTACAACATGTCTGGCCGGCCTTTCCTCGGCATTGTGTTGCAGAGTACAGCATGTCCGGCCGGCCTTTCCTCGGCATTGTGTTGCAGAGTACAGCATGTCCGGCCGGCCTTTCCTCGTCATTGTGTTGCAGAGTACAGCATGTCCGGCCGGCCTTTCCTCGGCATTGTGTTGCAGAGTACAACATATCCGGCCGGCCTTTCCCCGTCATTGTGTTGCAGAGTACAGCATGTCCGGCCGGCCTTTCCTCGGCATTGTGTTGCAGAGTACAGCATGTCCGGCCGGCCTTTCCTCGTCATTGTGTTGCAGAGTACAGCATGTCCGGCCGGCCTTTCCTCGGCATTGTGTTGCAGAGTACAACATATCCGGCCGGCCTTTCCTCGTCATTGTGTTGCAGAGTACAGCATGTCCGGCTGGCCTTTCCTCGTCATTGTGTTGCAGAGTACAACATGTCCGGCCAGGCCTTTCCTCGTCATTGTGTTGCAGAGTACAGCATGTCCGGCCGGCCTTTCCTCGTCATTGTGTTGCAGAGTACAACATGTCCGGCCGGCCTTTCCCCGTCATTGTGTTGCAGAGTACAGCATGTCCGGCCGGCCTTTCCTCGTCATTGTGTTGCAGAGTACAGCATGTCCGGCCGGCCTTTCCTCGTCATTGTGTTGCAGAGTACAACATGTCCGGCCGGCCTTTCCTCGTCATTGTGTTACAGAGTACAACATGTCCGGCTGGCCTTTCCTCGTCATTGTGTTGCAGAGTACAACATATCCGGCCGGCCTTTCCCCGTCATTGTGTTGCAGAGTACAGCATGTCCGACCGGCCTTTCCTCGTCATTGTGTTGCAGAGTACAACATGTCTGGCCGGCCTTTCCCCGTCATTGTGTTGCAGAGTACAGCATGTCCGGCCGGCCTTTCCTCGTCATTGTGTTGCAGAGTACAGCATGTCCGGCCGGCCTTTCCTCGTCATTGTGTTGCAGAGTACAACATGTCCGGCGGCCTTTCCTCGTCATTGTGTTGCAGAGTACAGCATGTCCGGCCTGCCTTTCCCCGTCATTGTGTTGCAGAGTACAACATGTCCGGCCGGCCTTTCCCCGTCATTGTGTTGCAGAGTACAACATGTCCGGCGGCCTTTCCCCGTCATTGTGTTGCAGAGTACAGCATGTCCGGCGGCCTTTCCTCGTCATTGTGTTGCAGAGTACAGCATGTCCGGCGGCCTTTCCCCGTCATTGTGTTGCAGAGTACAGCATGTCCGGCCGGCCTTTCCCCGTCATTGTGTTGCAGAGTACAACATGTCCGGCCGGCCTTTCCTCGTCATTTTGTTGCAGAGTACAGCATGTCCGGCCGGCCTTTCCTCGTCATTGTGTTGCAGAGTACAACATGTCCGGCCGGCTTTTCCCCGTCATTGTGTTGCAGAGTACAACATATCCGGCCGGCCTTTCCTCGTCATTGTGTTGCAGAGTACAGCATGTCCGGCCGGCCTTTCCTCGTCATTGTGTTGCAGAGTACAGCATGTCCGGCCGGCCTTTCCTCGTCATTGTGTTGCAGAGTACAACATGTCCGGCCGGCCTTTCCCCGTCATTGTGTTGCAGAGTACAGCATGTCCGGCCGGCCTTTCCTCGTCATTGTGTTGCAGAGTACAACATGTCCGGCCGGCCTTTCCCCGTCATTGTGTTGCAGAGTACAACATGTCCGGCCGGCCTTTCCTCGTCATTTTGTTGCAGAGTACAGCATGTCCGGCCGGCCTTTCCTCGTCATTGTGTTGCAGAGTACAACATGTCCGGCCGGCCTTTCCCCGTCATTGTGTTGCAGAGTACAACATATCCAGCCGGCCTTTCCTCGTCATTGTGTTGCAGAGTACAGCATGTCCGGCCGGCCTTTCCCCGTCATTGTGTTGCAGAGTACAGCATGTCCGGCGGCCTTTCCTCGTCATTGTGTTGCAGAGTACAGCATGTCCGGCCGGCCTTTCCTCGTCATTGTGTTGCAGAGTACAGCATGTCCGGCCGGCCTTTCCTCGTCATTGTGTTGCAGAGTGCAACATGTCCGGCCGGCCTTTCCTCGTCACTGTGTTACAGTGTACAGCATGTCCGGTCGGCCTTTCCTCGTCATTGTGTTGCAGAGTACAACATGTCCGGCCGGCCTTTCCCCGTCATTGTGTTGCAGAGTACAGCATGTCCGGCCGGCCTTTCCTCGTCATTGTGTTGCAGAGTACAACATGTCCGGCCGGCCTTTCCCCGTCATTGTGTTGCAGAGTACAGCATGTCCGGCCGGCCTTTCCCCGTCATTGTGTTGCAGAGTACAGCATGTCCGGCCGGCCTTTCCTCGTCATTGTGTTGCAGAGTACAGCATGTCCGGCCGGCCTTTCCTCGTCATTGTGTTGCAGAGTACAGCATGTCCGGCCGGCCTTTCCCCGTCATTGTGTTGCAGAGTACAGCATGTCCGGCCGGCCTTTCCCCGTCATTGTGTTGCAGAGTACAGCATGTCCGGCCGGCCTTACCTCGTCATTGTGTTGCAGAGTACAGCATGTCCGGCCGGCCTTTCCCCGTCATTGTGTTGCAGAGTACAGCATGTCCGGCCGGCCTTTCCCCGTCATTGTGTTGCAGAGTACAGCATGTCCGGCCGGCCTTACCTCGTCATTGTGTTGCAGAGTACAGCATGTCCGGCCAGCCTTTCCCCGTCATTGTGTTGCAGAGTACAGCATGTCCGGCCGGCCTTTCCTCGTCATTGTGTTGCAGAGTACAGCATGTCCGGCCGGCCTTTCCCCGTCATTGTGTTGCAGAGTACAACATGTCCGGCCGGCCTTTCCCCGTCATTGTGTTGCAGAGTACAGCATGTCCGGCCGGCCTTTCCTCGGCATTGTGTTGCAGAGTACAACATGTCCGGCCGGCCTTTCCTCGTCATTGTGTTGCAGAGTACAGCATGTCCGGCCGGCCTTTCCCCGTCATTGTGTTGCAGAGTACAACATGTCCGGCCGGCCTTTCCTCGTCATTGTGTTGCAGAGTACAACATGTCCGGCCGGCCTTTCCTCGTCATTGTGTTGCAGAGTACAACATGTCCGGCCGGCCTTTCCTCGTCATTGTGTTGCAGAGTACAACATGTCCGGCCGGCCTTTCCTCGTCATTGTGTTGCAGAGTACAACATGTCCGGCCGGCCTTTCCTCGTCATTGTGTTGCAGAGTACAGCATGTCCGGCCGGCCTTTCCCCGTCATTGTGTTGCAGAGTACAACATGTCCGGCCGGCCTTTCCTCGTCATTGTGTTGCAGAGTACAGCATGTCCGGCCGGCCTTTCCTCGTCATTGTGTTGCAGAGTACAACATGTCCGGCCGGCCTTTCCTCGTCATTGTGTTGCAGAGTACAATATGTCCGGCCGGCCTTTCCCCGTCATTGTGTTGCAGAGTACAGCATGTCCGGCCGGCCTTTCCCCGTCATTGTGTTACAGAGTACAACATGTCCGGCCGGCCTTTCCTCGTCATTGTGTTGCAGAGTACAGCATGTCCGGCCGGCCTTTCCCTGTCATTGTGTTACAGAGTACAGCATGTCCGGCCGGCCTTTCCTCGTCATTGTGTTGCAGAGTACAACATGTCCGGCCGGCCTTTCCCCGTCATTGTGTTGCAGAGTACAACATGTCCGGCCGGCCTTTCCCCGTCATTGAGTTACAGAGTACAACATGTCCGGCCGGCCTTTCCCCGTCATTGAGTTACAGAGTACAACATGTCCGGCCGGCCTTTCCTCGTCATTGTGTTGCAGAGTACAACATGTCCGGCCGGCCTTTCCCCGTCATTGTGTTGCAGAGTACAGCATGTCCGGCCGGCCTTTCCCCGTCATTGTGTTGCAGAGTACAGCATGTCCGGCCGGCCTTTCCCCGTCATTGTGTTGCAGAGTACAGCATGTCCGGCCGGCCTTTCCTCGTCATTGTGTTGCAGAGTACAACATGTCCGGCCGGCCTTTCCCCGTCATTGTGTTGCAGAGTACAGCATGTCCGGCCGGCCTTTCCCCGTCATTGTGTTGCAGAGTACAGCATGTCCGGCCGGCCTTTCCTCGTCATTGTGTTGCAGAGTACAGCATGTCCGGCCGGCCTTTCCTCGTCATTGTGTTGCAGAGTACAACATGTCCGGCCGGCCTTTCCTCGTCACTGTGTTGCAGAGTACAGCATGTCCAGCCGGCCTTTCCCCGTCATTGTGTTGCAGAGTACAGCATGTCCGGCCGGCCTTTCCCCGTCATTGTGTTGCAGAGTACAGCATGTCCGGCCGGCCTTTCCTCGTCATTGTGTTGCAGAGTACAGCATGTCCGGCCGGCCTTTCCTCGTCATTGTGTTGCAGAGTACAGCATGTCCGGCCGGCCTTTCCTCGTCATTGTGTTGCAGAGTACAGCATGTCCGGCCGGCCTTTCCCCGTCATTGTGTTGCAGAGTACAACATGTCCGGCCGGCCTTTCCTTGTCATTGTGTTGCAGAGTACAACATGTCCGGCGGCCTTTCCCCGTCATTGTGTTGCAGAGTACAGCATGTCCGGCCGGCCTTTCCTCGTCATTGTGTTGCAGAGTACAACATGTCCGGCCGGCCTTTCCCCGTCATTGTGTTGCAGAGTACAGCATGTCCGGCCGGCCTTTCCCCGTCATTGTGTTGCAGAGTACAACATGTCCGCCCGGCCTTTCCTCGTCATTGTGTTGCAGAGTACAACATGTCCGGCCGGCCTTTCCCCGTCATTGTGTTGCAGAGTACAGCATGTCCGGCCGGCCTTTCCTCGTCATTGTGTTGCAGAGTACAACATGTCCGGCCGGCCTTTCCCCGTCATTGTGTTGCAGAGTACAGCATGTCCGCCCGGCCTTTCCTCGTCATTGTGTTGCAGAGTACAACATATCCGGCCGGCCTTTCCTCGTCATTGTGTTGCAGAGTACAACATGTCCGGCGGCCTTTCCCCGTCATTGTGTTGCAGAGTACAACATGTCCGGCCGGCCTTTCCCCGTCATTGTGTTGCAGAGTACAGCATGTCCGGCCGGCCTTTCCCCGTCATTGTGTTGCAGAGTACAGCATGTCCGGCCGGCCTTTCCTCGTCATTGTGTTGCAGAGTACAACATGTCCGGCCGGCCTTTCCCCGTCATTGTGTTGCAGAGTACAGCATGTCCGGCCGGCCTTTCCCCGTCATTGTGTTGCAGAGTACAGCATGTCCGGCCGGCCTTTCCTCGTCATTGTGTTGCAGAGTACAGCATGTCCGGCCGGCCTTTCCCCGTCATTGTGTTGCAGAGTACAACATGTCCGGCCGGCCTTTCCTTGTCATTGTGTTGCAGAGTACAACATGTCCGGCGGCCTTTCCCCGTCATTGTGTTGCAGAGTACAGCATGTCCGGCCGGCCTTTCCTTGTCATTGTGTTGCAGAGTACAGCATGTCCGGCCGGCCTTTCCCCGTCATTGTGTTGCAGAGTACAGCATGTCCGGCCGGCCTTTCCTCGTCATTGTGTTGCAGAGTACAACATGTCCGGCCGGCCTTTCCCCGTCATTGAGTTACAGAGTACAGCATGTCCGGCCGGCCTTTCCTCGTCATTGTGTTGCAGAGTACAACATCTCCGCCCGGCCTTTCCTCGTCATTGTGTTGCAGAGTACAACATATCCGGCCGGCCTTTCCTCGTCATTGTGTTGCAGAGTACAACATGTCCGGCCGGCCTTTCCCCGTCATTGTGTTGCAGAGTACAGCATGTCCGGCCGGCCTTTCCTCGTCATTGTGTTACAGAGTGCAACATGTCCGGCCGGCCTTTCCTCGTCATTGTGTTACAGAGTGCAACATGTCCGGCGGCCTTTCCCCGTCATTGTGTTGCAGAGTACAGCATGTCCGGCCGGCCTTTCCTCGGCATTGTGTTGCAGAGTACAGCATGTCCGGCCGTCCTTTCCTCGTCATTGTGTTGCAGAGTACAACATGTCCGGCCGGCCTTTCCTCGTCATTGTGTTGCAGAGTACAGCATGTCCGGCCGGCCTTTCCTCGTCATTGTGTTGCAGAGTACAACATGTCCGGCCGGCCTTTCCTCGGCATTGTGTTGCAGAGTACAACATGTCCGGCCGGCCTTTCCCCGTCATTGTGTTGCAGAGTACAACATGTCCGGCCAGGCCTTTCCTCGTCATTGTGTTGCAGAGTACAGCATGTCCGGCCGGCCTTTCCTCGTCATTGTGTTGCAGAGTACAGCATGTCCGGCCGGCCTTTCCTCGTCATTGTGTTGCAGAGTACAGCATGTCCGGCCGGCCTTTCCTCGTCATTGTGTTGCAGAGTACAACATGTCCGGCCGGCCTTTCCTCGTCATTGTGTTGCAGAGTACAGCATGTCCGGCCGGCCTTTCCCCGTCATTGTGTTGCAGAGTACAGCATGTCCGGCCGGCCTTTCCCCGTCATTGTGTTGCAGAGTACAACATGTCCGGCCGGCCTTTCCTCGTCATAGTGTTACAGAGTACAGCATGTCCGGCCGGCCTTTCCCCGTCATTGTGTTGCAGAGTACAACATGTCCGGCCGGCCTTTCCCCGTCATTGTGTTGCAGAGTACAGCATGTCCGGCCGGCCTTTCCTCGTCATTGTGTTGCAGAGTACAACATGTCCGGCCGGCCTTTCCTCGTCATTGTGTTGCAGAGTACAGCATGTCCGGCCGGCCTTTCCCCGTCATTGTGTTGCAGAGTACAGCATGTCCGGTCGGCCTTTCCTCGTCATTGTGTTGCAGAGTACAACATGTCCGGCCGGCCTTTCCTCGTCATTGTGTTGCAGAGTACAACATCTCCGCCCGGCCTTTCCTCGTCATTGTGTTGCAGAGTACAACATATCCGGCCGGCCTTTCCTCGTCATTGTGTTGCAGAGTACAACATGTCCGGCCGGCCTTTCCCCGTCATTGTGTTGCAGAGTACAGCATGTCCGGCCGGCCTTTCCTCGTCATTGTGTTACAGAGTGCAACATGTCCGGCCGGCCTTTCCTCGTCATTGTGTTACAGAGTGCAACATGTCCGGCGGCCTTTCCCCGTCATTGTGTTGCAGAGTACAGCATGTCCGGCCGGCCTTTCCTCGGCATTGTGTTGCAGAGTACAGCATGTCCGGCCGTCCTTTCCTCGTCATTGTGTTGCAGAGTACAACATGTCCGGCCGGCCTTTCCTCGTCATTGTGTTGCAGAGTACAGCATGTCCGGCCGGCCTTTCCTCGTCATTGTGTTGCAGAGTACAACATGTCCGGCCGGCCTTTCCTCGGCATTGTGTTGCAGAGTACAACATGTCCGGCCGGCCTTTCCCCGTCATTGTGTTGCAGAGTACAACATGTCCGGCCAGGCCTTTCCTCGTCATTGTGTTGCAGAGTACAGCATGTCCGGCCGGCCTTTCCTCGTCATTGTGTTGCAGAGTACAGCATGTCCGGCCGGCCTTTCCTCGTCATTGTGTTGCAGAGTACAGCATGTCCGGCCGGCCTTTCCTCGTCATTGTGTTGCAGAGTACAACATGTCCGGCCGGCCTTTCCTCGTCATTGTGTTGCAGAGTACAGCATGTCCGGCCGGCCTTTCCCCGTCATTGTGTTGCAGAGTACAGCATGTCCGGCCGGCCTTTCCCCGTCATTGTGTTGCAGAGTACAACATGTCCGGCCGGCCTTTCCTCGTCATAGTGTTACAGAGTACAGCATGTCCGGCCGGCCTTTCCCCGTCATTGTGTTGCAGAGTACAACATGTCCGGCCGGCCTTTCCCCGTCATTGTGTTGCAGAGTACAGCATGTCCGGCCGGCCTTTCCTCGTCATTGTGTTGCAGAGTACAACATGTCCGGCCGGCCTTTCCTCGTCATTGTGTTGCAGAGTACAGCATGTCCGGCCGGCCTTTCCCCGTCATTGTGTTGCAGAGTACAGCATGTCCGGTCGGCCTTTCCTCGTCATTGTGTTGCAGAGTACAACATGTCCGGCCGGCCTTTCCTCGTCATTGTGTTGCAGAGTACAACATGTCCGGCCGGCCTTTCCTCGTCATTGTGTTGCAGAGTACAGCATGTCCGGCCGGCCTTTCCCCGTCATTGTGTTGCAGAGTACAACATGTCCGGCCGGCCTTTCCCCGTCATTGTGTTGCAGAGTACAGCATGTCCGGTCGGCCTTTCCTCGTCATAGTGTTACAGAGTACAGCATGTCCGGCCGGCCTTTCCTCGTCATTGTGTTGCAGAGTACAGCATGTCCGGCCGGCCTTTCCTCGTCATTGTGTTGCAGAGTACAACATGTCCGGCCGGCCTTTCCTCGTCATTGTGTTGCAGAGTACAGCATGTCCGGCCGGCCTTTCCTCGTCATTGTGTTGCAGAGTACAGCATGTCCGGCCGGCCTTTCCTCGTCATTGTGTTGCAGAGTACAACATGTCCGGCGGCCTTTCCTCGTCATTGTGTTGCAGAGTACAACATGTCCGGCCGGCCTTTCCTCGTCATTGTGTTGCAGAGTACAGCATGTCCGGCCGGCCTTTCCTCGTCATTGTGTTGCAGAGTACAACATGTCCGGCCGGCCTTTCCTCGTCATTGTGTTGCAGAGTACAGCATGTCCGGCCGGCCTTTCCCCGTCATTGTGTTGCAGAGTACAACATGTCCGGCCAGGCCTTTCCTCGTCATTGTGTTGCAGAGTACAGCATGTCCGGCCGGCCTTTCCTCGTCATTGTGTTGCAGAGTACAGCATGTCCGGCCGGCCTTTCCTCGTCATTGTGTTGCAGAGTACAACATGTCCGGCCGGCCTTTCCCCGTCATTGTGTTGCAGAGTACAGCATGTCCGGCCGGCCTTTCCCCGTCATTGTGTTGCAGAGTACAGCATGTCCGGCCGGCCTTTCCTCGGCATTGTGTTGCAGAGTACAACATGTCCGGCCGGCCTTTCCTCGTCATTGTGTTGCAGAGTACAGCATGTCCGGCCGGCCTTTCCTCGTCATTGTGTTGCAGAGTACAGCATGTCCGGCCGGCCTTTCCTCGGCATTGTGTTGCAGAGTACAACATGTCCGGCCGGCCTTTCCTCGTCATTGTGTTGCAGAGTACAACATGTCCGGCCGGCCTTTCCTCGTCATTGTGTTGCAGAGTACAGCATGTCCGGCCGGCCTTTCCTCGGCATTGTGTTGCAGAGTACAACATGTCCGGCCGGCCTTTCCCCGTCATTGTGTTGCAGAGTACAGCATGTCCGGCCGGCCTTTCCTTGGCATTGTGTTGCAGAGTACAACATGTCCGGCCGGCCTTTCCCCGTCATTGTGTTGCAGAGTACAACATGTCCGGCCGGCCTTTCCTCGTCATTGTGTTGCAGAGTACAGCATGTCCGTCCGGCCTTTCCCCGTCATTGTGTTGCAGAGTACAACATGTCCGGCCGGCCTTTCCCCGTCATTGTGTTGCAGAGTACAACATGTCCGGCCGGCCTTTCCTCGTCATTGTGTTGCAGAGTACAGCATGTCCGGCCGGCCTTTCCCCGTCATTGTGTTGCAGAGTACAACATGTCCGGCCGGCCTTTCCCCGTCATTGTGTTGCAGAGTACAGCATGTCCGGTCGGCCTTTCCTCGTCATAGTGTTACAGAGTACAGCATGTCCGGCCGGCCTTTCCTCGTCATTGTGTTGCAGAGTACAGCATGTCCGGCCGGCCTTTCCTCGTCATTGTGTTGCAGAGTACAACATGTCCGGCCGGCCTTTCCTCGTCATTGTGTTGCAGAGTACAGCATGTCCGGCCGGCCTTTCCTCGTCATTGTGTTGCAGAGTACAACATGTCCGGCCGGCCTTTCCTCGTCATTGTGTTGCAGAGTACAACATGTCCGGCGGCCTTTCCCCGTCATTGTGTTGCAGAGTACAGCATGTCCGGCCGGCCTTTCCTCGTCATTGTGTTGCAGAGTACAACATGTCCGGCCGGCCTTTCCTCGTCATTGTGTTGCAGAGTACAACATGTCCGTCCGGCCTTTCCTCGTCATTGTGTTGCAGAGTACAACATGTCCGGCCGGCATTTCCCTGTCATTGTGTTGCAGAGTACAACATGTCCGGCCGTCCTTTCCTCGGCATTGTGTTGCAGAGTACAACATGTCCGGCCGGCCTTTCCTCGTCATTGTGTTGCAGAGTACAGCATGTCCGGCCGGCCTTTCCTCGTCATTGTGTTGCAGAGTACAACATGTCCGGCCGGCCTTTCCTCGTCATTGTGTTGCAGAGTACAGCATGTCCGGCCGGCCTTTCCTCGTCATTGTGTTGCAGAGTACAACATGTCCGGCCGGCCTTTCCTCGTCATTGTGTTGCAGAGTACAGCATGTCCGGCCGGCCTTTCCCCGTCATTGTGTTGCAGAGTACAACATGTCCGGCCAGGCCTTTCCTCGTCATTGTGTTGCAGAGTACAGCATGTCCGGCCGGCCTTTCCTCGTCATTGTGTTGCAGAGTACAGCATGTCCGGCCGGCCTTTCCTCGTCATTGTGTTGCAGAGTACAGCATGTCCGGCCGGCCTTTCCTCGGCATTGTGTTGCAGAGTACAACATGTCCGGCCGGCCTTTCCTCGTCATTGTGTTGCAGAGTACAACATGTCCGGCCGGCCTTTCCTCGTCATTGTGTTGCAGAGTACAACATGTCCGGCCGGCCTTTCCTCGTCATTGTGTTGCAGAGTACAGCATGTCCGGCCGGCCTTTCCTCGGCATTGTGTTGCAGAGTACAACATGTCCGGCCGGCCTTTCCCCGTCATTGTGTTGCAGAGTACAGCATGTCCGGCCGGCCTTTCCTTGGCATTGTGTTGCAGAGTACAACATGTCCGGCCGGCCTTTCCCCGTCATTGTGTTGCAGAGTACAACATGTCCGGCCGGCCTTTCCTCGTCATTGTGTTGCAGAGTACAGCATGTCCGTCCGGCCTTTCCCCGTCATTGTGTTGCAGAGTACAACATGTCCGGCCGGCCTTTCCCCGTCATTGTGTTACAGAGTACAACATGTCCGGCCGGCCTTTCCTCGTCATTGTGTTGCAGAGTACAACATGTCCGGCCGGCCTTTCCCTGTCATTGTGTTGCAGAGTACAACATGTCCGGCCGTCCTTTCCTCGGCATTGTGTTGCAGAGTACAACATGTCCGGCCGGCCTTTCCTCGTCATTGTGTTGCAGAGTACAGCATGTCCGGCCGGCCTTTCCCCGTCATTGTGTTGCAGAGTACAGCATGTCCGGCCGGCCTTTCCCCGTCATTGTGTTGCAGAGTACAGCATGTCCGGCCGGCCTTTCCCCGTCATTGTGTTGCAGAGTACAACATGTCCGGCCGGCCTTTCCTCGTCATAGTGTTACAGAGTACAGCATGTCCGGCCGGCCTTTCCTCGTCATTGTGTTGCAGAGTACAACATGTCCGGCGGCCTTTCCTCGTCATTGTGTTGCAGAGTACAACATGTCCGGCCGGCCTTTCCTTGTCATTGTGTTGCAGAGTACAGCATGTCCGGCGGCCTTTCCCCGTCATTGTGTTGCAGAGTACAGCATGTCCGGCCGGCTTTTCCTCGGCATTGTGTTGCAGAGTACAGCATGTCCGGCCGGCCTTTCCTCGTCATTGTGTTGCAGAGTACAACATGCCCGGCCGGCCTTTCCCCGTCATTGTGTTGCAGAGTACAACATGCCCGGCCGGCCTTTCCCCGTCATTGTGTTGCAGAGTACAGCATGTCCGGCCGGCCTTTCCCCGTCATTGTGTTGCAGTGTACAACATGTCCGGCCGGCCTTTCCCCGTCATTGTGTTGCAGAGTACAGCATGTCCGGCCGGCCTTTCCCCGTCATTGTGTTGCAGTGTACAACAAGTCCGGCCGGCCTTTCCCCGTCATTGTGTTGCAGAGTACAGCATGTCCGGCCGGCCTTTCCCCGTCATTGTGTTACAGAGTACAGCATGTCCGGCCGGCCTTTCCTCGTCATTGTGTTGCAGAGTACAGCATGTCCGGCCGGCCTTTCCTCGTCATTGTGTTGCAGAGTACAACATGTCCGGCCGGCCTTTCCTCGTCATTGTGTTGCAGAGTACAGCATGTCCGCCGGCCTTTCCTCGTCATTGTGTTGCAGAGTACAACATGTCCGGCCGGCCTTTCCTCGTCATTGTGTTGCAGAGTACAACATGTCCGTCCGGCCTTTCCTCGTCATTGTGTTGCAGAGTACAACATGTCCGGCCGGCATTTCCCTGTCATTGTGTTGCAGAGTACAACATGTCCGGCCGTCCTTTCCTCGGCATTGTGTTGCAGAGTACAACATGTCCGGCCGGCCTTTCCTCGTCATTGTGTTGCAGAGTACAGCATGTCCGGCCGGCCTTTCCTCGTCATTGTGTTGCAGAGTACAACATGTCCGGCCGGCCTTTCCTCGTCATTGTGTTGCAGAGTACAGCATGTCCGGCCGGCCTTTCCTCGTCATTGTGTTGCAGAGTACAACATGTCCGGCCGGCCTTTCCTCGTCATTGTGTTGCAGAGTACAGCATGTCCGGCCGGCCTTTCCCCGTCATTGTGTTGCAGAGTACAACATGTCCGGCCAGGCCTTTCCTCGTCATTGTGTTGCAGAGTACAGCATGTCCGGCCGGCCTTTCCTCGTCATTGTGTTGCAGAGTACAGCATGTCCGGCCGGCCTTTCCTCGTCATTGTGTTGCAGAGTACAGCATGTCCGGCCGGCCTTTCCTCGGCATTGTGTTGCAGAGTACAACATGTCCGGCCGGCCTTTCCTCGTCATTGTGTTGCAGAGTACAGCATGTCCGGCCGGCCTTTCCTCGTCATTGTGTTGCAGAGTACAGCATGTCCGGCCGGCCTTTCCTCGGCATTGTGTTGCAGAGTACAACATGTCCGGCCGGCCTTTCCTCGTCATTGTGTTGCAGAGTACAACATGTCCGGCCGGCCTTTCCTCGTCATTGTGTTGCAGAGTACAGCATGTCCGGCCGGCCTTTCCTCGGCATTGTGTTGCAGAGTACAACATGTCCGGCCGGCCTTTCCCCGTCATTGTGTTGCAGAATACAGCATGTCCGGCCGGCCTTTCCTTGGCATTGTGTTGCAGAGTACAACATGTCCGGCCGGCCTTTCCCCGTCATTGTGTTGCAGAGTACAACATGTCCGGCCGGCCTTTCCTCGTCATTGTGTTGCAGAGTACAGCATGTCCGTCCGGCCTTTCCCCGTCATTGTGTTGCAGAGTACAACATGTCCGGCCGGCCTTTCCCCGTCATTGTGTTACAGAGTACAGCATGTCCGGCCGGCCTTTCCTCGTCATTGTGTTGCAGAGTACAACATGTCCGGCCGGCCTTTCCCTGTCATTGTGTTGCAGAGTACAACATGTCCGGCCGTCCTTTCCCCGTCATTGTGTTGCAGAGTACAGCATGTCCGGCCGGCCTTTCCCCGTCATTGTGTTGCAGAGTACAGCATGTCCGGCCGGCCTTTCCTCGTCATTGTGTTGCAGAGTACAACATGTCCGGCGGCCTTTCCTCGTCATTGTGTTGCAGAGTACAACATGTCCGGCCGGCCTTTCCTCGTCATTGTGTTGCAGAGTACAGCATGTCCGGCGGCCTTTCCCCGTCATTGTGTTGCAGAGTACAACATGTCCGGCCGGCCTTTCCCTGTCATTGTGTTGCAGAGTACAACATGTCCGGCCGTCCTTTCCCCGTCATTGTGTTGCAGAGTACAGCATGTCCGGCCGGCCTTTCCCCGTCATTGTGTTGCAGAGTACAGCATGTCCGGCCGGCCTTTCCTCGTCATTGTGTTGCAGAGTACAACATGTCCGGCGGCCTTTCCTCGTCATTGTGTTGCAGAGTACAACATGTCCGGCCGGCCTTTCCTCGTCATTGTGTTGCAGAGTACAGCATGTCCGGCGGCCTTTCCCCGTCATTGTGTTGCAGAGTACAACATGTCCGGCCGGCCTTTCCTCGTCATTGTGTTGCAGAGTACAGCATGTCCGGCGGCCTTTCCCCGTCATTGTGTTGCAGAGTACAGCATGTCCGGCCGGCCTTTCCCCGTCATTGTGTTGCAGAGTACAACATGTCCGGCCGGCCTTTCCTCGTCATAGTGTTACAGAGTACAGCATGTCCGGCCGGCCTTTCCTCGTCATTGTGTTGCAGAGTACAACATGTCCGGCCGGCCTTTCCTCGTCATTGTGTTGCAGAGTACAGCATTTCCGGCCGGCCTTTCCTCGTCATTGTGTTGCAGAGTACAGCATGTCCGGTCGGCCTTTCCTCGTCATTGTGTTGCAGAGTACAACATGTCCGGCCGGCCTTTCCTCGTCATTGTGTTGCAGAGTACAACATGTCCGGCCGGCCTTTCCTCGTCATTGTGTTGCAGAGTACAGCATGTCCGGCCGGCCTTTCCCCGTCATTGTGTTGCAGAGTACAACATGTCCGGCCGGCCTTTCCCCGTCATTGTGTTGCAGAGTACAGCATGTCCGGTCGGCCTTTCCTCGTCATAGTGTTACAGAGTACAGCATGTCCGGCCGGCCTTTCCTCGTCATTGTGTTGCAGAGTACAGCATGTCCGGCCGGCCTTTCCTCGTCATTGTGTTGCAGAGTACAACATGTCCGGCCGGCCTTTCCTCGTCATTGTGTTGCAGAGTACAGCATGTCCGGCCGGCCTTTCCTCGTCATTGTGTTGCAGAGTACAACATGTCCGGCCGGCCTTTCCCCGTCATTGTGTTGCAGAGTACAACATGTCCGTCCGGCCTTTCCTCGTCATTGTGTTGCAGAGTACAACATGTCCGGCCGGCCTTTCCCTGTCATTGTGTTGCAGAGTACAACATGTCCGGCCGTCCTTTCCTCGGCATTGTGTTGCAGAGTACAACATGTCCGGCCGGCCTTTCCTCGTCATTGTGTTGCAGAGTACAGCATGTCCGGCCGGCCTTTCCTCGTCATTGTGTTGCAGAGTACAACATGTCCGGCCGGCCTTTCCTCGTCATTGTGTTACAGAGTACAGCATGTCCGGCCGGCCTTTCCTCGTCATTGTGTTGCAGAGTACAGCATGTCCGGCCGGCCTTTCCCTGTCATTGTGTTACAGAGTACAGCATGTCCGGCCGGCCTTTCCTCGTCATTGTGCTGCAGAGTACAACATGTCCGGCCGGCCTTTCCTCGTCATTGTGCTGCAGAGTACAACATATCCGGCCGGCCTTTCCTCGTCATTGTGCTGCAGAGTACAACATATCCGGCCGGCCTTTCCTCGTCATTGTGTTGCAGAGTACAGCATGTCCGGCCGGCCTTTCCTCGTCATTGTGTTACAGAGTACAGCATGTCCGGCCGGCCTTTCCCCGTCATTGTGTTGCAGAGTACAACATGTCCGGCCGGCCTTTCCTCGTCATTGTGTTGCAGAGTACAGCATGTCCGGCCGGCCTTTCCTCGTCATTGTGTTACAGAGTACAGCATGTCCGGCCGGCCTTTCCCCGTCATTGTGTTGCAGAGTACAACATGTCCGGCCGGCCTTTCCTCGTCATTGTGTTGCAGAGTACAACATGTCCGGCCGGCCTTTCCTCGTCATTGTGTTGCAGAGTACAACATGTCCGGCCGGCCTTTCCTCGTCATTGTGTTGCAGAGTACAGCATGTCCGGTCGGCCTTTCCTCGTCATTGTGTTGCAGAGTACAACATGTCCGGCCGGCCTTTCCTCGTCATTGTGTTGCAGAGTACAACATGTCCGGCCGGCCTTTCCTCGTCATTGTGTTGCAGAGTACAACATGTCCGGCCGGCCTTTCCTCGTCATTGTGTTGCAGAGTACAGCATGTCCGGTCGGCCTTTCCTCGTCATTGTGTTGCAGAGTACAACATGTCCGGCCGGCCTTTCCTCGTCATTGTGTTGCAGAGTACAACATGTCCGGCCGGCCTTTCCTCGTCATTGTGTTGCAGAGTACAACATGTCCGGCCGGCCTTTCCTCGTCATTGTGTTGCAGAGTACAGCATGTCCGGTCGGCCTTTCCTCGTCATTGTGTTGCAGAGTACAACATGTCCGGCCGGCCTTTCCTCGTCATTGTGTTGCAGAGTACAACATGTCCGGCCGGCCTTTCCTCGTCATTGTGTTGCAGAGTACAGCATGTCCGGCCGGCCTTTCCTCGTCATTGTGTTGCAGAGTTCAGCATGTCCGGCCGGCCTTTCCCTGTCATTGTGTTACAGAGTACAGCATGTCCGGCCGGCCTTTCCCTGTCATTGTGTTGCAGAGTACAGCATGTCCGGCCGGCCTTTCCTCGTCATTGTGTTGCAGAGTACAGCATGTCCGGCCGGCCTTTCCTCGTCATTGTGTTGCAGAGTACAGCATGTCCGGCCGGCCTTTCCTCGTCATTGTGTTGCAGAGTACAGCATGTCCGGCGGCCTTTCCTCGTCATTGTGTTGCAGAGTACAGCATGTCCGGCCGGCCTTTCCCTGTCATTGTGTTGCAGAGTACAGCATGTCCGGCGGCCTTTCCTCGTCATTGTGTTGCAGAGTACAACATGTCCGGCGGCCTTTCCTCGTCACTGTGTTGCAGAGTACAACATGTCCGGCCGGCCTTTCCTCGTCATTGTGTTGCAGAGTACAGCATGTCCGGCCGGCCTTTCCCTGTCATTGTGTTGCAGAGTACAACATGTCCGGCCGGCCTTTCCCCGTCATTGTGTTGCAGAGTACAGCATGTCCGGCCGGCCTTTCCTCGTCACTGTGTTGCAGAGTACAGCATGTCCGGCCGGCCTTTCCTCGTCATTGTGTTGCAGAGTACAACATGTCCGGCCGGCCTTTCCTCGTCATTGTGTTGCAGAGTACAGCATGTCCGGCCGGCCTTTCCTCGTCATTGTGTTGCAGAGTACAGCATGTCCGGCCGGCCTTTCCCCGTCATTGTGTTGCAGAGTACAGCATGTCCGGCCGGCCTTTCCTCGTCATTGTGTTGCAGAGTACAACATGTCCGGCCGGCCTTTCCTCGTCATAGTGTTACAGAGTACAGCATGTCCGGCCGGCCTTTCCTCGTCATTGTGTTGCAGAGTACAGCATGTCCGGCCGGCCTTTCCTCGTCATTGTGTTGCAGAGTACAACATGTCCGGCCGGCCTTTCCTCGTCATTGTGTTACAGAGTACAACATGTCCGGCCGGCCTTTCCTCGTCATTGTGTTGCAGAGTACAACATGTCCGGCCGGCCTTTCCCCGTCATTGTGTTGCAGAGTACAGCATGTCCGGCCGGCCTTTCCTCGTCATTGTGTTGCAGAGTACAGCATGTCCGGCCGGCCTTTCCCCGTCATTGTGTTACAGAGTACAACATGTCCGGCCGGCCTTTCCCCGTCATTGTGTTGCAGAGTACAGCATGTCCGGCCGGCCTTTCCTCGTCATTGTGTTGCAGAGTACAGCATGTCCGGCCGGCCTTTCCCTGTCATTGTGTTGCAGAGTACAGCATGTCCGGCCGGCCTTTCCTCGGCATTGTGTTGCAGAGTACAGCATGTCCGGCCGGCCTTTCCTCGTCACTGTGTTGCAGAGTACAGCATGTCCGGCCGGCCTTTCCTCGTCATTGTGTTGCAGAGTACAACATGTCCGGCCGGCCTTTCCCCGTCATTGTGTTGCAGAGTACAGCATGTCCGGCCGGCCTTTCCTCGTCATTGTGTTACAGAGTACAGCATGTCCGCCGGCCTTTCCCCGTCATTGTGTTGCAGAGTACAACATGTCCGGCCGGCCTTTCCCCGTCATTGTGTTGCAGAGTACAGCATGTCCGGCCGGCCTTTCCTCGTCATTGTGTTACAGAGTACAGCATGTCCGGCCGGCCTTTCCCCGTCACTGTGTTACAGTGTACAACATGTCCGGCCGGCCTTTCCTCGTCACTGTGTTACAGTGTACAACATGTCCGGCCGGCCTTTCCTCGTCATTGTGTTGCAGAGTACAACATGTCCGGCCGGCCTTTCCCCGTCATTGTGTTGCAGAGTACAACATGTCCGGCCGGCCTTTCCTCGGCATTGTGTTGCAGAGTACAACATGTCCGGCCGGCCTTTCCTCGTCATAGTGTTGCAGAGTACAGCATGTCCGGCCGGCCTTTCCTCGTCATTGTGTTGCAGAGTACAACATGTCCGGCCGGCCTTTCCTCGTCATTGTGTTGCAGAGTACAACATGTCCGGCCGGCCTTTCCTCGTCATTGTGTTGCAGAGTACAGCATGTCCGGCCGGCCTTTCCTCGTCATTGTGTTGCAGAGTACAGCATGTCCGGCCGGCCTTTCCCCGTCATTGTGTTGCAGAGTACAGCATGTCCGGCCGGCCTTTCCTCGTCATAGTGTTGCAGAGTACAGCATGTCCGGCCGGCCTTTCCTCGTCATAGTGTTGCAGAGTACAACATGTCCGGCCGGCCTTTCCTCGTCATTGTGTTGCAGAGTACAACATGTCCGGCCGGCCTTTCCCCGTCATTGTGTTGCAGAGTACAACATGTCCGGCCGGCCTTTCCTCGTCATAGTGTTGCAGAGTACAGCATGTCCGGCCGGCCTTTCCTCGTCATTGTGTTGCAGAGTACAGCATGTCCGGCCGGCCTTTCCTCGTCATAGTGTTGCAGAGTACAACATGTCCGGCCGGCCTTTCCTCGTCATTGTGTTGCAGAGTACAACATGTCCGGCCGGCCTTTCCCCGTCATTGTGTTGCAGAGTACAACATGTCCGGCCGGCCTTTCCTCGTCATTGTGTTGCAGAGTACAGCATGTCCGGCCGGCCTTTCCTCGTCATTGTGTTGCAGAGTACAGCATGTCCGGCCGGCCTTTCCTCGTCATTGTGTTGCAGAGTACAGCATGTCCGGCCGGCCTTTCCCTGTCATTGTGTTGCAGAGTACAGCATGTCCGGCCGGCCTTTCCCCGTCATTGTGTTGCAGAGTACAGCATGTCCGGCCGGCCTTTCCTCGTCATTGTGTTGCAGAGTACAACATGTCCGGCGGCCTTTCCTCGTCACTGTGTTGCAGAGTACAACATGTCCGGCCGGCCTTTCCTCGTCATTGTGTTGCAGAGTACAGCATGTCCGGCCGGCCTTTCCTCGTCATTGTGTTGCAGAGTACAGCATGTCCGGCCGGCCTTTCCCCGTCATTGTGTTGCAGAGTACAGCATGTCCGGCGGCCTTTCCTCGTCATTGTGTTGCAGAGTACAGCATGTCCGGCCGGCCTTTCCTCGTCATTGTGTTGCAGAGTACAACATGTCCGGTCGGCCTTTCCCCGTCATTGTGTTGCAGAGTACAACATGTCCGGCCGGCCTTTCCTCGTCATTGTGTTGCAGAGTACAGCATGTCCGGCCGGCCTTTCCCTGTCATTGTGTTGCAGAGTACAGCATGTCCGGCCGGCCTTTCCCCGTCATTGTGTTGCAGAGTACAACATGTCCGGCCGGCCTTTCCCCGTCATTGTGTTGCAGAGTACAGCATGTCCGGCCGGCCTTTCCTCGTCATTGTGTTGCAGAGTACAACATGTCCGGCCGGCCTTTCCTCGTCATTGTGTTGCAGAGTACAGCATGTCCGGCCGGCCTTTCCTCGTCATTGTGTTGCAGAGTACAGCATGTCCGGCCGGCCTTTCCTCGTCATTGTGTTGCAGAGTACAGCATGTCCGGCTGGCCTTTCCCCGTCATTGTGTTACAGAGTACAACATGTCCGGCCGGCCTTTCCTCGTCATTGTGTTGCAGAGTACAACAAGTCCGGCCGGCCTTTCCTCGTCATTGTGTTGCAGAGTACAGCATGTCCGGCCGGCCTTTCCTCGTCATTGTGTTGCAGAGTACAGCATGTCCGGCCGGCCTTTCCTCGTCATTGTGTTGCAGAGTACAGCATGTCCGGCGGCCTTTCCCCGTCATTGTGTTGCAGAGTACAGCATGTCCGGCCGGCCTTTCCTCGTCATTGTGTTGCAGAGTACAGCATGTCCGGCCGGCCTTTCCCCGTCATTGTGTTGCAGAGTACAGCATGTCCGGCCGGCCTTTCCTCGTCATTGTGTTGCAGAGTACAGCATGTCCGGCGGCCTTTCCTCGTCATTGTGTTGCAGAGTACAGCATGTCCGGCCGTCCTTTCCTCGTCATTGTGTTACAGAGTACAACATGTCCGGCCGGCCTTTCCCCGTCATTGTGTTGCAGAGTACAGCATGTCCGGCCGTCCTTTCCCCGTCATTGTGTTGCAGAGTACAACATGTCCGGCCGGCCTTTCCTCGTCATTGTGTTGCAGAGTACAACATGTCCGGCCGGCCTTTCCCCGTCATTGTGTTGCAGAGTACAACATGTCCGGCCGGCCTTTCCCCGTCATTGTGTTGCAGAGTACAGCATGTCCGGCCGGCCTTTCCTCGTCATTGTGTTGCAGAGTACAGCATGTCCGGCCGGCCTTTCCTCGTCACTGTGTTGCAGAGTACAACATGTCCGGCCGGCCTTTCCCCGTCATTGTGTTGCAGAGTACAACATGTCCGGCCGGCCTTTCCCCGTCATTGTGTTGCAGAGTACAGCATGTCCGGCCGGCCTTTCCCCGTCATTGTGTTGCAGAGTACAGCATGTCCGGCCGGCCTTTCCTCGTCATTGTGTTGCAGAGTACAGCATGTCCGGCCGGCCTTTCCCCGTCATTGTGTTGCAGAGTACAGCATGTCCGGCCGGCCTTTCCTCGTCATTGTGTTGCAGAGTACAACATGTCCGGCCGGCCTTTCCCCGTCATTGTGTTGCAGAGTACTGCATGTCCGGCCGTCCTTTCCTCGTCATTGTGTTGCAGAGTACAGCATGTCCGGCCGGCCTTTCCTCGTCATTGTGTTGCAGAGTACAACATGTCCGGCCGGCCTTTCCTCGTCATTGTGTTGCAGAGTACAGCATGTCCGGCCGGCCTTTCCTCGTCATTGTGTTGCAGAGTACAACATGTCCGGCCGGCCTTTCCTCGTCATTGTGTTGCAGAGTACAACATGTCCGGCCGGCCTTTCCTCGTCATTGTGTTGCAGAGTACAACATGTCCGGCCGGCCTTTCCTCGTCATTGTGTTGCAGAGTACAACATGTCCGGCGGCCTTTCCTCGTCATTGTGTTGCAGAGTACAGCATGTCCGGCCGGCCTTTCCTCGTCATTGTGTTGCAGAGTACAACATGTCCGGCGGCCTTTCCCCGTCATTGTGTTGCAGAGTACAACATGTCCGGCGGCCTTTCCTCGTCATTGTGTTGCAGAGTACAGCATGTCCGGCCGGCCTTTCCTCGTCATTGTGTTGCAGAGTACAACATGTCCGGCCGGCCTTTCCTCGTCATTGTGTTGCAGAGTACAACATGTCCGGCGGCCTTTCCTCGTCATTGTGTTGCAGAGTACAACATGTCCGGCCGGCCTTTCCTTGTCATTGTGTTGCAGAGTACAGCATGTCCGGCCGGCCTTTCCTCGTCATTGTGTTGCAGAGTACAACATGTCCGGCCAGCCTTTCCTCGTCATTGTGTTGCAGAGTACAACATGTCCGGCCGGCCTTTCCTTGTCATTGTGTTGCAGAGTACAGCATGTCCGGCCGGCCTTTCCCCTTCATTGTGTTGCAGAGTACAACTTGTCCGGCCGGCCTTTCCTCGTCATTGTGTTGCAGAGTACAACATGTCCGGCCGGCCTTTCCTCGTCATTGTGTTGCAGAGTACAGCATGTCCGGCCGGCCTTTCCCCTTCATTGTGTTGCAGAGTACAACATGTCCGGCCGGCCTTTCCCCGTCATTGTGTTGCAGAGTACAGCATGTCCGGCCGGCCTTTCCTCGTCATTGTGTTGCAGAGTACAGCATGTCCGGCCGGCCTTTCCTCGTCATTGTGTTGCAGAGTACAGCATGTCCGGCCGGCCTTTCCCCGTCATTGTGTTGCAGAGTACAGCATGTCCGGCCGGCCTTTCCTCGTCATTGTGTTGCAGAGTACAGCATGTCCGGCCGGCCTTTCCTCGTCATTGTGTTGCAGAGTACAGCATGTCCGGCCGGCCTTTCTTCGTCATTGTGTTGCAGAGTACAGCATGTCCGGCCGGCCTTTCCTCGTCATTGTGTTGCAGAGTACAACATGTCCGGCCGGCCTTTCCTCGTCATTGTGTTGCAGAGTACAGCATGTCCGGCCGGCCTTTCCTCGTCATTGTGTTGCAGAGTACAGCATGTCCGGCCGGCCTTTCCTCGTCATTGTGTTGCAGAGTACAGCATGTCCGGCCGGCCTTTCCTCGTCATTGTGTTGCAGAGTGCAACATGTCCGGCCGGCCTTTCCTCGTCATTGTGTTGCAGAGTACAGCATGTCCGGCCGGCCTTTCCCCGTCATTGTGTTGCAGAGTACAGCATGTCCGGCCGGCCTTTCCTCGTCATTGTGTTGCAGAGTACAACATGTCTGGCCGGCCTTTCCTCGTCATTGTGTTGCAGAGTACAACATGTCTGGCCGGCCTTTCCTTGTCATTGTGTTGCAGAGTACGACATGTCCGGCCGGCCTTTCCCCGTCATTGTGTTGCAGAGTACAGCATGTCCGGCCGGACTTTCCTCGTCATTGTGTTGCAGAGTACAGCATGTCCGGCCGGCCTTTCCTCGTCATTGTGTTGCAGAGTACAACATGTCCGGCCGGCCTTTCCTCGTCATTGTGTTGCAGAGTACAGCATGTCCGGCCGGCCTTTCCTCGTCATTGTGTTGCAGAGTACAACATGTCCGGCCGGCCTTTCCTCGTCATTGTGTTGCAGAGTACAACATGTCCGGCCGGCCTTTCCTCGTCATTGTGTTGCAGAGTACAGCATGTCCGGTCGGCCTTTCCTCGTTATTGTGTTGCAGAGTACAGCATGTCCGGCCGGCCTTTCCTCGTCATTGTGTTGCAGAGTACAGCATGTCCGGCCGGCCTTTCCTCGTCATTGTGTTGCAGAGTACAACATGTCCGGCCGGCCTTTCCTCGTCATTGTGTTGCAGAGTACAGCATGTCCGGCCGGCCTTTCCTCGGCATTGTGTTGCAGAGTACAGCATGTCCGGCCGGCCTTTCCTCGTCATTGTGTTGCAGAGTACAGCATGTCCGGCCGGCCTTTCCTCGTCATTGTGTTGCAGAGTACAGCATGTCCGGCCGGCCTTTCCTCGTCATTGTGTTGCAGAGTACAGCATGTCCGGCCGGCCTTTCCTCGTCATTGTGTTGCAGAGTACAACATGTCCGGCCGGCCTTTCCTCGTCATTGTGTTGCAGAGTACAGCATGTCCGGCCGGCCTTTCCTCGTCATTGTGTTGCAGAGTACAGCATGTCCGGCCGGCCTTTCCCCGTCATTGTGTTGCAGAGTACAACATGTCCGGCCGGCCTTTCCTCGGCATTGTGTTGCAGAGTACAGCATGTCCGGCCGGCCTTTCCTCGGCATTGTGTTGCAGAGTACAGCATGTCCGGCCGGCCTTTCCTCGTCATTGTGTTGCAGAGTACAGCATGTCCGGCCGGCCTTTCCTCGTCATTGTGTTGCAGAGTACAACATGTCCGGCCGGCCTTTCCTCGTCATTGTGTTGCAGAGTGCAACATGTCCGGCCGGCCTTTCCTCGTCATTGTGTTGCAGAGTACAGCATGTCCGGCCGGCCTTTCCTCGTCATTGTGTTGCAGAGTACAACATGTCCGGCCGGCCTTTCCTCGTCATTGTGTTGCAGAGTACAACATGTCCGGCCGGCCTTTCCTCGTCATTGTGTTGCAGAGTACAGCATGTCCGGCCGGCCTTTCCTCGTCATTGTGTTGCAGAGTACAACATGTCCGGCCGGCCTTTCCTCGTCATTGTGTTGCAGAGTACAACATGTCCGGCCGGCCTTTCCTCGTCATTGTGTTGCAGAGTACAGCATGTCCGGTCGGCCTTTCCTCATTATTGTGTTGCAGAGTACAACATGTCCGGCCGGCCTTTCCTCGTCATTGTGTTGCAGAGTACAGCATGTCCGGCCGGCCTTTCCTCGTCATTGTGTTGCAGAGTACAACATGTCCGGCCGGCCTTTCCTCGTCATTGTGTTGCAGAGTACAGCATGTCCGGCCGGCCTTTCCTCGGCATTGTGTTGCAGAGTACAGCATGTCCGGCCGGCCTTTCCTCGTCATTGTGTTGCAGAGTACAGCATGTCCGGCCGGCCTTTCCTCATCATTGTGTTGCAGAGTACAGCATGTCCGGCCGGCCTTTCCTCGTCATTGTGTTGCAGAGTACAGCATGTCCGGCCGGCCTTTCCTCGTCATTGTGTTGCAGAGTACAACATGTCCGGCGGCCTTTCCTCGTCATTGTGTTGCAGAGTACAGCATGTCCGGCCGGCCTTTCCTCGTCATTGTGTTGCAGAGTACAGCATGTCCGGCGGCCTTTCCTCGTCATTGTGTTGCAGAGTACAACATGTCTGGCGGCCTTTCCCCGTCATTGTGTTGCAGAGTACAACATGTCTGGCCGGCCTTTCCTTGTCATTGTGTTGCAGAGTACGACATGTCCGGCCGGCCTTTCCTCGTCATTGTGTTGCAGAGTACAGCATGTCCGGTCGGCCTTTCCTCGTTATTGTGTTGCAGAGTACAGCATGTCCGGCCGGCCTTTCCCCGTCATTGTGTTGCAGAGTACAACATGTCCGACCGACCTTTCCTCGTCATTGTGTTGCAGAGTACAACATGTCCGGCCGGCCTTTCCTCGGGGAGATGTGACTAACTTTTCACCATAAAAACGCTGTTAAAATACCTCACCAATCTCAAAATAAATCCTCCCCGGAAGTGACCTAATCAAACACCAGGTCCCTTTTATATCCTTAAATGTGTTCTTCTTTTTCCCATTTGTAACAGTGTGTCCCATTGGGAGAAAAGCGCAATATAAATAACGTGATTATTATTACTTTTATTAGAGGGTATATTTCCATGGGAACAACACAGTTCCAAATCACGAAACCGGCCTGGGGCCATCTTGGATGTGATGTCATGCTTCCAATGTCGATTCTGCATTGGAACACAGGGGAAATTTTCAACCCGATCTCCTGAACTTCAAGGTACACGGACTCTATGCCAACGCGTCTATAAACCAGCGCAGCGGGCACACGGACTCTATGCCAACGCATCTATAACCCAGCGCAGCGGGCACACGGACTTTATGCCAACGCATCTATAACCCATCGCAGCGGGCACACGGACTCTATGCCAACGCATCTATAACCCAGCGCAGCGGGCACACGGACTCTATGCCAAAGCGTCTATAACCCAGCGCAGCGGGCACACGGACTCTATGCCAAAGCGTCTATAACCCAGCGCAGCGGGCACACGGACTCTATGCCAACGCGTCTATAACCCAGCGCAGCGGGCACACGGACTCTATGCCAACGCATCTATAAACCAGCGCAGCGGGCACACGGACTCTATGCCAACGCGTCTATAACCCAGCGCAGCGGGCACACGGACTCTATGCCAACGCGTCTATAACCGCAGCGGGCACACGGACTCTATGCCAACGCGTCTATAACCCAGCGCAGCGGGCACACGGGCTCTATGCCAACGCGTCTATAAACCAGCGCAGCGGGCACACGGACTCTATGCCAACGCATCTATAACCCAGCGCAGCGGGCACACGGACTCTATGCCAACGCATCTATAAACCATCGCAGCGGGCACACGGACTCTATGCCAACGCATCTATAAACCAGCGCAGCGGGCACACGGACTCTATGCCAACGCGTCTATAACCCAGCGCAGCGGGCACACGGACTCTATGCCAACGCGTCTATAACCCAGCGCAGCGGGCACACGGACTCTATGCCAACGCATCTATAAACCAGCACAGCGGGCACACGGACTCTATGCCAACGCGTCTATAACCCAGCGCAGCGGGCACACGGACTCTATGCCAACGCGTCTATAAACCAGCGCAGCGGGCACACGGACTCTATGCCAACGCGTCTATAAACCAGCGCAGCGGGCACACGGACTCTATGCCAACGCGTCTATAACCCAGCACAGCGGGCACACAGACTCTATGCCAACACGTCTATAAACCAGCACAGCGGGCACACGGACTCTATGCCAACGCATCTATAACCCAGCGCAGCGGGCACACGGACTCTATGCCAACGCGTCTATAAACCAGCGCAGCGGGCACACGGACTCTATGCCAACGCATCTATAACCCATCGCAGCGGGCACACGGACTCTATGCCAACGCGTTTATAACCCAGCGCAGCGGGCACACGGACTCTATGCCAACGCGTCTATAACCCAGCGCAGCGGGCACACGGACTCTATGCCAACGCGTTTATAACCCAGCGCAGCGGGCACATGGACTCTATGCCAACGCGTCTATAACCCAGCGCAGCGGGCACACGGACTCTATGCCAACGCGTCTATAACCCAGCGCAGCGGGCACACGGACTCTATGCCAACGCGTCTATAACCCAGCGCAGCGGGCACACGGACTCTATGCCAATGCGTCTATAACCCAGCGCAGCGGGCACACAGACTCTATACCAACGCATCTATAACCCAGCGCAGTGGGCACACGGACTCTATGCCAACGCGTCTATAACCCAGCGCAGCGGGCACACAGGCTCTATGCCAACACGTCTATAACCCAGCGCAGCGGGCACACGGACTCTATGCCAACGCGTTTATAACCCAGCGCAGCGGGCACACGGACTCTATGCCAACGCATCTATAACCCAGCGCAGCGGGCACACGGACTCTATGCCAACGCGTCTATAACCCAGCACAGCGGGCACACGGACTCTATGCCAACGCGTCTATAACCCATCGCAGCGGGCACACGGACTCTATGCCAACGCGTCTATAACCCAGCGCAGCGGGCACACGGACTCTATGCCAACGCATCTATAACCCAGCGCAGCGGGCACACGGACTCTATGCCAATGCGTCTATAACCCAGCGCAGCGGGCACACGGACTCTATGCCAACGCATCTATAACCCAGCGCAGCGGGCACACGGACTCTATGCCAACGCATCTATAACCCAGCGCAGCGGGCACACGGACTCTATGCCAACGCATCTATAACCCAGCGCAGCGGGCACACGGACTCTATGCCAACGCGTCTATAAACCATCGCAGCGGGCACACGGACTCTATGCCAACGCGTCTATAACCCAGCGCAGCGGGCACACGGACTCTATGCCAACGCGTCTATAACCCAGCGCAGCGGGCACACGGACTTTATGCCAACGCATCTATAACCCAGCGCAGCGGGCACACGGACTCTATGCCAACGCGTCTATAACCCAGCGCAGCGGGCACACGGACTCTATGCCAACGCATCTGTAACCCAGCGCAGCGGGCACACGGACTCTATGCCAACGCATCTATAACCCAGCGCAGCGGGCACACGGACTCTATGCCAACGCGTCTCTAACCCAGGACAGCGGGCACACGGACTCTATGCCAATGCGTCTATAACCCAGCGCAGCGGGCACACGGACTCTATGCCAACGCGTTTATAACCCAGCGCAGCGGGCACACGGGCTCTATGCCAACACGTCTATAACCCAGCGCAGCGGGCACACGGACTCTATGCCAACGCGTTTATAACCCAGCGCAGCGGGCACACGGACTCTATGCCAACGCGTCTATAACCCAGCGCAGCGGGCACACGGACTCTATGCCAACGCATCTATAACCCAGCGCAGCGGGCACACGGACTCTATGCCAACGCATCTATAACCCATCTCAGCGGGCACACAGACTCTATGCCAACGCATCTATAACCCAGCACAGCGGGCACATGGACTCTATGCCAACGCGTCTATAACCCAGCGCAGCGGGCACACGGACTCTATGCCAACGCGTCTATAACCCAGCGCAGCGGGCACACGGACTCTATGCCAACGCGTCTATAACCCAGCGCAGCGGGCACACGGACTCTATGCCAACGCATCTATAAACCAGCGCAGCGGGCACACGGACTCTATGCCAAAGCGTCTATAACCCATCGCAGCGGGCACACGGACTCTATGCCAATGCGTCTATAACCCAGCGCAGCGGGCACACGGACTCTATACCAACACGTCTATAACCCAGCGCAGCGGGCACACGGACTCTATACCAACGCGTATATAACCCAGCGCAGCGGGCACACGGGCTCTATGCCAACGCATCTATAAACCAGCGCAGCGGGCACACGGACTCTATGCCAATGCGTCTATAACCCAGCACAGCGGGCACACGGACTCTATGCCAATGCGTCTATAACCCAGCGCAGCGGGCACACGGACTCTATGCCAATGCGTCTATAACCCAGCGCAGCGGGCACACGGACTCTATACCAACACGTCTATAACCCAGCGCAGCGGGCACACGGGCTCTATGCCAACGCATCTATAACCCAGCGCAGCGGGCACACGGACTCTATGCCAACGCGTCTATAACCCAGCACAGCGGGCACACGGACTCTATGCCAACACGTCTATAACCCAGCGCAGCGGGCACACGGACTCTATGCCAACGCATCTATAACCCAGCGCAGCGGGCACACGGACTCTATGCCAACGCATCTATAAACCAGCGCAGCGGGCACACGGACTCTATGCCAATGCGTCTATAAACCAGCGCAGCGGGCACACGGACTCTATGCCAACGCGTCTATAACCCAGCACAGCGGGCACACGGACTCTATGCCAACACGTCTATAACCCAGCGCAGCGGGCACACGGGCTCTATGCCAACGCGTCTATAAACCAGCACAGCGGGCACACGGACTCTATGCCAACGCATCTATAAACCATCGCAGCGGGCACACGGACTCTATGCCAACGCATCTATAAACCAGCGCAGCGGGCACACGGACTCTATGCCAACACGTCTATAACCCAGCGCAGCGGGCACACGGACTCTATGCCAACGCATCTATAAACCAGCGCAGCGGGCACACGGACTCTATGCCAACGCATCTATAACCCAGCGCAGCGGGCACACGGACTCTATGCCAACGCATCTATAACCCAGCGCAGCGGGCACACGGACTCTATGCCAACGCATCTATAAACCAGCGCAGCGGGCACACGGACTCTATGCCAATGCGTCTATAACCCAGCGCAGCGGGCACACGGACTCTATGCCAACGCGTCTATAACCCAGCGCAGCGGGCACACGGACTCTATGCCAACGCGTCTATAACCCAGCGCAGCGGGCACACGGGCTCTATGCCAACACGTCTATAACCCAGCGCAGCGGGCACACGGACTCTATGCCAACGCATCTATAAACCAGCGCAGCGGGCACACGGACTCAATGCCAACGCGTTTATAACCCAGCGCAGCGGGCACATGGACTCTATGCCAACGCGTCTATAACCCAGCGCAGCGGGCACACGGACTCTATGCCATCGCGTCTATAACCCAGCGCAGCGGGCACATGGACTCTATGCCAACGCGTCTATAACCCAGCGCAGCGGGCACATGGACTCTATGCCAACGCGTCTATAACCCAGCGCAGCGGGCACACGGACTCTATGCCAACGCGTCTATAACCCAGCGCAGCGGGCACATGGACTCTATGCCATCGCGTCTATAACCCAGCGCAGCGGGCACATGGACTCTATGCCAACGCGTCTATAACCCAGCGCAGCGGGCACATGGACTCTATGCCAACGCGTCTATAACCCAGCGCAGCGGGCACACGGACTCTATGCCAACGCGTCTATAACCCAGCGCAGCGGGCACATGGACTCTATGCCAACGCGTCTATAAACCAGCGCAGCGGGCACACGGACTCTATGCCAACGCGTCTATAACCCAGCGCAGCGGGCACACGGACTCTATGCCAACGCATCTATAAACCAGCGCAGCGGGCACACGGACTCTATGCCAATGCGTCTATAACCCAGCGCAGCGGGCACACGGACTCTATGCCAACGCGTCTATAACCCAGCGCAGCGGGCACACGGACTCTATGCCAACGCGTCTATAACCCAGCGCAGCGGGCACACGGACTCTATGCCAATGCGTCTATAACCCAGCGCAGCGGGCACACGGACTCTATGCCAACGCGTCTATAACCCAGCGCAGCGGGCACACGGACTCTATGCCAACGCGTCTATAACCCAGCGCAGCGGGCACACGGACTCTATGCCAACGCGTCTATAACCCAGCGCAGCGGGCACACGGACTCTATGCCAACGCGTCTATAAACCAGCGCAGCGGGCACACAGACTCTATGCCAACGCGTCTATAAACCAGCGCAGCGGGCACACAGACTCTATGCCAACGCATCTATAAACCAGCGCAGCGGGCACACGGACTCTATGCCAACGCGTCTATAACCCAGCGCAGCGGGCACACGGACTCTATGCCAACGCGTCTATAACCCAGCGCAGCGGGCACACGGACTCTATGCCAACGCGTCTATAACCCAGCGCAGCGGGCACATGGACTCTATGCCAACGCGTCTATAAACCAGCGCAGCGGGCACATGGACTCTATGCCAACGCATCTATAAACCAGCGCAGCGGGCACACGGACTCAATGCCAACGCGTCTATAACCCAGCGCAGCGGGCACACAGACTCTATGCCAACGCGTCTATAAACCAGCGCAGCGGGCACACGGACTCTATGCCAACGCGTCTATAACCCAGCGCAGCGGGCACACGGACTCTATGCCAACGCGTCTATAACCCAGCGCAGCGGGCACATGGACTCTATGCCAACGCGTCTATAAACCAGCGCAGCGGGCACATGGACTCTATGCCAACGCATCTATAAACCAGCGCAGCGGGCACACGGACTCAATGCCAACGCGTCTATAACCCAGCGCAGCGGGCACACAGACTCTATGCCAACGCGTCTATAACCCAGCGCAGCGGGCACACGGACTCTATGCCAACGCGTCTATAACCCAGCGCAGCGGGCACACGGACTCTATGCCAACGCGTCTATAACCCAGCGCAGCGGGCACACAGACTCTATGCCAACGCGTATATAACCCAGCGCAGCGGGCACACGGGCTCTATGCCAACGCGTCTATAACCCAGCGCAGCGGGCACACGGACTCTATGCCAACGCGTCTATAACCCAGCGCAGCGGGCACATGGACTCTATGCCAACGCATCTATAAACCAGCGCAGCGGGCACACGGACTCTATGCCAACGCGTCTATAACCCAGCGCAGCGGGCACACGGACTCTATGCCAACGCGTCTATAAACCAGCGCAGCGGGCACACGGACTCTATGCCAACGCGTCTATAACCCAGCGCAGCGGGCACACGGACTCTATGCCAACGCGTCTATAAACCAGCGCAGCGGGCACACGGACTCTATGCCAACGCGTCTATAACCCAGCGCAGCGGGCACACGGACTCTATGCCAAAGCGTCTATAACCCAGCGCAGCGGGCACACGGACTCTATGCCAACACGTCTATAACCCAGCGCAGCGGGCACACGGACTCTATGCCAACGCATCTATAAACCAGCGCAGCGGGCACACGGACTCTATGCCAAAGCGTCTATAACCCAGCGCAGCGGGCACACGGGCTCTATGCCAACGCATCTATAACCCAGCGCAGCGGGCACACGGACTCTATGCCAACGCGTCTATAAACCAGCGCAGCGGGCACACGGACTCTATGCCAACGCATCTATAACCCAGCGCAGCGGGCACACGGACTCTATGCCAACGCGTCTATAACCCAGCGCAGCGGGCACACGGACTCTATGCCAACGCGTCTATAAACCAGCGCAGCGGGCACACGGACTCTATGCCAACGCGTCTATAACCCAGCGCAGCGGGCACACGGACTCTATGCCAACGCGTCTATAACCCAGCGCAGCGGGCACACGGACTCTATGCCAACGCGTCTATAAACCAGCGCAGCGGGCACACGGACTCTATGCCAACGCGTCTATAACCCAGCGCAGCGGGCACACGGACTCTATGCCAACGCATCTATAACCCAGCGCAGCGGGCACACGGACTCTATGCCAACGCATCTATAACCCAGCGCAGCGGGCACACGGACTCTATGCCAACACATCTATAACCCAGCGCAGCGGGCACACGGACTCTATGCCAACGCATCTATAACCCAGCGCAGCGGGCACACGGACTCTATGCCAACGCATCTATAACCCAGCGCAGCGGGCACACGGACTCTATGCCAACGCGTCTATAAACCAGCGCAGCGGGCACACGGACTCTATGCCAACGCATCTATAAACCAGCGCAGCGGGCACACGGACTCTATGCCAAAGCGTCTATAACCCAGCGCAGCGGGCACACGGACTCTATGCCAACGCATCTATAACCCAGCGCAGCGGGCACACGGACTCTATGCCAACGCGTCTATAACCCAGCGCAGCGGGCACACGGACTCTATGCCAACGCGTCTATAACCCAGCGCAGCGGGCACACGGACTCTATGCCAACGCGTGTATAACCCAGCGCAGCGGGCACATGGACTCTATGCCAACGCATCTATAACCCAGCGCAGCGGGCACATGGACTCTATGCCAACGCGTGTATAACCCAGCGCAGCGGGCACACGGACTCTATGCCAACGCGTCTATAACCCAGCGCAGCGGGCACACGGACTCTATGCCAACGCATCTATAACCCAGCGCAGCGGGCACACGGACTCTATGCCAACGCATCTATAACCCAGCGCAGCGGGCACACGGACTCTATGCCAACGCGTTTATAACCCAGCGCAGCGGGCACACGGACTCTATGCCAACGCGTTTATAACCCAGCGCAGCGGGCACACGGACTCTATGCCAACGCATCTATAACCCAGCGCAGCGGGCACACGGACTCTATGCCAACGCGTTTATAACCCAGCGCAGCGGGCACACGGGCTCTATGCCAACGCATCTATAACCCAGCGCAGCGGGCACACGGACTCTATGCCAACGCATCTATAACCCAGCGCAGCGGGCACACGGACTCTATGCCAACGCATCTATAAACCAGCGCAGCGGGCACACGGACTCTATGCCAATGCGTCTATAACCCAGCGCAGCGGGCACACGGACTCTATGCCAACGCGTCTATAACCCAGCGCAGCGGGCACACGGACTCTATGCCAACGCGTCTATAACCCAGCGCAGCGGGCACACGGACTCTATGCCAACGCGTGTATAACCCAGCGCAGCGGGCACATGGACTCTATGCCAACGCATCTATAACCCAGCGCAGCGGGCACATGGACTCTATGCCAACGCGTGTATAACCCAGCGCAGCGGGCACACGGACTCTATGCCAACGCGTCTATAACCCAGCGCAGCGGGCACACGGACTCTATGCCAACGCATCTATAACCCAGCGCAGCGGGCACACGGACTCTATGCCAACGCGTCTATAACCCAGCGCAGCGGGCACACGGACTCTATGCCAATGCGTCTATAACCCAGCGCAGCGGGCACACGGACTCTATGCCAACGCATCTATAACCCAGCGCAGCGGGCACACGGACTCTATGCCAACACGTCTATAAACCAGCGCAGCGGGCACACGGACTCTATGCCAACGCGTCTATAACCCAGCGCAGCGGGCACACGGGCTCTATGCCAACACGTCTATAACCCATCGCAGCGGGCACACGGACTCTATGCCAACGCATCTATAAACCAGCGCAGCGGGCACATGGACTCTATGCCAACGCGTCTATAAACCAGCGCAGCGGGCACACGGACTCAATGCCAACGCGTCTATAACCCAGCGCAGCGGGCACACGGACTCTATGCCAACGCATCTATAACCCAGCGCAGCGGGCACACGGACTCTATGCCAACGCATCTATAACCCAGCGCAGCGGGCACACGGACTCTATGCCAATGCGTCTATAACCCAGCACAGCGGGCACACGGACTCTATGCCAACGCATCTATAACCCATCGCAGCGGGCACACGGACTCTATGCCAACGCGTCTATAAACCAGCGCAGCGGGCACACGGACTCTATGCCAACGCGTCTATAACCCAGCGCAGCGGGCACACGGACTCTATGCCAACGCGTGTATAACCCAGCGCAGCGGGCACACGGACTCTATGCCAACGCGTGTATAACCCAGCGCAGCGGGCACACGGACTCTATGCCAAAGCGTCTATAACCCAGCGCAGCGGGCACACGGACTCTATGCCAACGCATCTATAAACCAGCGCAGCGGGCACACGGACTCTATGCCAAAGCGTCTATAACCCAGCGCAGCGGGCACACGGGCTCTATGCCAACGCATCTATAACCCAGCGCAGCGGGCACACGGACTCTATGCCAACGCGTCTATAACCCAGCGCAGCGGGCACACGGGCTCTATGCCAACGCATCTATAACCCATCGCAGCGGGCACACGGACTCTATGCCAACGCATCTATAACCCATCGCAGCGGGCACACGGGCTCTATGCCAACGCATCTATAACCCAGCGCAGCGGGCACACGGGCTCTATGCCAACGCATCTATAACCCAGCGCAGCGGGCACACGGACTCTATGCCAACGCGTCTATAACCCAGCGCAGCGGGCACACGGACTCTATGCCAACGCATCTATAAACCAGCGCAGCGGGCACACGGACTCTATGCCAACGCGTCTATAACCCAGCGCAGCGGGCACACGGACTCTATGCCAACGCATCTATAACCCAGCGCAGCGGGCACACGGACTCTATGCCAACGCGTCTATAACCCAGCGCAGTGGGCACACGGACTCTATGCCAACGCGTGTATAACCCAGCACAGCGGGCACACGGACTCTATGCCAACACGTCTATAAACCAGCGCAGCGGGCACACGGACTCTATGCCAACGCGTCTATAAACCAGCGCAGCGGGCACACGGACTCTATGCCAACGCGTCTATAACCCAGCGCAGCGGGCACACGGACTCTATGCCAACGCATCTATAACCCAGCGCAGCGGGCACACGGACTCTATGCCAACGCATCTATAACCCAGCGCAGCGGGCACACGGACTCTATGCCAACGCGTCTATAAACCAGCGCAGCGGGCACACGGACTCTATGCCAACGCGTCTATAACCCAGCGCAGCGGGCACACGGACTCTATGCCAACGCGTCTATAACCCAGCGCAGCGGGCACACGGACTCTATGCCAACGCGTCTATAACCCAGCGCAGCGGGCACACGGACTCTATGCCAACGCGTCTATAACCCAGCGCAGCGGGCACACGGACTTTATGCCAACGCGTCTATAACCCAGCACAGCGGGCACACGGACTCTATGCCAACGCGTCTATAACCCATCGCAGCGGGCACACGGACTCTATGCCAACGCATCTATAACCCAGCGCAGTGGGCACACGGACTCTATGCCAACGCGTCTATAACCCAGCGCAGCGGGCACACGGGCTCTATGCCAACGCGTCTATAACCCAGCACAGCGGGCACACAGACTCTATGCCAACGCATCTATAACCCAGCGCAGCGGGCACACGGACTCAATGCCAACGCATCTATAAACCAGCGCAGCGGGCACACGGACTCTATGCCAACGCGTCTATAACCCAGCGCAGCGGGCACACGGACTCTATGCCAACGCATCTATAAACCAGCGCAGCGGGCACACGGACTCTATGCCAACGCGTCTATAACCCAGCGCAGCGGGCACACGGACTCTATGCCAACGCATCTATAACCCAGCGCAGCGGGCACACGGACTCTATGCCAACGCATCTATAACCCAGCGCAGCGGGCACACGGACTCTATGCCAACGCGTCTATAACCCAGCACAGCGGGCACACGGACTCTATGCCAACGCATCTATAACCCAGCGCAGCGGGCACACGGACTCTATGCCAACACGTCTATAACCCAGCGCAGCGGGCACACGGGCTCTATGCCAACGCGTTTATAACCCAGCGCAGCGGGCACACGGGCTCTATGCCAACGCGTTTATAACCCAGCGCAGCGGGCACACGGACTCTATGCCAACGCGTTTATAACCCAGCGCAGCGGGCACACGGGCTCTATGCCAACGCGTTTATAACCCAGCGCAGCGGGCACACGGACTCTATGCCAACGCATCTATAAACCAGCGCAGCGGGCACACGGACTCTATGCCAACGCATCTATAACCCAGCGCAGCGGGCACACGGACTCTATGCCAACGCGTCTATAACCCATCGCAGCGGGCACACGGACTCTATGCCAACGCATCTATAAACCAGCGCAGCGGGCACACGGACTCTATGCCAACGCATCTATAACCCAGCGCAGCGGGCACACGGACTCTATGCCAACGCGTCTATAACCCAGCACAGCGGGCACACGGACTCTATACCAACGCATCTATAAACCAGCGCAGCGGGCACACGGACTCTATGCCAACGCGTCTATAACCCAGCGCAGCGGGCACACGGACTCTATGCCAACGCGTCTATAACCCATCGCAGCGGGCACACGGACTCTATGCCAACGCGTCTATAACCCAGCACAGCGGGCACACGGACTCTATGCCAACGCATCTATAACCCAGCGCAGCGGGCACACGGACTCTATGCCAACGCGTCTATAACCCAGCGCAGCGGGCACACGGACTCTATGCCAACGCATCTATAACCCAGCGCAGCGGGCACACGGACTCTATGCCAACGCATCTATAACCCAGCACAGCGGGCACACGGACTCTATGCCAACGCATCTATAACCCAGCGCAGCGGGCACACGGACTCTATGCCAACGCATCTATAACCCAGCGCAGCGGGCACACGGACTCTATGCCAACGCGTCTATAACCCAGCGCAGCGGGCACACGGACTCTATGCCAACGCGTCTATAACCCAGCGCAGCGGGCACACGGACTCTATGCCAATGCGTCTATAACCCAGCGCAGCGGGCACACGGACTCTATGCCAACACGTCTATAACCCAGCGCAGCGGGCACACGGACTCTATGCCAACGCGTCTATAACCCAGCACAGCGGGCACATGGACTCTATGCCAAAGCGTCTATAAACCAGCGCAGCGGGCACACGGACTCTATGCCAACGCGTCTATAACCCAGCGCAGCGGGCACACGGACTCTATGCCAACGCATCTATAAACCAGCGCAGCGGGCACATGGACTCTATGCCAAAGCGTCTATAAACCAGCGCAGCGGGCACACGGACTCTATGCCAACGCGTCTATAACCCAGCGCAGCGGGCACACGGACTCTATGCCAACGCGTCTATAACCCAGCGCAGCGGGCACATGGACTCTATGCCAACGCGTCTATAAACCAGCGCAGCGGGCACACGGACTCAATGCCAACGCGTCTATAACCCAGCGCAGCGGGCACACGGACTCTATGCCAACGCGTCTAGAACCCAGCGCAGCGGGCACACGGGCTCTATGCCAACGCATCTATAACCCAGCGCAGCGGGCACACGGACTCTATGCCAACGCGTCTATAAACCAGCGCAGCGGGCACACGGACTCTATGCCAACGCATCTATAACCCAGCGCAGCGGGCACACGGGCTCTATGCCAACGCATCTATAACCCAGCGCAGCGGGCACACGGACTCTATGCCAACGCGTCTATAAACCAGCGCAGCGGGCACACGGACTCTATGCCAACGCGTCTATAACCCAGCGCAGCGGGCACACGGACTCTATGCCAACGCGTGTATAACCCAGCGCAGCGGGCACACGGACTCTATGCCAAAGCGTCTATAACCCAGCGCAGCGGGCACACGGACTCTATGCCAACGCATCTATAAACCAGCGCAGCGGGCACACGGACTCTATGCCAACGCGTCTATAACCCAGCGCAGCGGGCACACGGGCTCTATGCCAACGCATCTATAACCCAGCGCAGCGGGCACACGGACTCTATGCCAACGCGTCTATAACCCAGCGCAGCGGGCACACGGACTCTATGCCAACGCATCTATAAACCAGCGCAGCGGGCACACGGACTCTATGCCAACGCGTATATAACCCAGCGCAGCGGGCACACGGACTCTATGCCAACGCATCTATAACCCAGCGCAGCGGGCACACGGACTCTATGCCAACGCGTCTATAACCCAGCGCAGCGGGCACACGGGCTCTATGCCAACGCATCTATAACCCAGCGCAGCGGGCACACGGACTCTATGCCAACGCATCTATAACCCAGCGCAGCGGGCACACGGACTCTATGCCAACGCGTCTATAACCCAGCGCAGTGGGCACACGGACTCTATGCCAACGCGTGTATAACCCAGCACAGCGGGCACACGGACTCTATGCCAACACGTCTATAAACCAGCGCAGCGGGCACACGGACTCTATGCCAACGCGTCTATAACCCAGCGCAGCGGGCACACGGACTCTATGCCAACGCATCTATAACCCAGCGCAGCGGGCACACGGACTCTATGCCAACGCGTCTATAACCCAGCGCAGCGGGCACACGGACTCTATGCCAACGCGTCTATAACCCAGCGCAGCGGGCACACGGACTCTATGCCAACGCGTCTATAACCCAGCGCAGCGGGCACACGGACTCTATGCCAACGCATCTATAACCCAGCGCAGCGGGCACACGGACTCTATGCCAACGCGTCTATAACCCAGCGCAGCGGGCACACGGACTCTATGCCAACGCGTCTATAACCCATCGCAGCGGGCACACGGACTCTATGCCAACGCATCTATAACCCAGAGCAGTGGGCACACGGACTCTATGCCAACGCGTCTATAAACCAGCGCAGCGGGCACACGGACTCTATGCCAACACGTCTATAACCCAGCGCAGCGGGCACACGGGCTCTATGCCAACGCGTTTATAACCCAGCGCAGCGGGCACACGGGCTCTATGCCAACGCGTTTATAACCCAGCGCAGCGGGCACACGGACTCTATGCCAACGCGTTTATAACCCAGCGCAGCGGGCACACGGACTCTATGCCAACGCGTATATAACCCATCGCAGCGGGCACACGGGCTCTATGCCAACGCGTTTATAACCCAGCGCAGCGGGCACACGGACTCTATGCCAACGCATCTATAAACCAGCGCAGCGGGCACACGGACTCTATGCCAACGCATCTATAACCCAGCGCAGCGGGCACACGGACTCTATGCCAACGCGTCTATAACCCATCGCAGCGGGCACACGGACTCTATGCCAACGCATCTATAACCCAGCGCAGCGGGCACACGGACTCTATGCCAACGCATCTATAACCCAGCGCAGCGGGCACACGGACTCTATGCCAACGCGTCTATAACCCAGCGCAGCGGGCACACGGACTCTATGCCAACGCGTCTATAACCCAGCGCAGCGGGCACACGGACTCTATGCCAACGCGTCTATAAACCAGCGCAGCGGGCACACGGACTCTATGCCAATGCGTCTATAACCCAGCGCAGCGGGCACACGGACTCTATGCCAACGCATCTATAACCCAGCGCAGCGGGCACACGGACTCAATGCCAACGCGTCTATAACCCAGCGCAGCGGGCACACGGACTCTATGCCAACGCATCTATAAACCAGCGCAGCGGGCACACGGACTCTATGCCAACGCATCTATAACCCAGCGCAGCGGGCACACGGACTCAATGCCAACGCGTCTATAACCCAGCGCAGCGGGCACACGGACTCTATGCCAACACGTCTATAACCCAGCGCAGCGGGCACACGGACTCTATGCCAACGCATCTATAACCCAGCGCAGCGGGCACACGGACTCTATGCCAACGCATCTATAAACCAGCGCAGCGGGCACATGGACTCTATGCCAACGCGTCTATAACCCAGCGCAGCGGGCACACGGACTCTATGCCAACGCGTCTATAACCCAGCGCAGCGGGCACACGGACTCTATGCCAACGCGTCTATAACCCAGCGCAGCGGGCACACGGACTCTATGCCAACGCGTCTATAAACCAGCGCAGCGGGCACACGGACTCTATGCCAACGCGTCTATAACCCAGCGCAGCGGGCACATGGACTCTATGCCAACGCGTCTATAAACCAGCGCAGCGGGCACACGGACTCAATGCCAACGCGTCTATAACCCAGCGCAGCGGGCACACGGACTCTATGCCAACGCATCTATAACCCAGCGCAGCGGGCACACGGACTCTATGCCAACGCATCTATAACCCAGCGCAGCGGGCACACGGACTCTATGCCAACGCGTCTATAAACCAGCGCAGCGGGCACACGGACTCTATGCCAACGCATCTATAACCCAGCGCAGCGGGCACACGGACTCTATGCCAACGCGTCTATAAACCAGCGCAGCGGGCACACGGACTCTATGCCAACGCGTCTATAACCCAGCGCAGCGGGCACACGGACTCTATGCCAACGCGTATATAACCCAGCGCAGCGGGCACACGGACTCTATGCCAACGCATCTATAACCCAGCGCAGCGGGCACACGGACTCTATGCCAACGCATCTATAACCAGCGCAGCGGGCACACAGACTCTATGCCAACGCGTCTATAACCCAGCACAGCGGGCACACGGACTCTATGCCAACGCATCTATAAACCAGCGCAGCGGGCACACGGACTCTATGCCAACGCATCTATAACCCAGCGCAGCGGGCACACGGACTCTGTGCCAACGCATCTATAACCCAGCGCAGCGGGCACACGGACTCTATGCCAACGCATCTATAAACCAGCGCAGCGGGCACATGGACTCTATGCCAACGCGTCTATAACCCAGCGCAGCGGGCACACGGACTCTATGCCAACGCGTATATAACCCAGCGCAGCGGGCACACGGACTCTATGCCAACGCATCTATAAACCAGCGCAGCGGGCACACGGACTCTATGCCAACGCGTATATAACCCAGCGCAGCGGGCACACGGACTCTATGCCAACGCATCTATAACCCAGCGCAGCGGGCACACGGACTCTATGCCAACGCATCTATAACCCAGCGCAGCGGGCACACGGACTCTATGCCAACGCATCTATAACCCATCGCAGCGGGCACACGGACTCTATGCCAACGCATCTATAACCCAGCGCAGCGGGCACACGGACTCTATGCCAACGCATCTATAACCCAGCGCAGCGGGCACACGGACTCTATGCCAACGCGTCTATAACCCAGCGCAGCGGGCACACGGACTCTATGCCAACGCATCTATAAACCAGCGCAGCGGGCACACGGACTCTATGCCAACGCATCTATAACCCAGCGCAACGGGCACACGGACTCTATGCCAACGCATCTATAACCCATCGCAGCGGGCACACGGACTCTATGCCAACGCGTCTATAACCCAGCGCAGCGGGCACACGGACTCTATGCCAACGCATCTATAAACCAGCGCAGCGGGCACACGGACTCTATGCCAACGCATCTATAACCCAGCGCAACGGGCACACGGACTCTATGCCAACGCGTCTATAACCCAGCGCAGCGGGCACACGGACTCTATGCCAACGCATCTATAACCCATCGCAGCGGGCACACGGACTCTATGCCAACGCATCTATAACCCAGCGCAGCGGGCACACGGACTCTATGCCAACGCATCTATAACCCAGCGCAGCGGGCACACGGACTCTATGCCAACGCGTCTATAACCCAGCGCAGCGGGCACACGGACTCTATGCCAACGCATCTATAACCCAGCGCAGCGGGCACACGGACTCTATGCCAACGCATCTATAACCCAGCGCAGCGGGCACACGGACTCTATGCCAACGCATCTATAACCCATCGCAGCGGGCACACGGACTCTATGCCAACGCATCTATAACCCAGCACAGCGGGCACACGGACTTTATGCCAACGCATCTATAACCCAGCGCAGCGGGCACATGGACTCTATGCCAACGCATCTATAACCCAGCGCAGCGGGCACACGGACTCTATGCCAACGCATCTATAACCCCAGCGCAGCGGGCACACGGACTCTATGCCAACGCGTCTATAAACCAGCGCAGCGGCACACGGACTCTATGCCAACGCGTCTATAAACCAGCGCAGCGGGCACACGGACTCTATGCCAACGCGTCTATAACCCAGCGGGCACACGGACTCTATGCCAACGCGTATATAACCCAGCGCAGCGGGCACACGGACTCTATGCCAACGCGTCTATAACCCAGCGCAGCGGGCACACGGACTCTATGCCAACGCGTCTATAAACCATCGCAGCGGGCACACGGACTCTATGCCAACGCGTCTATAACCCAGCGCAGCGGGCACACGGACTCTGTGCCAACGCATCTATAACCCAGCGCAGCGGGCACACGGACTCTATGCCAACGCATCTATAACCCAGCACAGCGGGCACACGGACTCTATGCCAACGCGTCTATAACCCAGCGCAGCGGGCACACGGACTCTATGCCAACGCATCTATAACCCAGCGCAGCGGGCACACGGACTCTATGCCAACGCGTCTATAACCCATCGCAGCGGGCACACGGACTCTATGCCAACGCGTCTATAACCCAGCGCAGCGGGCACACGGACTCTATGCCAACGCATCTATAACCCAGCGCAGCGGGCACACGGACTCTATGCCAACGCGTCTATAACCCATCGCAGCGGGCACACGGACTCTATGCCAACGCGTCTATAACCCAGCGCAGCGGGCACACGGACTCTATGCCAACGCGTCTATAAACCAGCGCAGCGGGCACACGGACTCTATGCCAACGCGTATATAACCCATCGCAGCGGGCACACGGACTCTATGCCAACGCGTCTATAACCCAGCGCAGCGGGCACACGGACTCTATGCCAACGCGTATATAACCCATCGCAGCGGGCACACGGACTCTATGCCAACGCGTATATAACCCAGCGCAGCGGGCACACGGACTCTATGCCAACGCGTCTATAACCCAGCGCAGCGGGCACACGGACTCTATGCCAACGCGTATATAACCCATCGCAGCGGGCACACGGACTCTATGCCAACGCGTATATAACCCAGCGCAGCGGGCACACGGACTCTATGCCAACGCATCTATAACCCAGCGCAGCGGGCACACGGACTCTATGCCAACGCGTCTATAACCCATCGCAGCGGGCACACGGGCTCTATGCCAACGCATCTATAAACCAGCGCAGCGGGCACACGGACTCTATGCCAACGCATCTATAACCCAGCGCAGCGGGCACACGGACTCTATGCCAACGCATCTATAACCCAGCGCAGCGGGCACACGGACTCTATGCCAACGCATCTATAACCCAGCGCAGCGGGCACACGGACTCTATGCCAACGCGTCTATAACCCAGCGCAGCGGGCACACGGACTCTATGCCAACGCGTATATAACCCATCGCAGCGGGCACACGGACTCTATGCCAACGCGTATATAACCCAGCGCAGCGGGCACACGGACTCTATGCCAACGCGTCTATAACCCAGCGCAGCGGGCACACGGACTCTATGCCAACGCGTATATAACCCAGCGCAGCGGGCACACGGACTCTATGCCAACGCGTATATAACCCAGCGCAGCGGGCACACGGACTCTATGCCAACGCGTCTATAACCCAGCGCAGCGGGCACACGGACTCTATGCCAACGCGTCTATAACCCATCGCAGCGGGCACACGGACTCTATGCCAACGCGTCTATAACCCAGCGCAGCGGGCACACGGACTCTATGCCAACGCATCTATAACCCAGCGCAGCGGGCACACGGACTCTATGCCAACGCGTCTATAACCCATCGCAGCGGGCACACGGGCTCTATGCCAACGCATCTATAAACCAGCGCAGCGGGCACACGGACTCTATGCCAACGCATCTATAACCCAGCGCAGCGGGCACACGGACTCTATGCCAACGCATCTATAACCCAGCGCAGCGGGCACACGGACTCTATGCCAACGCATCTATAACCCAGCGCAGCGGGCACACAGTAACAGCTTGAAATACAAAACACAGATATAACCCACCAGAAAATGTAGAACAAAATACAAACGAGATGAAGGAAAATAGTGCAAAAATAATATATGCCGGTTTATCAAACCTATGGAAAATATGTATAAAATATGATATTATATCAACATGTTTATTCCATATATGATTAAATGGAAAAAGTGTAACAAACAATCCATGTAAAAAATAAGTTTGTAATAAAATGCATATACCCATATTGTGTTACAAGGCATCACACCTGTTATATACCTTGTGATAGTAAGGTTGTATCCAGCGCTTCCTGTGCTATATTCTGGAGCTGTCATTGCTCCGGCAGAGCTGTGAATAGGTTCTGCTGAGGTGTCAGAGTTTTGCAGTAACTTTACATGGAATATAATCCATGAGGTGCAGGAATGTGCGGTGTTACAGTATAAACTGTATCTATTGATCAGTGTGTGTCCAGAGAGATGACCCTGTGTTGATCTCAGTGCCCTGTCCATTGTCCTGAAACGTTCTGCTGCCTCTCTGGGTTTGTTCTATACCAGGATCCACCCTATAAATGTCTCGGAGAGAACATCCCTCACAGTGTGACACTTTTTCTACAAGTGTTTGCATTGATCACTATTGGCCCCTGTATAGTGTGAAGATTAAACCCAAGAGTCTTGCAGCTCTGCTCCTCTTTGCTGCACTAGACACATCCAAATCCAAATCAAATCAGCTTTCAAAGCATGAATAAAAAGGGGGTAGGATTCAATGATTAAACAGTACATGTATAACAGGGGGTAGGGTATAATGATTACACCGTACATGAATAACAGGGGGTAGGGTATCATGATTACACAGTACATGTATAACAGGGGGTAGGGTATCATGATTACACAGTACATGAATAACAGGGGGTGGGGTATAATGATTACACAGCACATGAATAACAGGGGGTAGGGTATAATGATTACACAGTACATGAATAACGGGGGTAGGTATCATGATTACACAGTACATGAATAACAGGGGGTGGGGTATAATGATTACACGGTACATGTATAACAGGGGGTAGGGTATAATGATTACACAGTACATGTATAACAGGGGGTAGGGTATAATGATTAAACAGTACATGAATAACAGGGGGTAGGGTATCATGGTTACACAGTACATGAATATATACACACACACACGTGTGTGTGTGTCTGTGTGTGTGTGTGTGTGTGTGTGTGTGTGTGTGTGTGTGTGTGTGTGTATATATATATATATATATATATATATATATAGCAACTGTAAATATTCCTGTATATTCATTTGAATGTCTTAGACAGGTCTGCAACCCTGCCTTTCACCATTATCACCCAGCACACAGCACTGTGTGCTCATTTGCATGTCATTTCCCAGAATCCCTTGCTGCAGTGGAAGTGCTGTGTGCTGTGTGCTGTGTCAGCAACCAACCTCACACTGATGATACCCATCAAGGTTGAAACATGTCTGTGAGTGGGTTAACTGACTTTGCATCTCCCTTGCTTAAAAGCTGTGTTACATTACTAAAAGTGTGTGTAGATACTATGTGGTCCCTACTGGCATATAGGGATGGAATAACATAGAGTATATATATGTGTAAGAGACAGCTTTGTGTGCATACATATAGTGCAGTATGTAAATACATGGCCTCTAGCACTCATGGGAAGAGAGTTCTCGTGTCAATAGTGACTCATAAAACGATCTCGGTATATACACCCACCCACGTGTGTGTGTGTGTGTGTGTGTGTGCGTGCGTGCGTGCGTATATATATATAATGTGGAACATGTTTACCAGGCCAAAGTCCAGCAAAAAGACACAGCACACTGTGTAGTATAACACAGGAATGGAATTCACACGGGATGCACCATAGAAAGCTCATCTCTATCTGTCATTTTACGTATATTGCTATTTATAGGGATCTTGTCAGTCTTTTTGTGTGTTTACATATTTTATAACTCTCATTTTTATTTGGTATTACAGTGCGTACATAATATCACCACCTATTGGCATACGTTACAGAATACACAATTTTATCATCAAAACAGTGACACTTAGACAGGATATTAGACAGACGTAATGAACCACACGTAAACCACATCACTAGGACAGACAGGACAAACAAGACTGGGGTGGGACACAGTAGGGTGGGGGGGGGGGACACCTGGAGCTGCTGCATCAGAGCGGAGGAACTGCTTTTTGCTCTGTGTGTACGCTAGGGTGTATTGTGGATGTCTCAATAGTTCTACGTTCTCCGTCGCTATGTCAACGTCCCGTCGGGTCTGCTCTGTCCAAGGAGAACGCATTTATATATATTAGTGCAAAATTGTGGCGGCGTCCACCCCCGGGATGTCTGTTTGGGCCAGCCATGGGGCCCATACGTTTAGAAATTTGGGACCAGAGTCGTTGATCCAACTCGTCAACTGTTCCATCTGGCAGACATGCCAAATTCTGTTCCTGATTTTGGCTATAGTGGGTAATTCCTGTTGTCTCCATACCGCTGCGATCTCACACCTCGTGGCGGTTGCGAAATGTGCAACCAATTTGAGTGTCGCGTTGGACACGCCCTGAGGCCCTCTGCCCACGAGTAACAGCCACGGGTCCAGGGGGACCTCCAAGTTGAGGATCCTTTCTAGCCATTCCCTAATAGATTCCCAAATCGGGACCACGTTCGGGCAAGACCACAGCATATGTTTTAAATCCGCAGTTTCCTCGCACTGTTTTGGACAGACCGGGGAATAGCCCTCGTTAAATTTAGATAATTTCAATGGGGTATGGTACCACCGCATTAGGACTTTATATGCGTTCTCCCTTAACGTGGCACAGATTGAGCTTTTGGTTGCTGCCTGTAATATTTGATCCCATTCCTCATCCTCTAGCGTCTCCCCTAAATCTGTCTCCCACTGTCGCATGTATTTCAGTCGGGGGGCGTCGGACAGATCACCTCCCTTATACATCCGAAAAGTTAGTCCCCGTGTGTCTGTCTCTCTGGAACACAGCTGTTCGAAATTGGTTTGTGCCGGGCGAACCGGGAATTTATTATAGAAAGCCCTGACCTGGGGGAATCTGAATAATTCTGTGTTGGGTAGCTTTTTCTCATCCTTAATCATATCGAACGTCTTGATATATTTACTTCCTTCCAGGTCCTTTAATCTTAGATACCCCGCTTGCGTCCATTTTACAAATTTGTCACCTAACAGCCCTGGAGCAAAATCCGGATTTCCCACCAGGGGGGTCATCAAATACTGTCGTGTGGTCAATTTAGCTTTAAATTTAGATGACTCCCAGACCGCTAGCGAGTTCGCAATTGCACAGAGTGGTAACCCTATTGATTTCTTGCACTGTTTTGGAAGCCAAATCAGATCATGTAGTTTTACTGGTGCGCAGCATTCTGTTTCTAGGGCCACCCATCTTCTATTTGCTGGGTTCGAGTGCCACTGGACAACTTGGCATAATTGTGCCGCCTTGTAGTATGCCAACAAGCAAGATACCGATAACCCTCCTCTTGTTACTGGCTTTGTTAGTATGTTTTTCGCAATTCGTGGGCTTTTTTTATTCCAAATAAATTGAATAATGTGAGCCTGCAGCGTGAGGACATCAGTCCTAACAAGAGGTATCGGGAGGGCTTGAAACAGATATAACAATTTAGGCAACAGGTTCATTTTGACGCTGTTGATCCGCCCAAACCATGATATGCCATAACCCGCCCAAACCCTGAGATCCTCCTTCAGTTTCTTCATCATTCTGGGGAAATTTGCTTTATATAGTGTGTTGTAGTCCTTTGTGATATATACCCCTAAATATTTGATAGCAAAGGGTTGCCATTTAAAATTGAAGTTGAGCTCTATCAATTTTTCGACCGGCTTGGGTAGATTGATGTTAAGCGCTTCCGACTTGGCCTGGTTAATTTTAAACCCCGACACCAAGCTGAAAGATCCCAAGATCGCAAAGATGTTGGGCAAGGAGGTGAGGGGTTTTGACAGTGTCAAGATGACATCGTGTGCGTATAACGCTACTTTATGTTTCTGCTCCCCTAAATCTATCCCTGTTATATCTGGGCTTGCTCTGGGCTTGCTTGCTAGCGGTTCTATGCAGAGAGCAAATAGTAACGGTGAAAGTGGTCATCCTTGTCTTGTCCCGCTACGGATGTTAAATACCTCCGAGGGGAACCCTTGGTGTCGCACCCTTTCAGTGGGACCATTGTAAAGGGCTAGTATTGCCTCTAGGAGGCACCCCCCGAACCCAAACGCCCCCAGCGTCTCCCTGAGGAAGGGCCAATCAATCCTATCAAAGGCCTTTTCGGCGTCCAGACTCAATAACATAGACGGAATATTTTTCTTTTTTGCCAGATCAATCAAATCTACAATCCGCCTAGTATTGTCTGCCGCCTGCCTGCCCCCAATAAAGCCTACTTGATCCGGGTGAATCAGCCCCGGAAGGACAATGCCCACCCTGTTAGCTAATAATTTTGTGAAGATTTTAGTGTCTGAATTGATCAGGGATATTGGCCGGTAGCTCTTGACGTCTGCCGGGTCCTTACCAGGTTTGTGGATCACAGAGATAGACGCCTGGAGCATCTGCGCCGGGAGGGGCTCTCCTGCTAGAATCCCTTTAAATAGGGACCGCAAGTGGGGAGCCAGAATCTTGACGAATTTTTTATAAAATAAATTTGAAAATCCGTCTGGACCAGGGGCTTTAGCGGGTTTAAGGGACTTCATTACCTCTGTTACTTCCTCGAGGGTGAAGTCGCCCTGGAGTGCCTCCCTATCCTCCCTGCTCAAGGTAGGTAGATTTGCCTCTTTTAGAAATTTGTTCAGAGCTGCTGCAGTCTTTTGTGTGTGGCTGACCTTATCTCCGTCATATAGTGTGGCGTAATAATTCTTAAACACCTCCACTATTTGTCTAGGATCAGAGGTAAGGTCTCCCCCTTGAGATTTGATGGATGCTATGCGGAAATTTGGAAGCTTGTTTCCGAGCTTATTGGCTAATAAGGTATCTGGCTTGTTGGCTTTCTCGTAGAATCTGCGCTTTGACCATGCCAACTCCTTCTTGGCCTGAGAGGACAGCACCAGGTTAAGTTTAATTTTAGTGTCGCTCAGTTCTTTCCAAACCAACCTATCCTTATGAATTTTGTGTTGAGCAGTGAGATGTGCCAACTTCTCCCGTAGCTCTTTTACTTTCGCCTCCTTCGCTCTCTTTCTTTTACCTGCTATGTTCAACAACACCCCCCTCATGGTAGCCTTATGGGCCTCCCAGAGCGTGGACTGAGCCGTCACACTGCCTGTGTTGTCCCGAAAATATTCTTTGATTCGCTCACCAATCTCTTTTGCAGTTACGGGGCATTTAAGGAGGAGCTCGTTGAGCTTCCAGTTTGCTCCAGGTCTGTCTAATGTGTCTAATGTGCACCGCAGCTCTACCGGTGCGTGGTCGGACCACGAGATTCCATGGATCTCTGTGTGCCCCACCACTGGAACCACTCTATTGGATACCAGGAGGTAATCTATCCGACTGTAACGATTGTGTGGGTGGGAAAAAAAGGTATATTCCCGTGCGTTGGGATGTTGTTCCCGCCAGATATCTATCAACTGACAGTCTTGCATGCCCTTATGTATGGTTAGTATGTCCTGTTTGTGGGATGGGTTAGGTCTTGTACATCTGTCCAGGTCAGGGTCTAATGTGCGGTTAAGATCGCCTGCTAAAAAGATATGTCCCTTCGCGACCGTGTGTAATTTATTAAAGAACTGCATAAAGAATGCAGAACTCATCTCGCATGGGGCGTAGACTGACACTAATGTCAGAGGTTGGCTTCGTATCATCCCCATAAGGATTATATATCGACCTTCTGGGTCCGCATAGTGTTTGTTTATATCTAGCGCTAGGTTATTGTGTGTTAAGATAGCCACCCCACTTTTCTTTGCCTTGGTTGAGGCAAGATAAAATGTTCTGTAATTTTTGTCTAAATATTTCGGGTGATTGGAGCGGGAAAAGTGGGTTTCTTGTAGAAAAATTATATCGGCTTTCAGTCGGTTATAATCTTTGAATGCGATTCTACGTTTAACCAGGCTGTTAAACCCTTTAACATTATGTGTGATCATTATTAGCTCATTACTCATCTTGTCTGCGGCAATGGTGCGCTCCGTTAGCAAGGTCATCTGGGCCGTTTGTTGGTCCACAAACTCCATCTGCTGATGGGTATCTGCAGGTCTCCCTCTTCCTGTAGGTTGGTGCACTATGGGGGGGGAGAGACGAGAGGGGGGGGGATACCTAGACAAACATAAACAAAACATATAAACAGTGATCTCAGAGCCTCTGTACCAGTACCCTGGCTGTGAGACCAACGCCCTTGGGCACTCAGTGTAGGCAGCCAGGTACACACATTCCCCCAGCCCTCCTCCCTCCCTCACTGAAATCCCCTCCCAAGGGACTTTGCCGGCCAATGTGGTTGATGTCTTTTCCCGCTCCGGCGGACGGCCCATGCAGGAACAGAAGCAGGCTCAAACCCTGCTGTCCGGCCTCCCTCCTACAAAATCTTCAAACAACAACTAGCAAACAATGCTTTCCTACGATCATTCCTACGTACTCCACTTTACGGTACCCTGCCTCTCCCCCTTGTAATACATTATCCTTGTACCCCTAATTGGAGCTAATAATCACGCCTCTGTGTCTCTATGTGGCGCCTCCGGCCTTTGCTTGGCCTGGTCCCATCTATCCCTCCACTTTCTGTGGCTGTTGACCTGAATGAGCGGGACCACCGTATACAGAGATGAACCGACTGCAACGGAATCAAGCATAAATCGGTTTTCTGGGGCCTTTTGATCTCCTTGTTGTTCTCGCTCCCTCCCATCTATCTTCCCGTGTGTGTATTGCCCTCTCACCTCTATCTTTCACTTATTTAATCACTTCCCCATCCCTTATCTCTCTCCATCACTTCCATAAATCCTTCTCTTAAGCTAACCTACTCTTACCTTCCAATATTTCACATCCCCCTCCTTTCCCGATAACCTACCTACTCCTCGCTGCTTCACCTCCCTACTCCTCCCCTCTCCCTCCTCCAACCCGTCTACCTACTACTTCTCTCCTTCTAACCACTTACCCTGAACCACCTACTTAATCTACTTACCCCATCCTTTCTTGCCCTATTACCCGTCCCCCTCCTTCCTTTCCACCTCACTTTCCCCCCTCTCCCCTATATTACCCACCCTATCTGCGCTACCCGTTCCCCTCTTATCTGTTTCTCCGGCTGTCTGAGCTCTCTCCCCCCTGCCCCCCTCAGCTCCGTAATGAATCACGTCTACAAAAGTTTCTTTTATTGTCCGCCGGTGCCGTCCATGTCGATCCCCGCGTGGTGCTCCGTCGCCGTCACTTTCCGACTTCCTAGTCTGTGTGCAGGTGTCTGGGGTCTCTGCTGCTCCCGGTGGTCCCTTCCTCTTGATGTCCGTTCGCTCACTCGCCGGCGCTGTTACTTCCGGCTCATCCAGATGAAGTCGCGGCTAGGGTCTCCTCTGCTCCTCGCCACCTCCAAGATGGCCGCTCCGGGTCCCACCCCTTCCGGTGACGTATTTCATCTGGACGCCATTTTGGATTTGACAACTCACCGAGGCGGACGCATCATCTACATGGCTTCCCGCTCACCTCGATCTTCCCGCCTTCCTGGTTCTGCGTTCCATGCTGCCTGTGCCGTCTCCGCCATCTTGGGTGCCATGCCATCTCCACGAGGTAAGTCCAAAAGAGTTTTTTAACAGGTGCCCGACGTCCCGGGTATGCGGCATACACCCGCTCCGGTAAGGGGGGGGGGGGGGCGAGGTACATTAGTCCAGGGCAAAGGTGTATATTTCCTAACTTTTCGAACATCAAACTTTCAACTTTATTAAAGTACAAACTGTGGTGAAACATGATAATTATACGTTTCCTCATCCTTGAGTGGCCCCTTCATCAGCTGTGCTTCCGACTGTGGTCCAGGATGGGCCCGGGGCCGGTTCTTCTGTCTCGGAGCTCGTGGGGGTCAGCCGCAGCCCCAATTTCTTCAGGTACGCCTCACCTTCTCCTGGGGCTTTCATGCTGATTGGGCGTCCATTTTTGATCACTATCAGCCCAAAAGGAAATGCCCAGCGGTATCGGATTGCCTTATCCCTGAGGCATTTAGTTATGGGCCACAGCTCTCTTCGCCGGGCTAGAGTAGTTGGGGCTATGTCCTGGTACACCGCTATTTTAGTGCCCTCAAATTCTCTCAGGGGTGCGTTCCTCGCGTGCTGCAGCACCGCTTCCCGGGTCTTATAGTGATGGAGCCGCACTATAATGTCTCGCGGTTGTTCTGTCGGTTGCGGCTTGGACCGGAGCGCCCGATGGCACCTATCCATCCCCAATTTATTTTGCGGGGAATCTGGAAATATATGGGTGAGCCACCGCACCACGAACTCCTCACAGTCCCCCACATTTTCTGGGACTCCTCGTAAGCGGACATTATTTCGTCGGTCGCGGTTTTCCGCGTCTTCTTGTCTGTCCTTTAATTCATTAATTTGCGCCTGCAGGTCCGCTGTCTTTTTTGCATTGCGCAGGCCAACCTTGGCGTTAGCATCCACCTTCACTTCAAGCTCCTGCGTTCTGGCCCCCAGGCTCCCTACCTCCTTTCCCATGGCTCTAATTTCAGCCTGCAACATGGATTTTAAGTCCGTGTACAGCCTTTCAAAATCGCAGCGTCTTACAGGTAGCAGACCCTGATCCTCCCCTGTATCCCCCTCCTCCTCCGATTCTGATCCAGTGCGGGAGGTGGGCGCCATTGCTGCCGTGGCTCTGCTCGGTTTACCTCCGGCAAAATACTCTGGGAGCCCCTTCTTCTTAGGGGTTTTAGCTATCTTCTTGGACATCCTGGATGTTTAGTTGTTATAATGTGGTGTTTTTATGCATGTATTGCCAGTTTTGTTGTTCTTTGCATTAGAAAGACAGGGAGTGAGGCACAGAGCTCTCAGGTTAAGCTTCCATGCTCCTGGCTTCCCAGCATGCACCTCGTGTTTACATATTTTAATCCCTTAGCACCCCCAGGTTTTTCCCTTTCAATTATATTATTCCTTGTTTTGGTTGTGACAACTCTGACATTAGAATTATATTTATTTTTGGGTTCTGGGTTAGCCTTTGTATTTATATAGAGTAGTGTTAGCGACTTTTCCCTTTTGTGATATGTTTTTTAAATATATATAGTATTGTATGGCGTGTCTTTATTTATATAGCGCCAAAAGTGTACTCAGCGCTTCACAAAGAAAACAGTACAGGGAATTATAATAATACAATAAATGCAGCAAAATCAGACAATGGGAAAGGAAATCCCTGCCCCGAAGAGCTTACAATCTAAGGTTTGAGAGGAATTTACAGACACAGCAGGGGAGGGAATAAGTGCAATAGGTGGCAGTGCTAGGTCACAATCGGTGGTAGGAGGGACTGTGGGTGTGGGACAGTAGCCATGAGTGCAGGCTATTGGGATGCTTGATTTGTGGGGCGAGTTTTAAGGTTTGTCAGTATTAAATCAGCAGGTTAACACCATTAGCAGGGGAAGAGGTGGCAGGGAGGCGTGGGTGAGAGCAGGTATGTACATGGCTGGGTGCAGGATTAGGAGAGATCCCCAGCACCAGGAAGGAGTAGATAGAGGGTATGAATAGAGGATTTGTGCGGGTGCTTTTTATTGAGGGGTAAAGAAGCTGTTGGGAAAGAGGTGTATAAATAATGGTGCAGTGTATGGGCACAGGCATAGGGGGGGGAGGAGAGAGGAAGAAATGTGGATAGGAGGGGAGTGGGGAAGTTGGAGAGAACAGAGACGTTTACAAAGGAGTGAGGAAACCTTAAACAGAAAAGCAATGAGGGCATAATGAGCTGCATGAGAAGAGTCTACACCAGGTACTGGAGGATAGGAAGAGTACAAACTATCACAGCTTTTAGAAAATCAAGTTCAAGTTCTCACAGTTACAAGGCTGTTGTTATTGTGCAGAGTCCAGGTCTTCCTCTAATCTTCACCTTCAATTTTAACTCCAAAATTAATTCTACAGACACTTTAAATGCAACACTTAAGATGTTACCTATAAAAACACGTTTATATCACGTGGATCTGAGAAATACATAGTAACCAGTGCATATTGTGAGAACACGTTTATATCACATGGATCTGAGAGATACATAGTAACAAGTGTGCAGTGAGAACACCTTTATATCACGTGGATCTGAGAGATACATAGTAACCAGTGCGCAGTGAAAACACGTTTATATCACGTGGTCTGAGAGATACATAGTAACCAGTGCGCAGTGAGAACACGTTTATATCACATGGTCTGAGAAATACATAGTAACCAGTGCGCAGTGAGAACACGTTTATATCACATGTTCTGAGAGATACATAGTAACCAGTGCGCAGTGAGAACACGTTTATATCACGTGGATCTGATACATAGTAACCAGTGCGCAGTGAGAACACGTTTATATCACGTGGATCTGATACATAGTAACCAGTGCGCAGTGAGAACACGTTTATATCACGTGGTCTGAGAGATACATACAGTAGTAACCAGTGCGCAGTGAGAACACGTTTATATCACGTGGATCTGAGAAATACATAGTAACAAGTGCGCAGTGAGAACACGTTTATATCACGTGGTCTGAGAGATACATAGTAACCAGTGCGCAGTGAGAACACGTTTATATCACATGTTCTGAGAGATACATAGTAACCAGTGCGCAGTGAGAACACGTTTATATCACATGGATCTGAGAAATACATAGTAACCAGTGTGCAGTGAGAACACGTTTATATCACGTGGATCTGATACATAGTAACCAGTGCGCAGTGAGAACACGTTTATATCACGTGGATCTGATACATAGTAACCAGTGCGCAGTGCGAACACGTTTATATCACGTGGTCTGAGAGATACATAGTAACCAGTGCGCAGTGAGAACACGTTTATATCACGTGGTCTGAGAGATACATAGTAACCAGTGCGCAGTGAGAACACGTTTATATCACGTGGTCTGAGAAATACATAGTAACCAGTGCGCAGTGAGAACACGTTTATATCACGTGGTCTGAGAAATACATAGCAACCAGTGCGCAGTGAGAACACGTTTATATCACGTGGTCTGAGAAATACATAGTAACCAGTGCGCAGTGAGAACACCTTTATATCACGTGGATCTGAGAAATACATAGTAACCAGTGCGCAGTGAGAACACGTTTATATCACGTGGTCTGAGAGATACATAGTAACCAGTGCGCAGTGAGAACACGTCTATATCACGTGGTCTGAGAGATACATAGTAACCAGTGTGCAGTGAGAACACGTTTATATCACGTGGATCTGAGAGATACATAGTAACCAGTGTGCAGTGAGAACACGTTTATATCACGTGGATCTGAGAAATACATAGTAACCAGTGCGCAGTGAGAACACGTTTATATCACGTGGATCTGAGAGATACATAGTAACCAGTGTGCAGTGAGAACACGTTTATATCACGTGGATCTGAGAAATACATAGTAACCAGTGCGCAGTGAGAACACATTTATATCACGTGGTCTGAGAAATACATAGTAACTAGTGTGCAGTAAGAAAACACGTTTATATCACGTGGATCTGAGAAATACATAGTAACCAGTGCGCAGTGAGAACACGTTTATATCACGTGGTCTGAGAAATACATAGTAACCAGTGCGCAGTGAGAACACGTTTATATCACGTGGTCTGAGAGATACATAGTAACCAGTGCGCAGTGAGAACACGTCTATATCACGTGGTCTGAGAGATACATAGTAACCAGTGTGCAGTGAGAACACGTTTATATCACGTGGATCTGAGAGATACATAGTAACCAGTGTGCAGTGAGAACACGTTTATATCACGTGGATCTGAGAAATACATAGTAACCAGTGCGCAGTGAGAACACGTTTATATCACGTGGATCTGAGAGATACATAGTAACCAGTGTGCAGTGAGAACACGTTTATATCACGTGGATCTGAGAAATACATAGTAACCAGTGCGCAGTGAGAACACATTTATATCACGTGGTCTGAGAAATACATAGTAACTAGTGTGCAGTAAGAAAACACGTTTATATCACGTGGATCTGAGAAATACATAGTAACCAGTGCGCAGTGAGAACACGTTTATATCACGTGGTCTGAGAAATACATAGTAACCAGTGCGCAGTGAGAACACGTTTATATCACGTGGATCTGAGAGATACATAGTAACCAGAGCGCAGTGAGAACACGTTTATATCACATGTTCTGAGAGATACATAGTAACCAGTGCGCAGTGAGAACACGTTTATAACGTGGTCTGAAAGAAATAGTAACCAGTGCGCAGTGAGAACACATTTATATAACGTGGTCTGAGAGAAACATAGTAACCAGTGCGCAGTGAGAACACGTCTATATCACGTGGATCTGAGAAAAACATAGTAACCAGTGCGCAGTGAGATCACGTTTATAACACGTGGATCTGAGAGATACATAGTAACCAGTGCGCAGTGATATCACGTTTATATCACGTGGTCTGAGAAATACATAGTAACAAGTGTGCCGTGAGATCACGTCTATATCACGTGGATCTGAGAAATACATAGTAACCATTGCGCAGTGAGAACACGTTTATATCACGTGGATCTGAGAGATACATATTAACCAGTGCGCAGTGAGAACACCTTTATATCACGTGGATCTGAGATACATAGTAACCAGTGCGCAGTGAGAACACGTTTATATCACGTGGATCTGAGAAATACATAGTAACCAGTGCGCAGTGAGAACACGTTAATATCACGTGGATCTGAGAGATACATAGTAACCAGTGTGCAGTGAGAACACATTTATATCACGTGGATCTGAGATACATAGTAACCAGTGCGCAGTGAGAACACATTTATATCACGTGGATCTGAGAAATACATAGTAACCAGTGCGCAGTGAGAACACGTTTATATCACGTGGATCTGAGAAATACATAGTAACCAGTGCGCAGTGAGAACACGTTTATATCACATGGATCTGAGAGATACATAGTAACCAGTGCGCAGTGAGAACACGTTTATATCACGTGGATCTGAGAGATACATAGTAACCAGTGCGCAGTGAAAACACGTTTATATCACGTGGTCTGAGAGATACATAGTAACCAGTGCGCAGTGAGAACACGTTTATATCACGTGGATCTGAGAGATACATAGTAACCAGTGTGCAGTGAGAACACGTTTATATCACGTGGATCTGAGAAATACATAGTAACCAGTGCGCAGTGAGAACACGTTTATATCACGTGGATCTGAGAGATACATAGTAACCAGTGTGCAGTGAGAACACGTTTATATCACGTGGATCTGAGAAATACATAGTAACCAGTGCGCAGTGAGAACACATTTATATCACGTGGTCTGAGAAATACATAGTAACTAGTGTGCAGTGAGAACACGTTTATATCACGTGGATCTGAGAAATACATAGTAACCAGTGCGCAGTGAGAACACGTTTATATCACGTGGTCTGAGAAATACATAGTAACCAGTGCGCAGTGAGAACACGTTTATATCACGTGGATCTGAGAGATACATAGTAACCAGAGCGCAGTGAGAACACGTTTATAACACATGTTCTGAGAGATACATAGTAACCAGTCCGCAGTGAGAACACGTTTATATCACGTGGATCTGAGAGATACATAGTAACCAGTGTGCAGTGAGAACACGTTTATATCACGTGGATCTGAGAAATACATAGTAACCAGTGCGCAGTGAGAACACGTTTATATCACGTGGATCTGAGAGATACATAGTAACCAGTGTGCAGTGAGAACACGTTTATATCACGTGGATCTGAGAAATACATAGTAACCAGTGCGCAGTGAGAACACATTTATATCACGTGGTCTGAGAAATACATAGTAACTAGTGTGCAGTGAGAACACGTTTATATCACGTGGATCTGAGAGATACATAATAACCAGTGCGCAGTGAGAACACGTTAATATCACGTGGATCTGAGAGATACATAGTAACCAGTGCGCAGTGAGAACACGTTAATATCACGTGGATCTGAGAGATACATAGTAACCAGTGCGCAGTGAGAACACGTCAATATCACGTGGATCTGAGAGATACATAGTAACCAGTGTGCAGTGAGAACACGTTTATAACGTGGTCTGAGAGAAACATAGTAACCAGTGCGCAGTGAAAACACATTTATATAACGTGGTCTGAGAGATACATAGTAACCAGTGCGCAGTGAGAACACGTCTATATCACGTGGATCTGAGAAAAACATAGTAACCAGTGCGCAGTGAGATCACGTTTATAACACGTGGATCTGAGAGATACATAGTAACCAGTGCGCAGTGATATCACGTTTATATCACGTGGATCTGAGAGATACATAGTAACCAGTGCGCAGTGAGAACACCTTTACATCACGTGGATCTGAGATACATAGTAACCAGTGCGCAGTGAGAACACCTTTATATCACGTGGATCTGAGATACATAGTAACCAGTGCGCAGTGAGAACACGTTTATATCACGTGGATCTGAGAAATACATAGTAACCAGTGCGCAGTGAGAACACGTTTATATCACGTGGATCTGAGAGATACATAGTAACCAGTGCGCAGTGAGAACACGTTTATATCACGTGGTCTGAGAGATACATAGTAACCAGAGCGCAGTGAGAACACGTTTATATCACGTGGATCTGAGAGATACATAGTAACCAGTGTGCAGGGAGAACACGTTTATATCACGTGGATCTGAGAGATACATAGTAACCAGTGCGCAGTTAGAACATGTTTATATCACGTGGATCTGAGAGATACATAGTAACCAGTGCGCAGTGAGAACACGTTTATATCACGTGGATCTGAGAAATACATAGTAACGAGTGCGCAGTGAGAACACGTTTATATCACGTGGATCTGAGAGATACATTGTAACCAGTGCGCAGTGAGAACACGTTTATATCACGTGGATCTGAGAAATACATAGTAACCAGTGCGCAGTGAGAACACGTTTATATCACATGGATCTGAGAGATACATAGTAACCAGTGCGCAGTGAGAACACGTTTATATCACGTGGATCTGAGATACATAGTAACCAGTGCGCAGTGAGAACACGTTTATATCACGTGGTCTGAGAGATACAAAGTAACCAGTGCGCAGTGAGAACACGTTTATATCACGTGGATCTGAGAGATACATAGTAACCAGTGAGCAGTGAGAACACGTTTATATCACGTGGATCTGAGAGATACATAGCAACCAGTGCGCAGTGAGAACACGTTTATATCACATGGATCTGAGAGATACATAGTAACCAGTGCGCAGTGAGAACACGTTTATATCACGTGGATCTGAGAGATACATAGTAACCAGTGCGCAGTGAGAACATGTTTATATCATGTGGATCTGAGAGATACATAGTAACCAGTGCGCAGTGAGAACACGTTTATATCACGTGGATCTGAGAGATACATAGTAACCAGTGCGCAGTTAGAACATGTTTATATCACGTGGTCTGAGAAATACATAGTAACCAGTGAGCAGTGAGAACACGTTTATATCACGTGGAACTGAGAAATACATAGTAACCAGTGCGCAGTGAGAACACGTTTATATCACGTGGATCTTAGAGATACATAGTAACCAGTGCGCAGTTAGAACACGTTTATATCACGTGAAACTGAGAGATACATAGTAACCAGTGCGCAGTGAGAACACGTTTATATCACGTGGATCTGAGAGATACATAGTAACCAGTGCGCAGTGAGAACACGTTTATATCATGTGGATCTGAGAGATACATAGTAACCAGTGCGCAGTGAGAACACGTTTATATCACGTGGATCTGAGAGATACATAGTAACAAGTGCGCAGTGAGAACACGTTTATATCACATGGTCTGAGAAATACATAGTAACCAGTGCGCAATGAGAACACGTTTATATCACGTGGATCTGACAGATACATAGTAACCAGTGCGCAGTGAGAACACGTTTATATCACGTGGATATGAGAAATACATAGTAACCAGTGCGCAGTGAGAACACGTTTATATCACGTGGATCTGAGAGATACATAGTAACCAGTGCGCAGTTAGAACACGTTTATATCACGTGGTCTGAGAAATACATAGTAACCAGTGCGCAGTGAGAACACGTTTATATCACGTGGTGGATCTGAGAAATACATAGTAACCAGTGCGCAGTGAGAACACGTTTATATCACGTGGATCTGAGAAATACATAGTAACCAGTGCGCAGTGAGAACACGTTTATATCACGTGGATCTGAGAAATACAGAGTACCAATGCGCAGTGAGAACACGTTTATATCACGTGGATCTGAGAAATACATAGTAACCAGTGCGCAGTGAGAACACGTTTATATCACGTGGATCTGAGAGATACATAGTAACCAGTGCGCAGTGAGAACACATTTATATCACGTGGATCTGAGAGATACACAGTAACCAGTGTGCAGTGAGAACACGTTTATATCACGTGGATCTGAGATACATAGTAACCAGTGCACAGTGAGAACACCTTTATATCACGTGGATCTGAGATACATAGTAACCAGTGCGCAGTGAGAACACTTTTATATCACGTGGATCTGAGAAATACATAGTAACCAGTGCGCAATGAGAACACGTTTATATCACGTGGTCTGAGAGATACATAGTAACCAGTGTGCAGTGAGAACACGTTTATATCACGTGGATCTGAGAGATACATAGTAACCAGTGCGCAGTGAGAACACGTTTATATTACGTGGATCTGAGAGATACATAGTAACCAGTGCGCAGTGAGAACACGTTTATATCACGTGGTCTGAGAGATACATAGTAACCAGTGCGCAGTGAGAACACATTTATATCACGTGGATCTGAGAGATACATAGTAACCAGTGCGCAGTGAGAACACGTTTATATCACGTGGATCTGAGAGATACATAGTAACCAGTGCGCAGTGAGAACACGTTTATATCACGTGGATCTGAGAGATACATAGTAACCAGTGCGCAGTGAGAACACGTTTATATGACGTGGATTTGAGAAATACATAGTAACCAGTGCGCAGTGAGAACACGTTTATATCACATGGATCTGAGAGATACATAGTAACCAGTGCGCAGTGAGAACACGTTTATATCATGTGGAACTGAGAAATACATAGTAACCAGTGCGCAGTGAGAACACGTTTATATCACGTGGTCTGAGAAATACATAGTAACCAGTGCGCAGTGAGAAAACGTTTATATCACGTGGTCTGAGAAATATATAGCAACCAGTGCGCAGTGAGAACACGTTTATATCACGTGGTCTGAGAGATACATAGTAACCAGTGCGCAGTGAGAACACATTTATATCACGTGGTCTGAGAAATACATAGTAACCAGTGCGCAGTGAGAACACGTTTATATCACGTGGATCTGAGAAATACATAGTAACCAGTGCGCAGTGAGAACACGTTTATATCACGTGGTGGATCTGAGAAATACATAGTAACCAGTGCGCAGTGAGAACACGTTTATATCACGTGGTCTGAGAAATACATAGTAACCAGTGCGCAGTGAGAACACGTTTATATCACGTGGATCTGAGAGATACAGAGTAACAAGTGCGCAGTGAGAACACGTTTATATCACGTGGATCTGAGAAATTCATAGTAACCAGTGCGCAGTGAGAACACGTTTATATCACGTGGATCTGAGAGATACATAGTAACCAGTGCGCAGTGAGAACGCGTGTTTATCACGTGGATCTGAGAGATACATAGTAACCAGTGTGCAGTGAGAACACGTTTATATCACGTGGATCTGAGAGATATCCGGTGCCGTGAGCTGCAGAAATTATCACACTCACAAATGTTAAATTGTGAGGAAAAGAAGCAAAATTAAATTGCAATTTCACCTTCACATAAAGGTTAGCGAGGGACAGAAAGTACAAACCTGCAAAGTATTTTTTTAAAGAAATTGCTTTACATATTTTAATTCCGGCATTTCCCTGAGGGTTTGGATATTTCTGTCACATAGTTATCCAATTAAAATGAAAAGTTGGTGCGTCTTCCTTTAGGCGCGGACAGCTGCCAGCTGCTAAGTTTTATAAAGTCTTTAATCTTTTCCATAAATATTTAACAAGAATTGCTCGATACTGAGGTGAGAAATAAAAGAGAAAATAGCCAGAATAACCCGCAGCGTCTGCATGAATCCGGGAAGTAAACGCAGCGCGTGGAGACACGGTGATTACTAACAGTGCTGATGTATATTAACAACTTGGCTAATCTCTGGACTATTATTGTGTCATCACGTCCAGTTAGAAAGAAAATGCAGTCATATCTGAATATTACTATATACAGTATATAAAGAATTTCATGTATAAAGCTGTACTCAATGCTCAGCCAGACTGATCTAACTGCACTGATACAGAGGCACATGCGTAGTTACACACCCACACCATGTTCTGGGGCAATGAACTGGAACCACTGTAACCTGCTTAAAAATAAAATGCAGGTTCCACTCTGGGGGTTTGGAAGATAAGCCCCAAAAATCCATTTCTGCTAGAAAATTGGAGAGTGAATTCTTTCTGGAAATGGATTTTCATAGTCCAGTGAAATGACCGATATATGGCTCTGTGCTAATGGGGTGAGATGGGGGGCTCTGTGCTAATGGGGAGATGGGGGGCTCTGTGCTAATGGGGTGAGGAGGGGGGGCTCTGTGCTAATGGGGTGAGGAGGGGGGGCTCTGTGCTAATGGGGTGAAGAGGGGGGCTCTGTGCTAATGGGGTAAGGAGGGAGGGGCTCTGTGCTAATGGGGCTCTGTGCTAATGGGGTGAGATGGGGGGTTCTGTGCTAATGGGGTGAGATGGGGGGCTCTGTGCTAATGGGGTGAGTTGGGGGCTCTGTGCTAATGGGGTGAGGTGGGGGCTCTGTGCTAATGGGGTGAGGAGGGGGGGGCTCTGTGCTAATGGGGTGAGATGGGGGGGATCTGTGCTAATGATGTGAGGAGGGAGGGGCTCTGTGCTAATGGGGTGAGATGGGGGGCTCTGTGCTAATGGGGTGAAGTGGCGGGGGCTCTGTGCTAATGGGGTGAGGTGGGGGGGGCTCTGTGCTAATGGGGTGAGGTGGGGGGGGGGCTCTGTGCTAATGGGGTGAGAAAGGAGGGGCTCTGTGCTAATGGGGTGAGGAGGGGGGCTCTGTGCTAATGGAGTGAGGAGGTGGGGGCTCTATGCTAATGGGGTGAGGAGTGGGGGCTCTGTACTAATGGGGTGAGGAGGGAGGGGCTCTGTGCTAATGGGGTGAGATGGGGGGGCTCTGTTCTAATGGGGTGAGATGGGGGGCTCTGTGCTAATGGGGTGAGGAGGGGGGCTCTGTGTTAATGGGGTGAGGAGGGGGGGCTCTGTGCTAATGGGGTGAGATGGGGGGGCTCTGTGTCAATGGGGTGAGATGGGGGCTCTGTTCTAATGGGGTGAGGAGGGGACTCTGTGCTAATGGGGTGAGGAGGGAGGGGCTCTGTGCTAATGGGGTGAGATGGAGGGGCTCTGTTCTAATGGGGTGAGATTGGGGGCTCTGTGCTAATGGGGTGAGATGGGGGGCTCTGTGTTAATGGGGTGAGGAGGGGGCTCTGTGCTAATGGGGTGAGGAGGGGGGGCTCTGTGCTAATGGGGTGAGGAGGGGGGCTCTGTGTTAATGGGGTGAGGAAAGGGGGGCTCTGTTCTAATGGGGTGAGGAGGGGGCTCTGTGCTAATGGGGTGAGGAGGGAGGGGCTCTGTGCTAATGGGGTGAGGAGGGGGGCTCTGTGCTAATGGGGTGAGGAGGGGGGCTCTGTGCTAATGGGGTGAGGAGGGGAGGCTCTGTGCTAATGGGGTGAGATGGGGGGGCTCTGTGCTAATGGCGTGAGGTAGGGGGGCTCTGTGCTAATGGGGTGAGGTAGGGGGGCTCTGTGCTAATGGGGTGAGGAGGGAGGGGCTCTGTGCTAATGGGGTGAGGAGGGGGGGCTCTGTGCTAATGGAGTGAGGAGGTGGGGGCTCTGTACTAATGGGGTGAGGAGGGGGGGCTCTGTGCTAATGGGGTGAGGAGGGAGGGGCTCTGTGCTAATGGGGTGAGATGGGGGGCTCTGTGCTAATGGGGTGAGATGGGGGGCTCTGTGCTAATGGGGTGAGATGGGGGAGCTCTGTGCTAATGGGGTGAGATGGGGGCTCTTTGCTAATGGGGTGAGGAGAGGGGGCTCTGTGCTAATGGGGTGAGATGGGGGCTCTGTGCTAATGGGGTGATATGGGGGGGCTCTGTGATAATGGGGTGAGGAGGGGGGCTCTGTGTTAATGGGGTGAGGAAAGGGGGGCTCTGTGTTAATGGTGTGAGGAGGGGGGGCTCTGTGCAAATGGGTTGAGGAGGGGGGGCTCTGTGTTAATGGGGTGAGGAGGGGGGCTCTGTGCTAATGGGGTGAAGAGGGAGGGGCTCTGTGCTAATGGGGTGAGATGGGGGGCTCTGTGCTAATGGGGTGAGATGGGGGGGCTCTGTGCTAATAGGGTGAGGAGGGGGGCTCTGTGTTAATGGGGTGAGGAGGGGGGCCTCTGTGCTAATGGGGTGAAGAGGGAGGGCCTCTGTGCTAATGGGGTGAGATGGGGGGGCTCTGTTTTAATGGGGTGAGATGGGGGGCTCTGTGCTAATGGGGTGAGGAGGGAGGTGCTCTGTGCTAATGGGGTGAGGAGGGGGCTCTGTGCTAATGGGGTGAGGAGGGGGGTCTCTGTGCTAATGGGGTGAGGAGGGGGGCTCTGTGCTAATGGGGTGAGGAGGGAGGGGCTCTGTGCCAATGGGGTGAGGAGGGGGGGCTCTGTGCTAATGGGGTGAGGAGGGGGGCTCTGTGCTAATGGGGTGAGGAGATGGGCTCTGTGCTAATGGGGTGAGATGGGGGGCTCTGTGCTAATGGGGTGAGGAGGGAGGTGCTCTATGCTAATGGGGTGAGGAAGGGGGGCTCTGTGCTAATGAGGTGAGGAGGGAGGGGCTCTGTGCTTATGGGGTTAGGAGGGGGGGCTCTGTGCTAATGGGGTGAGGAGGGGGGCTCTCTGTTAATGGGGTGAGGAGGGGGGGCTCTGTGTTAATGGGGTGAGGAGGGGGGCTCTGTGTTAATGGGGTGAGGAGGGGGGGCTCTGTGCAAATGGGTTGATGAGGGGGGCTCTGTGTTAATGGGGTGAGGAGTGGAGGCTCTGTGCTAATGGGGTGAGATGGTGGGGCTCTGTGCTAATGGGGTGAGATGGGGGGGCTCTGTGCTAATGGGGTGAGATGGTGGGGCTCTGTGCTAATGGGGTGAGGAGGGAGGGGCTCTGTGCTAATGGGGTTAGGAGGGGGGGCTCTGTGCTAATGGGGTGAGGAGGGGGGCTCTGGGTTAATGGGGTGAGGAGGGGGGGGGGGCTCTGTGTTAATGGGGTGAGGAGGGGGGCCTCTGTGTTAATGGGGTGAGGAGGGGGGCCTCTGTGCTAATGGGGTGAAGAGGGAGGGGCTCTGTGCTAATGGGGTGAGGAGGGAGGGGCTCTGTGCTAATGGGGTGAGGAGGGGGGGCTCTGTGCTAATGGTGTGAGGAGGGGGGCTCTGTGCTAATGGGGTGAGGAGGGGGGGCTCTGTGCTAATGGGGTGAGGAGGGGGGGCTCTGTGCTAATGGGGTGAGGAGGGGGGCTCTGTGCTAATGGGGTGAGGAGGGAGGGGCTCTGTGCTAATGGGGTGAGATGGGGGTGCTCTGTGCTAATGGGGTGAGGTGGGGGGGCTCTGTGCTAATGGGGTGAGGAGGGAGGGGCTCTGTGCTAATGGGGTGAGGAGGGGGGGCTCTGTGCTAATGGAGTGAGGAGGTGGGGGCTCTGTGCTAATGGGGTGAGGAGGGGGGGCTCTGTGCTAATTGGGTGAGGAGGATAGGGGCTCTGTGCTAATGGGGTGAGATGGGGGGCTCTGTGCTAATGGGTGAGATGGGGGGGGCTCTGTGCTAATGGGGTGAGATGGGGGGCTCTGTGCTAATGGGGTGAGGAGGGGGGGCTCTGTGCTAATGGGGTGAGATGGGGGGCTCTGTGCTAATGGGGTGAGATGGGGGGGCTCTTTTATAATGGGGTGAGGAGGGGGGCTCTGTGTTAATGGGGTGAGGAGGGGGGGCTCTGTGTTAATGGGGTGAGGAGGGGGGGCTCTTTGTTAATAGGGTGAGGAGGGGTGGCTCTGTGTTAATGGGGTGAGGAGGGGGGGCTCTGTGCTAATGGGGTGAGGAGTGGGGCTCTGTGTTAATGGGGTGAGGAGGGGGGGCTCTGTGTTAATGGGGTGAGGAGGGGGTCTCTGTGCTAATGGGGTGAGATGGTGGGGCTCTGTGCTAATGGAGTTAGATGGGGGGGCTCTGTGCTAATAGGGTGAGGAGGGGGGCTCTGTGTTAATGGAGTGAGGAGGGGGCCTCTGTGCTAATGGGGTGAAGAGGGAGGGGCTCTGTGCTAATGGGGTGGGATGGGGGGCTCTGTGTTAATGGGGTGAGATGGGGGGCTCTGTGCTAATGGGGTGAGGAGGGAGGTGCTCTGTGCTAATGGGGTGAGGAGGGGGGGCTCTGTGCTAATGGGGTGAGGAGGGGGGGCTCTGTGCTAATGGGGTGAGGAGGGAGGGGCTCTGTGCTAATGGGGTGAGGAGGGGGGGCTCTGTGCTTATGGGGTGAGGAGGGGGGCTCTGGGCTAATCGGGTGAGGAGGGGGGGCTCTGTGCTAATGGGGTGAGGAGGGAGGGGCTCTAAGCTAATGGGGTGAGGAGGGGGGCTCTCTGCTAATGGGGTGAGGAGGGGGGCTCTGTGCTAATGGGGTGCGGAGGGGGGGCTCTGTGCTAATGGGGTGAGGAGGGGGGGGCTCTGTGCTAATGGGGTGAGGAGGAAGGGGCTCTGTGTTAATGGGGTGAGATGGAGGTGCTCTGTGTTAATGGGGTGAGATGGGGGGGCTCTGTGCTAATGGGGTGAGGAGTGGGGGCTCTGTGCTAATGGGGTGAGGAGGGGGGCTCTGTGTTAATGGGGTGAGATGGGGGGCTCTGTGCTAATGGGGTGAGGAGGGGGGGCGCTGTGCTAAAGGGGTGAGGAGTGGGCTCTGTGCTAATGGGGTGAGATGGGGGGGCTCTGTGCTAATAGGGTGAGGAGGGGGGCTCTGTGTTAATGGAGTGAGGAGGGGGCCTCTGTGCTAATGGGGTGAAGAGGGAGGGGCTCTGTGCTAATGGGGTTAGATGGGGGGCTCTGTGTTAATGGGGTGAGATGGGGGGCTCTGTGCTAATGGGGTGAGGAGGGAGGTGCTCTGTGCTAATGGGGTGAGGAGGGGGGGCTCTGTGCTAATGGGGTGAGGAGGGGGGGCTCTGTGCTAATGGGGTGAGGAGGGAGGGGCTCTGTGCTAATGGGGTGAGGAGGGGGGGCTCTGTGCTTATGGGGTGAGGAGGGGGGCTCTGGGCTAATGGGGTGAGGAGGGGGGGCTCTGTGCTAATGGGGTGAGGAGGGTGGGGCTCTAAGCTAATGGGGTGAGGAGGGGGGCTCTCTGCTAATGGGGTGAGGAGGGGGGCTCTGTGCTAATGGGGTGCGGAGGGGGGGCTCTGTGCTAATGGGGTGAGGAGGGGGGGGCTCTGTGCTAATGGGGTGAGGAGGGAGGGGCTCTGTGTTAATGGGGTGAGATGGAGGGGCTCTGTGTTAATGGGGTGAGATGGGGGGGCTCTGTGCTAATGGGGTGAGGAGTGGGGGCTCTGTGCTAATGTGGTGAGGAGGGGGGCTCTGTGTTAATGGGGTGAGATGGGGGGCTCTGTGCTAATGGGGTGAGGAGGGGGGGCTCTGTGCTAAAGGGGTGAGGAGTGGGCTCTGTGCTAATGGGGTGAGGAGGGGGGGCTCTGTGCTAATGGGGTGAGGAGGGGGGGCTCTGTGCTAATGGGGTGAGATGGGGGGCTCTGTGCTAATGGGGTGAGGAGGTGGGGGCTCTGTGCTAATGGGGTGAGGAGGGGGGCTCTGTGCTAATGGGGTGAGGAGGGGGGGCTCTGTGATAATGGGGCGAGGATGGGGGGCTCTGTGCTAATGGGGTGAGATGGGGGGCTCTGTGCTAATGGGGTGAGGAGGTGGGGGCTATGTGCTAATGTGGTGAGGAGGGAGGGGCTCTGTGCTAATGGGGTGAGGAGGGGGGCTCTGTGTTAATGGGGTGAGATGGAGGAGCTCTGTGCTAATGGGGTGAGGAGGTGGGGGCTCTGTACTAATGGGGTGAGGAGGGGGGCTCTGTGCTAATGGGGTGAGGAGGGGGGGCTCTGTGCTAATGGGGTGAGATGGAGGGGCTCTGTGCTAATGGGGTGAGGAGGGGGGCTCTGTGCTAATGGGGTGAGGAAGGAGGGGCTCTGTGTTAATGGGGTGAGATGGAGGGGCTCTGTGTTAATGGGGTGAGATGGGGGGGCTCTGTGCTAATGGGGTGAGGAGGGGGGCTCTGTGTTAATGGGGTGAGATGGGGGCTCTGTGCTAATGGGGTGAGGAGGGGGGCTCTGTGCTAATGGGGTGAGGAGGGGGCTCTGTGCTAATTGGGTGAGATGGGGGGGGGGCTCTGTGCTAATGGGGTGAGGAGAGGGGGCTCTGTGCTAATGGGGTGTGGATGGGGGCTCTGATCTAATGGGGTGAGATGGGGGGGCTCTTTGCTAATGGGGTGAGGAGGGGGGGCTCTGTGCTAATGGGGTGAGGAGGGGGGCTCTGTGTTAATGGGGTGAGATGGGGGGCTCTGTGCTAATGGGGTGAAGAGGGGGGGCGCTGTGCTAATGGGGTGAGGAGGGGGGGCTCTGTGCTAATGGGGTGAGGAGGGGGGCTCTGTGCTAATGGGGTGAGGAGGGGGGGGCTCTGTGCTAATTGGGTGAGATGGGGAGCTCTGTGTTAATGAGGTGAGGAGGTGGGGGCTCTGTGCTAATGGGGTGAGATGGGGGGCTCTGTGCTAATGGGGCGAGGAGGGGGGGCTCTGTGCTAATGGGGTGAGGAGGGGGGGCTCTGTGCTAATGGGGTGAGGAGGGGGGGCTCTGTGCTAATGGGGTGAGATGGAGGGGCTCTGTGCTAATGGGGTGAGGAGGGGGGGCTCTGTGCTAATGGGGTGAGGAGGGGGGGGCTCTGTGTTAATGAGGTGAGGAGGTGGGGCTCTGTGCTAATGGGGTGAGGAGGGGGGGCTCTGTGCTAATGGGGTGAGGAGGGGGGGCTCTCTGCTAATGGGGTGAGGAGGGGGGGCTCTGTGCTAATGGGGTGAGATGGAGGGGCTCTGTGCTAATGGGGTGAGATGGGGGCTTTGTGCTAGTGGGGTGAGGAGGGAGGGGGGGCTCTGTGCTAGTGGGGTGAGGAGGGGGGCTCTGTGTTAATGGGGTGAGATGGGCGGCTCTGCGTTAATGGGGTGAGATGGAGGGGCTCTGTGCTAATGGGGTGAGATGGGGGCTTTGTGCTAGTGGGGTGAGGAGGGAGTGGGGGCTCTGTGCTAGTGGGGTGAGGAGGGGGCTCTGTGTTAATGGGGTGAGATGGGGGGCTCTGTGCTAATGGGGTGAGGAGGGAGGGGCTCTGTGCTAATGGGGTGAGATGGGGGGCTCTGTGTTAATGGGGTGAGATGGAGGGGCTCTGTGCTAATGGGGTGAGATGGGGGCTTTGTGCTAGTGGGGTGAGGAAGGAGGGGGGGCTCTGTGCTAGTGGGGTGAGGAGGGGGGCTCTGTGCGAATGGGGTGAGGAGGGTGTGGGGGCTCTGTGCTAATGGAGTGAGGAGGGTGTGGGGGCTCTGTGCTAATGGGGTGAGGAGGGTGTGGGGGCTCTGTGCTAATGGGGTGAGGAGGGTGTGGGGGCTCTGTGCTAATGGGGTGAGGAGGGTGTGGGGTTACCTCTCTTGTTATTAGTGTAACACCGCACTGCAGGGAACATGTCCCTCACATTGTGTAAATGTGACCGCTGCGTATATCTGTGTCTGTGTCTGTGTCTGTGTCTGTGTCTGTGTCTGTGTCTGTGTCTGTGTCTGTGTCTGTGTCTGTGTCTGTGTCTGTGTCTGTGTCTGTGTCTGTGTCTGTGTCTGTGTGTGTGTGTGTGTGTGTGTGATAAAGGGATATGAATCGCGATACTGTGTATTAGCAGGAGACGGGGATTGTGCAGAATATAGATAAATAGAGACGTGAATAAAGCCGTTATTATTATAACTTCCCAAGGCTTGTTTTCTCCCCCCTCCCTAAATAAATAAGAGATCACATCAGTAATTACACAAACCATATAACACAACCCACAACAGTGTGTTGCATTGCGGCACCCTGTGGCACCCTACCCTGCGACACCCTACTGCACCCTAACCTGCGACACCCTACTGCACCCTACAGTACCCCGCTGCACCCTACAGCACCCTGCTGCACCCTACAGCACCCTACCCTGCGACACCTTGCGACACCCTGCTATTTATTTATCAAATGTTTTACCAGGAAGTAATACATTTAGAGTTCTCTCGTTTTCAAGTATGTCCTGAGCACAGAGTTATGGTGACAAATACATGGTTACACTGCAGCAGCACACTGCAGCAGCACACTGCAGCCGCACACTTCACCACACTGCAGCACACTGCAAGACACTGCAGCCGCACACTGCACCACACTGCAGCACACTGCAAGACACTGCAGCTGCACACTGCAGCCGCACACTGCACCACACTGCAGCACACTGCAAGACACTGCAGCCACACACTGCAGCCGCACACTGCACCACACTGCAGCACACTACAAGACACTGCAGCCGCACACTGCAAAAAAATGCAACACGCTGCTTGCTATTGGAATGAGCAGAGTTATTAATGTGACTTATTACCTCCTCACTGCTGAAAGGACCAAAGAAAATGTATCTGCCGCCTCTGGCAGGAACCTGCAGGAATTAAACACCCTTCTAGCTGTAGATATAGTTTACACGCTCTGCTAATTAAAGTAAAGGTCTAACTAAAATGACCTTGTTTACCCAGAGGCCCAAGTGATGGAACGTTCTGTTCACGGACATTAACGACCGATGTACTAAGATCTTATTTATTTATTGGAAGATTTAGTGTGCGACAAAATGTTAGTGCTAAAAGTAATACAAATCTTTATAAAATGTGGCGTATAATTAGTTGTTTGAAGTGAATTTTGACATGCTGCTTCCTGTTAAATACCAGATTGATACAATTTAGATTAAAACAGTTACATAGTAGATGAGGTTGAAAAAAGACATACGGTATGTCAATTGAGTTCAACTTATGTTACATTTAGTCGACAGATACTTAGCCTATATTTGTATTTATATTGATCCAGAGGAAGGAAAACAAAAACCCCAGTGACACATTATCCAATTATGTCTCATAAGGGAAAGTAAATTCCTTCCTGACTCCAGTAATGGTAATCAGATTACTCCCTGGATCAACATTGTATGTATGTATGTATGTATGTATGTATGTATGTGTAACGGATTTTCTGGCCTAGCCTGACCCACCCAATCTTACATTGGCCCCTGTGGTCTAACCAGTCCCCATTACAGTGTAGTGTCTGGTGGTGCACCTGTTGGCAACAGGACTCCTGAGTCTCCCGCATGATGTTGTGTGGGGATTGCCAACCCAGACAGGCAGCTGAGGTAGTGTGCATGAGTCCTACCTATATCCAGTGCAGCGCCTCCACCTCATCAGGATCCCAGCGTCCGCTTGTGGATGGTCCTGGTGAGGAACTCCTCTGTGGTGCACTCCTCTGTGTAATTACTCTACACTTACACACGAGGGTATGATTGAACAAGATCATCTTTATTGCAGTGAGGTGGGCCAGCTGCCCCTCACAACGGTTGTACTCAGCCGCTCATGCTCACCGCACTTCCCTTTGCAAGGTCTCTCTTCCCAATTTGGTGGATTCCCTATCTCCCCTCAGGGAGAGATTCCCTGTGCCAGGTCCCTGGTCACAGTCTTATGAGCCGCCTCCTCCCAAGTCTGTTCTCAGACTTGCTCCTTACTCCAACAACTATAACCAACTCCTCCAACTCCTACAACAACTATCATTTGAGCAGTGCTGTGCCTTATGTATCCTCTGGAGGCAGGCACAACTCTGACATCACTAATTATGGATTCAGAGCATGTGACCACTCCCATCCATACATAGGGCACCTCACCAGGGTATGAGGGCAAACCTCCATGATTACTGCTGGCATGCCCATAACTTACCAGGCCTTACTGTCAGCAGGAGAGATGACTGTAGTCCATTTTACAGATGGCTTCATTCTCCCCCTGGTGAATCCCACCGACCCTGGTGAATCCCATCGTCCCGGCTGGGACCTAAATTTGAAGTACCTTTCTCCAGGAAGCACTGTAAAATGAATGACATACATATTTAGTCACAACATAGACAGATTCACAAAACATATTGCGCCAAGCAAGCCCTGACCAGCAGCCACTAACTTACGCAACAGCCATCCTGTTCCCCCTAATAATAGGGACGAGGATCAGGTTTCTTAACTTCCCGACCCCCCATGTCCAGGACTGTCACACTGTAATCACGTGGCAACTCCCTTTCAGGTCGATACACCACTTTATGCTTATAGACATTCCTGCCTATACTCCACACCCGCATAAGGTGCGCTATCCTTTCCTCGGCTCTGCTGCCTTTAATGGCACCCCCCTTATTTACCATATACTCTTCTATGGTCTCTCGTAACCACCTGTCCCTATTGTCCTCGTTCTCCTGCATGAGGTGTTCCGGAACGTAGGGATATTCCAAGCCATGGGACTACTTGTACTTGGCGGTAATAGCCCTCTCAGCCCGGCTGCACCGTGTTAAATTAGCATTCCCTACCCTCCCTGGCAACACCCATGACAGGGGCTCATCTGGGTCCACGGGATCTGTCAATATACTGGGACCCATGGGCTCTATATTGCCGTGGCAGATTTGAAACCATCGCTCCTGCATCTCCTTTTGCCACTTCTCTGCCGTAAATTCTCCCTTAGCCCACCAGTAATCTACTACATCCTCCTTGACTAGTAGAAACCGAGTGCGGTCCATCCATCCCACATAACCCTCGAATGATGGGGCCCACCACCGGGTCTCCCTAACCTTCTCGGGCTCTGATTCTAGAGAGTCTCCCTCCTCTGTGTCTCCCCAGGAAGACACCCCTGATGTCCCAGTAGATCGGGACTTAGGCCACCCCACACGCTTTAGCCTTTCCTCTAACTTCACGATAGCCACGCTAGGGCTCCAAGTAGACATGGATGCCTCCCCCGAATAGCATCCACCCACTGACCCATCATCGGATGTAAAGCTCGCCAGTCTCTCCCCAGTCCATGCCTCAGAGGTTCCCTGGGACCCTCCCGACATTCCCAAACTGGACGTGGACCCACGGGAAAAGGTGACTGGGACAGGGGCTTTATCTAGGGCATGGGGTTGGGCATATGGACGGGCAATGGGTATCCGCGGGGTTCTGACCCGCTCTCTACCCCCATAGTGTCCAGGATCACTGCGAGGACTCGCCGCTGGTTGAGCCTCACCCTTCTCGCCTCTCCTCACAGCCTGCCAGCTCTTCGTTGACACAGGTGATCGGGAAGCACTGCCCGATCGACGAGGTGTCGTTGTCATCTCTCTGGCCGTTCCGCTTCCTCCGCCGGAAATCACCGGAACCGGAAACTCCGCCATCTTGAGATGGATCCCCATGCTGGATTTCTTCCTCCTGGACGACGTCTGTAAATTCCGCTGCCTTCTCTTGCCCCGCCTGGGCCTGACACCACACAACCGGCCCCGATCCCCATTCTCCGGGATCCGCACTTTCCTTCCACAGTGCACCGAGGGACCCAGCGGACAGCCTAGCCGTATCCCCCGCGGGTTCGACAGTCTGAATGGGCACAAATGTAGGCATAGGCCACAAGTACTGTGTACCACATTGCGGACAGCGTGCCGCCGTACCCACGGTACCGCCAGGTAGCCTGCATTGTAGACAGAGGCACACCACAGTCTCGGTGCCCGCCACCCGAATCACCAGTAAACCTCCTGGTGCTGAATATGGTTGAGTGGAGACCATTGTATTGACTCCTGACTGACAGGCCATTGTCTCAGTAGGAGATACTTGCAGCAGTGGTCTGTTCTGTACACTGGCTCCGCGCGACTGACAAGCAGGGGTTGAGTTGCCAGCTCCACCCTCATCTGACAAAGCTAGAAACCACCCCCACTAGTAGCAATTATGGGCGGGTCCCACAGCTTAATAGGATGTCCTGTAATTGAGGCTACACCTTTCACAGTCCTGGAGGGTGCGGCCACAGCTTTCGTGCCATTACCCCCAACAGGGTGGGGTTCTCTCTTTGGCGCCAATCCCGGCCAACTGTCTGCAACTTTTGCAATTGCAGAATTCTCTTCAACGAGCCCACGCGGTCTCCGCCATCTTGATTTGCATTGCCTATCACTTTAGCAACTGATGTAGCTTTTTGTATAGTGCTCGCCGGCTGGCAAGCAGATCCTTCATTTCCACCACTCACAATCACAATGTCCTCAATACTGTCCTCCAGGGTAGCACCCCGGGGTCCTAGGCAGGACCAAAACGGTGCGGCCACAGCCTTAGCACCACTCCACAGCCAGCTCGTGAAAGTCATTTCCGTAGCATGCTCTTCACCCGCACACACACCATGTGCGCTCTCTCCATTAGCCTCCGTCTGCCATCTTTGACCTTCCGCACCACGCAGATCCTCCATTCTTGCGGTCGCCATTCTTTCACTGTACATAGGATTATTGTACATGGAGCTCCTCTCTGCAGGGCAGCTACCACACCGGTACAATAAAGATTACCTTGATGCACCACCTTGTGTACCTAATGTAGGCTATACTCGTGTTTGCACTACCTCAGGCTAGGATCACTCTCTCAGTGTCTGCTGTATCTCCTTCCTCCCAGTCTGTGCTCCCTTCGGTAAGTGGTCTGGAATGGGCTAGAGTACTCTGGCTCTTCCATGCAGTACTTGGGCGTCTACCTACGGTTGGCTAGCCTAGCGCAGACCCTCTCCAGAATTCCTGACCACGTTAACAGGCTATCCCTTCAGGCATCCTACCAACTAGCACTGCCTCAAGGTGACTAGGACAGCTATAGCCCGGCTCCAAACCCCCAACTCCTTTCAGGCCCCTAGGTTGTCCCTGCGAACTGACAAACTCCATCAGCCCCCTGACTACCCCTAGGTCCATCCCAACACAGCACAAAGTGGCAGCAGACACTCTCCCTGTTTCCCAGTGTGCCTAGCAAAAGCCTGTCCTGTTGACAGGTCATCTCAGCAGCGCCTCCAAATGTAACGGATTTAGGCCTAGCCTGACCCACCCAATCTTACATTGGCCCCTGTGGTCTAACCAGTCCCCATTACAGTGTAGTGTCTGGTGGTGCACCTGTTGGCAACAGGACTCCTGAGTCTCCCGCATGATGTTGTGTGGGGATTGCCAACCCAGACAGGTAGCTGAGGTAGTGTGCATGAGTCCTACCTTTATCCAGTGCAGCGCCTCCACCTCATCAGGATCCCAGCGTCCGCTTGTGGATGGTCCTGGTGAGGAACTCCTCTGTGGTGCACTCCTCTGTGTAATCACTCCACACTTACACACGAGGGTATGATTGAACAAGATCATCTTTATTGCAGTGAGGCGGGCCAGCTGCCCCTCACAGCGGTTGTACTCAGCCGCTCATGCTCACCGCACTTCCCTTTGCAAGGTCTCTCTTCCCAATTTGGTGGATTCCCTATCTCCCCTCAGGGAGAGATTCCATGTGCCAGGTCCCTGGTCACAGTCTTATGAGCCGCCTCCTCCCAAGTCTGTTCTCAGACTTGCTCCTTACTCCAACAACTATAACCAACTCCTCCAACAACTATCTTTTAAGCAGTGCTGTGCCTTATGTATCCTCTGGAGGCAGGCACAACTCTGACATCACTAATTATGAATTCAGAGCATGTGACCACTCCCATCCATACATAGGGCACCTCACCAGGGTATGAGGGCAAACCTCCATGATTACTGCTGGCATGCCCATAACTTACCAGGCCTTACTGTCAGCAGGAGAGATGACTGTAGTCCATTTTACAGCATGGCTACATATGTATGTATGTATGTATGTATGTATGTATGTATGTATGTATATATGTATATATGTATGGAGAAAAACCGGCGCTCGACACAGGAAGTTCCTCCGGAAACCAGCAACAGCAACACCAGGTTCTTAGTACCAGCAGTAGAATCACGGGGGAGCAGGAACCAATATTCTTTGACCAGCAATGTCAAACGATCATGGGCAAGTGACGGCTTCTCACAGACCACGCCCTACACGTTTCGTCATCTATGATGACTTCATCAGATCACCTGATGTTGCTGTTGCTGGTTTCCGGAGGGACTTCCTGTGTCGAGCGCCGGTCCGGAGAGACGTCACTTCCGGTTACCTGAATACACGAAGGAGAGACGCGAGTGGACGCCATTACTCTATTCGGATGGCACTTCTGGCACATGAGAGCAAATCTCATACCTGCTATATTTATCTGTACTCTTGTGAGTGGGCATTTGTTGTTTTTAATGTTCTAAACACTTGTTATTATATTAATGCACTAGGTGTGCGCCTGTTTTCTTTTTTCTCTTTTCATAGGTATTTCAGGGAGTAGTGAACTCTTGAAACGGGCTGTAAATCACCTGGAGACATTAATTTTGGAACAGGACTGTATTTTTTCAAAGGACTTTTTAAAGGTTTTTTTTAGTACTAAACTTTTTTTGTTTTGTGGTAATATTTTTAATTTTTTAATATTCTCATTAATATAATTGTTGGTATTGCCATCACAATTTTAATCCTTGAAATATTCGGTTCAAAGTTTTTTTATTAGCTTACATCTTACCACCCCATTGAGTGCAATCACATTAAGGTTATTCTCTCACAGCTTTGCTTAGGATATATTAGAGGCGCTGTATCATTATCTTTTGTCTCTTTATGTATATATGTATGTATATCTTTATTTATATAGCACCATCCATGTACACAGCGCCTCACAGCAGTAATACACGGGACATAATAATATAGCATAAAGGGAATACGCGCTTCAGACATAAAAACAATAGGAAAAGGAGTCCCTGCACCAAAGAGCTTACAATCTAATTGTTAAGAAGTAAACATTGCAAACAGGTCCTAATACCCAGGCAGCCATCTTTCCTGCTCCCATTCATGCTTCCCGCCCTTTGTTGGTCTTCCTTGTTGTTCCCCTATATGTTTTAGGTCCCGGTTGTAGGTCTGGGATGGGTGTCCTCCCTACGCTCCTACACGCGCTCTAGTACTGAGTTTCTTGGCGAGTAGCGCGTAAGAGAAAAATCTAAATAAGTGGGGAGAACACACAGACAGTAGGAGGGTGTTATGGTAAGGGCGTCTGCAAGGGGCCAAATTCCGTGCATCGAAGATGTATAGTATCCGCCAGTGGAGCTACACAAATTTACTTACATTTCCCTTATTTACTTATTTGGTATATCACTGTATATCTTTCCAAAATATGTCTTAGGTGCCTTATTTCTAATGTAAACAAATCTAATTTAGCTGGCCTCTCCCCATAAATCAGATTATCCATCCCCTTTATTAATTTGGTGGCTCTTCTCTGTACTTTCTCTAGTTCCATAGGGGGCTATGCACTAAGCTCCGTGTTTTTGCGCCCGATTGGAAAAAAATTGCTCGCCCGCTAAAATGTGAAGCCAAAGGCAGGATTCACTAACAAGTTCAGGGCATTTTGTTTCGACTGAGCAAAAATATGCCAGATTGCGCGAACTTCTACCCCCCCCCCCTCCCCCGCTATCGCGCTTAAACTTGCAAAGCGCGATAGCTGATAGAAAAAAAGCCTTTAAGAACTGCATGGAGACGCTGCATCCCCAAGCATGGCTCTTACAGACGATCGTATAAATATACATTATAATACTAGTGTACATATGCAGGGGGTCTCCTAAGCTGAACCGCATTGGTTTCAGCCTTGGGGAACCCCTACTTCCTGAGATACAGGCCCCGTTATTGGGTGCCGGTATCTCCTGTGCTTTGAAAGTTCCCACGTCACGTGATTTAAATCATGCACAGGGATACCGGCACCCCATAACGGGCCTGTAACTCGGGAAATAGGGGGTCCCCGAGGCTGAATCCAATGTGGTTCAGCTCAGGAGACCCCCTGCTCCTGTACACTTTGACTAAAATCTATATAGAAATGTGTTAATAATTTGGGCAGATACATGCTAAGGCAAGTAAGGTCTTACAACAGTGTCCCCTGAGGTTCATGTATGTCCCCTTATTTTCCTGGGGTATCTGTGGGAGAGTCCTTGGAAGGAGTGAACCCCTTCACCATAATATCATTGTTAATTACTTTCTATGTGGTTTTTATTACATCATAGCTATGGTGCTGTAGGGGTTAACTGATTAAATGAGGGAAGCACATGTGAGAAATTATAATCAAACTTTCGCGCAAAAATTTATTACACACCCTATATAAAGCAGCCATTTTATTCATTGTGTGCCTGTGCTGTTGGGAGTGAGGGTGAGATAGACTGGACTTTGTGATAGGAAGAGAGATTTATGAGTGAGTTGTTGCTGATTACTGAGTGAGTTGTCTTTTGTTCTTCTATTTGTTTTCTAACTTTGTCTTGTTAGTGTGAAAGTACTTTGTTAGTGTGTCTTTTTTTTATATTTGTTTTTTGTGACCGAGTGGCCGAGTGACATGGAGAGGAGGAGTGGACGTGGGAGTGGAGGAGCGTGGGAGTGGTGGAGTGGCAGTGGCTGGAGGAGTGGTGGAGTGGAGGAGCGTGGGAGTGATGGAGTGGCAGTGGCTGGAGGAGTGGAGGAGCGTGGGAGTGGTGGAGTGGAAGTGGCTGGAGGAGTGGAGGAGCGTGTTAGTGGTGGAGTGGCAGTAGCTGGAGGATTGGAGGAGCATGGGAGTGGTGGAGTGGCAGTGGCTGGAGGAGTGGAGGAGCGTGGGAGTGGTGGAGTAGCAGTGGCTGGAGGAGTGGAGGAGCATGGGAGTGGTGGAGTGTGGAAGAGGAGTGGCACGTGCAGGTACTTCACGTGCTGGCAGTGCAGGTACTTCATGTGCTGGCAGCGCAGGTACTTCACGTGCTGGCAGTGCAGATATTTCACCTGTTGGCAGTGCAGGTATTTCACCTGTTGGTCACTGCATGAATCATGTATGCATATGTTTGCTAATGGAAATTTAAGAAGAGAGAGAAATTGCGGACAAAACTACCATGATGTAGGTGCCCGCAGCGGTGCCTTAAATGTTCCGCAAAATTGCTATTCTTATCAAACGGAGGTGTACAACCAATACCAGAACCATGACAGAGCTAGCTATGATGCTAACATGCATACCAACGACCTGGCTCAAGCAGATGAAATGCCACAAAGTAACTATCTGTATCCGCCTCATTACATGACACAATATCCAAACTTTTATGGAGCAAGCTCCAACCCGATCGAGATGAACACACAGAACAACCAATTGATTGACTACAGCAGCTACCTCCAAAACACCCCTTCCATGCCTGTACTGAATATGAATGCAATATAATAAAGGTAACTATAACAAATGTACTGTATACAATCTGTGAATCGCTTCTTTCGAAATGACACGCATATGTGTTCCAGCCATTACGCATGCGCGTACCATTGGTACATTTTTTAAATGTTTTTAAACATTTCAGTGCCCCTTTTACCTCTTTTCCATCATCTGATAATATTACAGAGATCACGGCGTGAACCGCAAAAGATGGCGGAACAGACTTCTGAAAGAAGATAAGATCCAGTTAACTAGATCCGTGGGAAGATATTTAAATGTGCTGTGCAATGGCTCTGGAAATCAGAGCTCTTCCTGCACATCCCTTAAATGTCATTCCACAACGTGTACACCCCTTGGTAAAAAGGTGATAAACATTAAATATATTTAAATGTACAGTACTTGGTAAGTCTAAAAAAAACATTCTCTGCATATTCATCAGTACAGTAATATCTCTTATCATCTTACACAACATTCTGCATTGTATGATGCACACATTGTATGTGGGAAAACATGATTTAGAGAAGGATAAATGTGTTAAACAGTCACATACCGTTCTCACGTGAATGTGTGTTAATTCAGTCGAAAATGTGCATTCCAATTCAGAGAGCAGGATCCTATGATTAGATACACACAATGAAATATGACACACATCACGAGATGAGTATAGATTATCTACTATGTAAATGAATATCTTACATGTGAAATAATTTTCGATTACAGTCCGGACGGGTCTCAACCCCACTGGCTGTATGCTCCTTAACCCCTGCAGGAAGCATGGGAGGATCCTCCTCTAGATCCTCCTGAATGTTGCCTTGAAGATTATGATGCAGTGCAATGTTGTGCAGAATGCAACAACAAATCACTATGTCAGCAACCTTCTGTGGCGAATACTATAGGGCCCCACCAGATCTGTCAAGACATCTGAAGCGACTTTTCAACAGTCCAAATGTCCTCTCAATCACCGAGCAGGTGGAGATGTGGGCCGCATTATAACATTCCTCTGCAGGGGTTTGAGTATTACCCAGTGCGGTCAGGAGTCAAGGCCGGCTTCCATATCCCGAGTCGCCTATAATACAGTTAAAACACATAAATGTTGATGTAATACGTAACAACTATTCAAAACTTGTCCTAGTACATGAAAGTGATTGAAGAATGTTCCACATATGACATTAAATACAATATTCATAATTTAATAGCTTTGACATAGTGTCATGAGGACATTATAAATATGACACCTCTGATGGCTATAGTATTAATACTGCAATATGTAAGCAATTACTGTTTGACCAACTAATTCCCTAATGTGTTATTAATAATTGATGAAAATGTAAAGTTGCCTTAGGCTACGCTTATAGTGCCGGTGACAGCGAAGCAACGGTAAGGCGACAGTTGCTGGAAAATAAAAAAGAGATGACTTCCAGAGATCACGACCAATCCATCGCTCCGTCACATCGCGCTTACTATAAGCGCACGCGACGGCAGGAATGCATTTGTTTTGCCGTGGCATCGCTGTCGCCGTCACCAGCACTATAAGGCTTTAAGTGGGAAGCAGGTGGAGAGGCTGGAACAAAAGGCGAGGATGCCAGTGAGCGCAAGAAGGATGGCACCTTGGCTCGCACCCTACCCTAATGGTGGTGGTGGCCATTATTGAAGAGGGCTTTTGGAATGGATTTAGGATTCACTATAGGGTGTGAGTGGCGCCTCCTTGTGGTAGGAACCTTAAATCCTTAGAGGGGTACATGGAGGTGGCTTGGGAGAAATTGCAGAAAGAGGTGGTGTTGGGTAGAATACCAATATTGGGGGCTACGCATTTCATCACTGGGAGTGGTCCCTAAGAAAGAACCAAGTTTCTTTCAGCTTATTCACCACCTTTCCGGAGGAAGTGCCGGTGAAAGATGGCATTGATCGGGATCTGTGTAGGGTGCAGTATGCATCGTTCGATAGGGCGTTAGTAAAAGTAGTGGGGGCATTGTTGGCCAAGGTGGATATCGAGTCGGCCTTTCGCTTGCACCTCTTATATTCATTTGCTCAGTTCTCGTTAAAAGGGCCAGATTTTTGTAGCCTTATGTTTACCGGTGGGGGGCTCACTGTCCTTTTTTTACTTTTAAAGTTTCAGTTCCTGAGTGGGTTCTGTGGGAGCCGTCGTGGCTGCATAGGGTGTTGCTCTATATGGACGATTTCCATTTGTAGGTAGGTATGGTCGGATGTTTGTTCAAGGACCTTATGGAGAGTTGCCCTTCCTACACTGACCTCAGCCTGCCATGCCCTGACCCAAGCCTTTCCTGTCCTGATTTCATCCTTGTTATATGTGATACCATTACGCCGGTATGGTTATATTGTTATACGTGATACCATAACGGCGGTACGGTTATATTGTTATACGTGATACCGTAACGGCGGTACGGTTATATTGTTATATGTGATACCGTTACGTCGGTACGGTTATATTGTTATACGTGATACCATTACGGCGGTACGGTTATATTGTTATATCTGATACCGTTACGGCGGTACGGTTATATTGTTATGCGTGATACCGTTACGGCGGTACGGTTATATTGTTATACATGATACTGTTACGGCGGTACGGTTATATTGTTATACGTGATACCGTTACGTCGGTACGGTTATATTGTCATACGTGATACCATAACGGCGGTACGGTTATATTGTTATACGTGATACCGTTACGGCGGTACGGTTATATTGTTATACGTGATACCGTTACGCCGGTACGGTTATATTGTTATACGTGATACCGTTATATTGTTAAACGTCATACCGTTTCGGCGGTACGGTTATAGTGTTATACCGTTACGGCAGTACGGTTATATTGTTATACGTGATACCGTTACGACGGTACGGTTATATTGTTATACGTGATACCGTTACGGGGTACGGTTATATTGTTATACATGATACTGTTACGGCGGTACGGTTATATTGTTATACGTGATACCGTTACGACGGTACGGTTATATTGTTATACGTGATACCGTTACGGGGTACGGTTATATTGTTATACATGATACTGTTACGACGGTACGGTTATATTGTTATACGTGATACCGTTACGGCGGTACGGTTATATTGTTATACATGATACTGTTACGGCGGTACGGTTATATTGTTATACATGATACTGTTACGGCGGTACGGTTATATTGTTATACGTGATACCGTTACGGCGGTACGGTTATATTGTTATACATGATACTGTTACGGCGGTACGGTTATATTGTTATACGTGATACCGTTACTGCGGTACGGTTATATTGTTATACGTGATACCGTTACGGCGGTACGGTTATATTGTTATACGTGATACCGTTACGGCGGTACGGTTATATTGTTATACGTGATACCGTTACGGCGGTACGGTTATATTGTTATACGTGATACCGTTACGGCGGTACGGTTATATTGTTATACGTGATACCGTTACGGCGGTACGGTTATATTGTTATACGTGATACCGTTACGGCGGTACGGTTATATTGTTATACGTGATACCGTTACGGCGGTACGGTTATATTGTTATACGTGATACCGTTACGGCGGTACGGTTATATTGTTATACGTGATACCGTTACGGCAGTACGGTTATATTGTTATACGTGATACCGTTACGACGGTACGGTTATATTGTTATACGTGATACCGTTACGGCGGTACGGTTATATTGTTATACGTGATACCGTTACGGCGGTACGGTTATATTGTTATACGTGATACCGTTACGGCGGTACGGTTATATTGTTATACGTGATACCGTTACGGCGGTACGGTTATATTGTTATACGTGATACCGTTACGGCGGTACGGTTATATTGTTATACGTGATACCGTTACGGCGGTACGGTTATATTGTTATACGTGATACCGTTACGGCGGTACGGTTATATTGTTATACGTGATACCGTTACGGCGGTACGGTTATATTGTTATACGTGATACCGTTACGGCGGTACGGTTATATTGTTATACGTGATACCGTTACGGCGGTACGGTTATATTGTTATACGTGACACCGTTACGGCGGTACGGTTATATTGTTATATGTGATACCGTTACGGCGGTACGGTTATATTGTTATACGTGATACCGTTACGGCGGTACGGTTATATTGTTATACGTGATACCGTTACGGCGGTACGGTTATATTGTTATACGTGATACCGTTACGTCGGTACGGTTATATTGTTATACGTGATACCGTTACGCGGTACGGTTAAATTGTTATACGTGATACCGTTACGGCGGTACGGTTATATTGTTATACGTGATACCATTACGGCGGTACGGTTATATTGTTATACGTGATACCGTTACGGCGGTACGGTTATATTGTTATACGTGATACCGTTACGGCGGTACGGTTATATTGTTATACGTGATACCGTTACGGCGGTACGGTTATATTGTTATACGTGATACCGTTACGGCGGTACGGTTATATTGTTATACGTGATACCGTTACGGCGGTACGGTTATATTGTTATACGTGATACCGTTACGGGGTACGGTTATATTGTTATACGTGATACCGTTACGGCGGTACGGTTATATTGTTATACGTGATACCGTTACGGCGGTACGGTTATATTGTTATACGTGATACCGTTACGGCGGTACGGTTATATTGTTATACGTGATACCGTTACGGCGGTACGGTTATATTGTTATACGTGATACCGTTACGTCGGTACGGTTATATTGTTATATCTGATACCGTTACGGGGTACGGTTATATTGTTATATCTGATACCGTTACGGGGTACGGTTATATTGTTATACGTGATACCGTTACGTCGGTACGGTTATATTGTTATACGTGATACTGTTACGGCGGTACGGTTATATTGTTATACGTGATACCGTTACGGCGGTACGGTTATATTGTTATACGTGATACCGTTACGGCGGTACGTTTATATTGTTATACGTGATACCGTTACGGGGTACGGTTATATTGTTATACGTGATACCGTTACGGCGGTACGGTTATATTGTTATACGTGATACCGTTACGGCGGTACGGTTATATTGTTATACGTGATACCGTTACGGCGGTACGGTTATATTGTTATACGTGATACCGTTACGGCGGTACGGTTATATTGTTATACGTGTTACCGTTACGGCGGTACGGTTATATTGTTATATGTGATACCGTTACGGCGGTACGGTTATATTGTTATACGTGATACCGTTACGGCGGTACGGTTATATTGTTATACGTGATAACGTTACGGGGTACGGTTATATTGTTATACGTGATACCGTTACGCCGGTACGGTTATATTGTTATACGTGATACCGTTACGGCGGTACGGTTATATTGTTATACGTGATACCGTTACGGGGTACGGTTATATTGTTATACGTGATACCGTTACGGTGGTACGGTTATATTGTTATACGTGATACCGTTACGGCGGTACGGTTATATTGTTATACGTGATACCGTTACGGGGTACGGTTATATTGTTATACGTGATACCGTTACAGCGGTACGGTTATATTGTTATACGTGATACCGTTACGGCGGTACGGTTATATTGTTATACGTGATACCGTTACGGCGGTACGGTTATATTGTTATACGTGATACCGTTACGGCGGTACGGTTATATTGTTATACGTGATACCGTTACGGCGGTACGGTTATATTGTTATACGTGATACCGTTACGGCGGTACGGTTATATTGTTATACGTGATACCGTTACGGCGGTACGGTTATATTGTTATACGTGATAGCGTTACGGCGGTACGGTTATATTGTTATACATGATACTGTTACGGCGGTACGGTTATATTGTTATACGTGATACCGTTACGGTGGTATGGTTATATTGTTATACGTGATACCGTTACGGCGGTACGGTTATATTGTTATACGTGATACCGTTACGGGGTACGGTTATATTGTTATACGTGATACCGTTACGGCGGTACGGTTATATTGTTATACGTGATACCGTTACGGCGGTACGGTTATATTGTTATACGTGATACCGTTACGGCGGTACGGTTATATTGTTATACGTGATACCGTTACGGCGGTACGGTTATATTGTTATATGTGATACTGTTACGGCGGTACGGTTATATTGTTATACGTGATACCGTTACGCCGGTACGGTTATATTGTTATACGTGATACCGTTACGGCGGTACGGTTATATTGTTATACGTGATACCGTTACGGCGGTACGGTTATATTGTTATACGTGATACCGTTACGGGGTACGGTTATATTGTTATACGTGATACCGTTACGTCGTTACGGTTATATTGTTATACGTGATACTGTTACGGCGGTACGGTTATATTGTTATACTTGATACCGTTACGGCGGTACGGTTATATTGTTATACGTGATACCGTTACGGCGGTACGGTTATATTGTTATACGTGATACCGTTACGGCGGTACGGTTATATTGTTATACGTGATACCGTTACGGCGGTACGGTTATATTGTTATACGTGATACCGTTACGGCGGTACGGTTATATTGTTATACGTGATACCGTTACGGGGTACGGTTATATTGTTATACGTGATACCGTTACGGCGGTACGGTTATATTGTTATACGTGATACCGTTACGGCGGTACGGTTATATTGTTATACGTGATACCGTTACGGCGGTACGGTTATATTGTTATACGTGATACCGTTACGGCGGTACGGTTATATTGTTATACGTGATACCGTTACGTCGGTACGGTTATATTGTTATATCTGATACCGTTACGGGGTACGGTTATATTGTTATATCTGATACCGTTACGGGGTACGGTTATATTGTTATACGTGATACCGTTACGGCGGTACGGTTATATTGTTATACGTGATACCGTTACGGCGGTACGGTTATATTGTTATACGTGATACCGTTACGGCGGTACGGTTATATTGTTATACGTGATACCGTTACGGGGTACGGTTATATTGTTATACGTGATACCGTTACGGCGGTACGGTTATATTGTTATACGTGATACCGTTACGGCGGTACGGTTATATTGTTATACGTGATACCGTTACGGCGGTACGGTTATATTGTTATACGTGATACCGTTACGGCGGTACGGTTATATTGTTATACGTGATACCGTTACGTCGGTACGGTTATATTGTTATATCTGATACCGTTACGGGGTACGGTTATATTGTTATATCTGATACCGTTACGGGGTACGGTTATATTGTTATACGTGATACCGTTACGTCGGTACGGTTATATTGTTATACGTGATACTGTTACGGCGGTACGGTTATATTGTTATACGTGATACCGTTACGGCGGTACGGTTATATTGTTATACGTGATACCGTTACGGCGGTACGTTTATATTGTTATACGTGATACCGTTACGGGGTACGGTTATATTGTTATACGTGATACCGTTACGGCGGTACGGTTATATTGTTATACGTGATACCGTTACGGCGGTACGGTTATATTGTTATACGTGATACCGTTACGGCGGTACGGTTATATTGTTATACGTGATACCGTTACGGCGGTACGGTTATATTGTTATACGTGTTACCGTTACGGCGGTACGGTTATATTGTTATATGTGATACCGTTACGGCGGTACGGTTATATTGTTATACGTGATACCGTTACGGCGGTACGGTTATATTGTTATACGTGATAACGTTACGGGGTACGGTTATATTGTTATACGTGATACCGTTACGCCGGTACGGTTATATTGTTATACGTGATACCGTTACGGCGGTACGGTTATATTGTTATACGTGATACCGTTACGGGGTACGGTTATATTGTTATACGTGATACCGTTACGGTGGTACGGTTATATTGTTATACGTGATACCGTTACGGCGGTACGGTTATATTGTTATACGTGATACCGTTACGGGGTACGGTTATATTGTTATACGTGATACCGTTACAGCGGTACGGTTATATTGTTATACGTGATACCGTTACGGCGGTACGGTTATATTGTTATACGTGATACCGTTACGGCGGTACGGTTATATTGTTATACGTGATACCGTTACGGCGGTACGGTTATATTGTTATACGTGATACCGTTACGGCGGTACGGTTATATTGTTATACGTGATACCGTTACGGCGGTACGGTTATATTGTTATACGTGATACCGTTACGGCGGTACGGTTATATTGTTATACGTGATAGCGTTACGGCGGTACGGTTATATTGTTATACATGATACTGTTACGGCGGTACGGTTATATTGTTATACGTGATACCGTTACGGTGGTATGGTTATATTGTTATACGTGATACCGTTACGGCGGTACGGTTATATTGTTATACGTGATACCGTTACGGGGTACGGTTATATTGTTATACGTGATACCGTTACGGCGGTACGGTTATATTGTTATACGTGATACCGTTACGGCGGTACGGTTATATTGTTATACGTGATACCGTTACGGCGGTACGGTTATATTGTTATACGTGATACCGTTACGGCGGTACGGTTATATTGTTATATGTGATACTGTTACGGCGGTACGGTTATATTGTTATACGTGATACCGTTACGCCGGTACGGTTATATTGTTATACGTGATACCGTTACGGCGGTACGGTTATATTGTTATACGTGATACCGTTACGGCGGTACGGTTATATTGTTATACGTGATACCGTTACGGGGTACGGTTATATTGTTATACGTGATACCGTTACGTCGTTACGGTTATATTGTTATACGTGATACTGTTACGGCGGTACGGTTATATTGTTATACTTGATACCGTTACGGCGGTACGGTTATATTGTTATACGTGATACCGTTACGCCGGTACGGTTATATTGTTATACGTGATGCCGTTATATTGTAAAACGTCATACCGTTATGGCGGTACGGTTATAGTGTTATACCGTTACGGCGGTACGGTTATATTGTTATACGTGATACCGTTACGGCGGTACGGTTATATTGTTATACGTGATACCGTTACGGCGGTACGGTTATATTGTTATACGTGATACCGTTACGGCGGTACGGTTATATTGTTATACATGATACTGTTACGGCGGTACGGTTATATTGTTATACGTGATACCGTTACGGCGGTACGGTTATATTGTTATACGTGATACCGTTACGGCGGTACGGTTATATTGTTATACGTGATACCGTTACGGCGGTACGGTTATATTGTTATACGTGATACCGTTACGGCTGTACGGTTATATTGTTATACGTGATACCGTTACGGCGGTACGGTTATATTGTTATATATGATACTGTTACGGCGGTACGGTTATATTGTTATACGTGATACCGTTACGTCGGTACGGTTATATTGTTATACGTGATACCGTTACGGCGGTACGGTTATATTGTTATACGTGATACCGTTACGGCGGTACGGTTATATTGTTATATATGATACTGTTACGGCGGTACGGTTATATTGTTATACGTGATACCGTTACGGCGGTACGGTTATATTGTTATACGTGATACCGTTACGGCGGTACGGTTATATTGTTATACGTGATACCGTTACGGCGGTACGGTTATATTGTTATACGTGATACCGTTACGGCGGTACGGTTATATTGTTATACGTGATACCGTTACGGCGGTACGGTTATATTGTTATACGTGATACCGTTACGGCGGTACGGTTATATTGTTATACGTGATACCGTTACGGCGGTACGGTTATATTGTTATACGTGATACCGTTACGGCGGTACGGTTATATTGTTATACGTGATACCGTTACGGCGGTACGGTTATATTGTTATACGTGACACCGTTACGGCGGTACGGTTATATTGTTATATGTGATACCGTTACGGCGGTACGGTTATATTGTTATACGTGATACCGTTACGGCGGTACGGTTATATTGTTATACGTGATACCGTTACGGCGGTACGGTTATATTGTTATACGTGATACCGTTACGTCGGTACGGTTATATTGTTATACGTGATACCGTTACGCGGTACGGTTAAATTGTTATACGTGATACCGTTACGGCGGTACGGTTATATTGTTATACGTGATACCATTACGGCGGTACGGTTATATTGTTATACGTGATACCGTTACGGCGGTACGGTTATATTGTTATACGTGATACCGTTACGGCGGTACGGTTATATTGTTATACGTGATACCGTTACGGCGGTACGGTTATATTGTTATACGTGATACCGTTACGGCGGTACGGTTATATTGTTATACGTGATACCGTTACGGCGGTACGGTTATATTGTTATACGTGATACCGTTACGGGGTACGGTTATATTGTTATACGTGATACCGTTACGGCGGTACGGTTATATTGTTATACGTGATACCGTTACGGCGGTACGGTTATATTGTTATACGTGATACCGTTACGTCGGTACGGTTATATTGTTATACGTGATACCGTTACGGCGGTACGGTTATATTGTTATACGTGATACCGTTACGTCGGTACGGTTATATTGTTATATCTGATACCGTTACGGGGTACGGTTATATTGTTATATCTGATACCGTTACGGGGTACGGTTATATTGTTATACGTGATACCGTTACGTCGGTACGGTTATATTGTTATACGTGATACTGTTACGGCGGTACGGTTATATTGTTATACGTGATACCGTTACGGCGGTACGGTTATATTGTTATACGTGATACCGTTACGGCGGTACGTTTATATTGTTATACGTGATACCGTTACGGGGTACGGTTATATTGTTATACGTGATACCGTTACGGCGGTACGGTTATATTGTTATACGTGATACCGTTACGGCGGTACGGTTATATTGTTATACGTGATACCGTTACGGCGGTACGGTTATATTGTTATACGTGATACCGTTACGGCGGTACGGTTATATTGTTATACGTGTTACCGTTACGGCGGTACGGTTATATTGTTATATGTGATACCGTTACGGCGGTACGGTTATATTGTTATACGTGATACCGTTACGGCGGTACGGTTATATTGTTATACGTGATAACGTTACGGGGTACGGTTATATTGTTATACGTGATACCGTTACGCCGGTACGGTTATATTGTTATACGTGATACCGTTACGGCGGTACGGTTATATTGTTATACGTGATACCGTTACGGGGTACGGTTATATTGTTATACGTGATACCGTTACGGTGGTACGGTTATATTGTTATACGTGATACCGTTACGGCGGTACGGTTATATTGTTATACGTGATACCGTTACGGGGTACGGTTATATTGTTATACGTGATACCGTTACAGCGGTACGGTTATATTGTTATACGTGATACCGTTACGGCGGTACGGTTATATTGTTATACGTGATACCGTTACGGCGGTACGGTTATATTGTTATACGTGATACCGTTACGGCGGTACGGTTATATTGTTATACGTGATACCGTTACGGCGGTACGGTTATATTGTTATACGTGATACCGTTACGGCGGTACGGTTATATTGTTATACGTGATACCGTTACGGCGGTACGGTTATATTGTTATACGTGATAGCGTTACGGCGGTACGGTTATATTGTTATACATGATACTGTTACGGCGGTACGGTTATATTGTTATACGTGATACCGTTACGGTGGTATGGTTATATTGTTATACGTGATACCGTTACGGCGGTACGGTTATATTGTTATACGTGATACCGTTACGGGGTACGGTTATATTGTTATACGTGATACCGTTACGGCGGTACGGTTATATTGTTATACGTGATACCGTTACGGCGGTACGGTTATATTGTTATACGTGATACCGTTACGGCGGTACGGTTATATTGTTATACGTGATACCGTTACGGCGGTACGGTTATATTGTTATATGTGATACTGTTACGGCGGTACGGTTATATTGTTATACGTGATACCGTTACGCCGGTACGGTTATATTGTTATACGTGATACCGTTACGGCGGTACGGTTATATTGTTATACGTGATACCGTTACGGCGGTACGGTTATATTGTTATACGTGATACCGTTACGGGGTACGGTTATATTGTTATACGTGATACCGTTACGTCGTTACGGTTATATTGTTATACGTGATACTGTTACGGCGGTACGGTTATATTGTTATACTTGATACCGTTACGGCGGTACGGTTATATTGTTATACGTGATACCGTTACGCCGGTACGGTTATATTGTTATACGTGATGCCGTTATATTGTAAAACGTCATACCGTTATGGCGGTACGGTTATAGTGTTATACCGTTACGGCGGTACGGTTATATTGTTATACGTGATACCGTTACGGCGGTACGGTTATATTGTTATACGTGATACCGTTACGGCGGTACGGTTATATTGTTATACGTGATACCGTTACGGCGGTACGGTTATATTGTTATACATGATACTGTTACGGCGGTACGGTTATATTGTTATACGTGATACCGTTACGGCGGTACGGTTATATTGTTATACGTGATACCGTTACGGCGGTACGGTTATATTGTTATACGTGATACCGTTACGGCGGTACGGTTATATTGTTATACGTGATACCGTTACGGCTGTACGGTTATATTGTTATACGTGATACCGTTACGGCGGTACGGTTATATTGTTATATATGATACTGTTACGGCGGTACGGTTATATTGTTATACGTGATACTGTTACGGCGGTACGGTTATATTGTTATACGTGATACCGTTACGTCGGTACGGTTATATTGTTATACGTGATACCGTTACGGCGGTACGGTTATATTGTTATACGTGATACCGTTACGGCGGTACGGTTATATTGTTATACGTGATACCGTTACGGCGGTACGGTTATATTGTTATACGTGATACCGTTACGGCGGTACGGTTATATTGTTATACGTGATACCGTTACGGCGGTACGGTTATATTGTTATACGTGATACCGTTACGGGGTACGGTTATATTGTTATACGTGATACCGTTACGGCGGTACGGTTATATTGTTATACGTGATACCGTTACGGCGGTACGGTTATATTGTTATACGTGATACTGTTACGGCGGTACGGTTATATTGTTATACGTGATACCGTTACGGCGGTACGGTTATATTGTTATACATGATACTGTTACGGCGGTACGGTTATATTGTTATACGTGATACCGTTACTGCGGTACGGTTATATTGTTATACGTGATACCGTTACGGCGGTACGGTTATATTGTTATACGTGATACCGTTACGGCGGTACGGTTATATTGTTATACGTGATACCGTTACGTCGGTACGGTTATATTGTTATACGTGATACCGTTACGGCGGTACGGTTATATTGTTATACGTGATACCGTTACGGCGGTACGGTTATATTGTTATACGTGATACCGTTACGGCGGTACGGTTATATTGTTATACGTGATACCGTTACGGCGGTACGGTTATATTGTTATACGTGATACCGTTACGCCGGTACGGTATATTGTTATACGTGATACCGTTACGGCGGTACGGTTATATTGTTATACGTGATACCGTTACGGCGGTACGGTTATATTGTTATACGTGATACCGTTACGGCGGTACGGTTATATTGTTATACGTGATACCGTTACGGCGGTACGGTTATATTGTTATACGTGATACCGTTACGGCGGTGCGGTTATATTGTTATACGTGATACCGTTACGGCAGTACGGTTATATTGTTATACGTGATACCGTTACGGCGGTACGGTTATATTGTTATACGTGATACCGTTACGGCGGTACGGTTATATTGTTATACGTGATACCGTTACGGCGGTACGGTTATATTGTTATACGTGATACCGTTACGGCGGTACGGTTATATTGTTATACGTGATACCGTTACGGCGGTACGGTTATATTGTTATACGTGATACCGTTACGGGGTACGGTTATATTGTTATACGTGATACCGTTACGGCGGTACTGTTATATTGTTATACGTGATACTGTTACGGCGGTACGGTTATATTGTTATACGTGATACCGTTACGGCGGTACGGTTATATTGTTATACGTGATACCGTTACGGCGGTACGGTTATATTGTTATACGTGATACCGTTACGGCGGTACGGTTATATTGTTATACGTGATACCGTTACGGCGGTACGGTTATATTGTTATACGTGATACCGTTACGGCGGTACGGTTATATTGTTATACGTGATACCGTTACGGCGGTACGGTTATATTGTTATACATGATAGCGTTACGGCGGTACGGTTATATTGTTATACGTGATACCGTTACGGCGGTACGGTTATATTGTTATACGTGATACCGTTACGGCGGTACGGTTATATTGTTATACGTGATATCGTTACGGCGGTACGGTTATATTGTTATACGTGATACCGTTACGGCGGTACGGTTATATTGTTATACGTGATACCGTTACGGCGGTACGGTTATATTGTTATACGTGATACCGTTACGGCGGTACGGTTATATTGTTATACGTGATACCGTTACGGCGGTACGGTTATATTGTTATACGTGATACCGTTACGGGGTACGGTTATATTGTTATACGTGATACCGTTACGGCGGTACGGTTATATTGTTATACGTGATAGCGTTACGGCGGTACGGTTATATTGTTATACGTGATACCGTTACGGCGGTACGGTTATATTGTTATACGTGATACCGTTACGGCGGTACGGTTATATTGTTATACGTGATACCGTTACGGCGGTACGGTTATATTGTTATACGTGATAGCGTTACGGCGGTACGGTTATATTGTTATACGTGATACCGTTACGGCGGTACGGTTATATTGTTATACGTGATACCGTTACGGCGGTACGGTTATATTGTTATACGTGATACCGTTACGGCGGTACGGTTATATTGTTATACGTGATACCGTTACGGGGTACGGTTATATTGTTATACGTGATACCGTTACGGCGGTACGGTTATATTGTTATACGTGATACCGTTACGGCGGTACGGTTATATTGTTATACGTGATACCGTTACGGCGGTACGGTTATATTGTTATACGTGATACCGTTACGGGGTACGGTTATATTGTTATACGTGATACCGTTACGGCGGTACGGTTATATTGTTATACGTGATACCGTTACGGCGGTACGGTTATATTGTTATACGTGATACCGTTACGGCGGTACGGTTATATTGTTATACGTGATACCGTTACGGCGGTACGGTTATATTGTTATACGTGATACCGTTACGGCGGTACGGTTATATTGTTATACGTGATACCGTTACGGCGGTACGGTTATATTGTTATACGTGATACCGTTACGACGGTACGGTTATATTGTTATATGTGATACCGTTACGGCGGTACGGTTATATTGTTATACGTGATACTGTTACGGCGGTACGGTTATATTGTTATACGTGATACCGTTACGGCGGTACGGTTATATTGTTATACGTGATACCGTTACGGCGGTACGGTTATATTGTTATACGTGATACCGTTACGGCGGTACGGTTATATTGTTATACGTGATACCGTTACGGCGGTACGGTTATATTGTTATACGTGATACCGTTACGGCGGTACGGTTATATTGTTATACGTGATACCGTTACGGCGGTACGGTTATATTGTTATACGTGATACCGTTACGGGGTTCGGTTATATTGTTATACGTGATACCGTTACGGCGGTACGGTTATATTGTTATACGTGATACCGTTACGGCGGTACGGTTATATTGTTATACGTGATACCGTTACGGCGGTACGGTTATATTGTTATACGTGATACCGTTACGGCGGTACGGTTATATTGTTATACATGATAGCGTTACGGCGGTACGGTTATATTGTTATACGTGATACCGTTACGGCGGTACGGTTATATTGTTATACGTGATACCGTTACGGCGGTACGGTTATATTGTTATACGTGATATCGTTACGGCGGTACGGTTATATTGTTATACGTGATACCGTTACGGCGGTACGGTTATATTGTTATACGTGATACCGTTACGGCGGTACGGTTATATTGTTATACGTGATACCGTTACGGCGGTACGGTTATATTGTTATACGTGATACCGTTACGGCGGTACGGTTATATTGTTATACGTGATACCGTTACGGGGTACGGTTATATTGTTATACGTGATACCGTTACGGCGGTACGGTTATATTGTTATACGTGATAGCGTTACGGCGGTACGGTTATATTGTTATACGTGATACCGTTACGGCGGTACGGTTATATTGTTATACGTGATACCGTTACGGCGGTACGGTTATATTGTTATACGTGATACCGTTACGGCGGTACGGTTATATTGTTATACGTGATAGCGTTACGGCGGTACGGTTATATTGTTATACGTGATACCGTTACGGCGGTACGGTTATATTGTTATACGTGATACCGTTACGGCGGTACGGTTATATTGTTATACGTGATACCGTTACGGCGGTACGGTTATATTGTTATACGTGATACCGTTACGGGGTACGGTTATATTGTTATACGTGATACCGTTACGGCGGTACGGTTATATTGTTATACGTGATACCGTTACGGCGGTACGGTTATATTGTTATACGTGATACCGTTACGGCGGTACGGTTATATTGTTATACGTGATACCGTTACGGGGTACGGTTATATTGTTATACGTGATACCGTTACGGCGGTACGGTTATATTGTTATACGTGATACCGTTACGGCGGTACGGTTATATTGTTATACGTGATACCGTTACGGCGGTACGGTTATATTGTTATACGTGATACCGTTACGGCGGTACGGTTATATTGTTATACGTGATACCGTTACGGCGGTACGGTTATATTGTTATACGTGATACCGTTACGGCGGTACGGTTATATTGTTATACGTGATACCGTTACGACGGTACGGTTATATTGTTATATGTGATACCGTTACGGCGGTACGGTTATATTGTTATACGTGATACTGTTACGGCGGTACGGTTATATTGTTATACGTGATACCGTTACGGCGGTACGGTTATATTGTTATACGTGATACCGTTACGGCGGTACGGTTATATTGTTATACGTGATACCGTTACGGCGGTACGGTTATATTGTTATACGTGATACCGTTACGGCGGTACGGTTATATTGTTATACGTGATACCGTTACGGCGGTACGGTTATATTGTTATACGTGATACCGTTACGGGGTACGGTTATATTGTTATACGTGATACCGTTACGGCGGTACGGTTATATTGTTATACATGATAGCGTTACGGCGGTACGGTTATATTGTTATACGTGATACCGTTACGGCGGTACGGTTATATTGTTATACGTGATACCGTTACGGCGGTACGGTTATATTGTTATACGTGATATCGTTACGGCGGTACGGTTATATTGTTATACGTGATACCGTTACGGCGGTACGGTTATATTGTTATACGTGATACCGTTACGGCGGTACGGTTATATTGTTATACGTGATACCGTTACGGCGGTACGGTTATATTGTTATACGTGATACCGTTACGGCGGTACGGTTATATTGTTATACGTGATACCGTTACGGGGTACGGTTATATTGTTATACGTGATACCGTTACGGCGGTACGGTTATATTGTTATACGTGATAGCGTTACGGCGGTACGGTTATATTGTTATACGTGATACCGTTACGGCGGTACGGTTATATTGTTATACGTGATACCGTTACGGCGGTACGGTTATATTGTTATACGTGATACCGTTACGGCGGTACGGTTATATTGTTATACGTGATAGCGTTACGGCGGTACGGTTATATTGTTATACGTGATACCGTTACGGCGGTACGGTTATATTGTTATACGTGATACCGTTACGGCGGTACGGTTATATTGTTATACGTGATACCGTTACGGCGGTACGGTTATATTGTTATACGTGATACCGTTACGGGGTACGGTTATATTGTTATACGTGATACCGTTACGGCGGTACGGTTATATTGTTATACGTGATACCGTTACGGCGGTACGGTTATATTGTTATACGTGATACCGTTACGGCGGTACGGTTATATTGTTATACGTGATACCGTTACGGGGTACGGTTATATTGTTATACGTGATACCGTTACGGCGGTACGGTTATATTGTTATACGTGATACCGTTACGGCGGTACGGTTATATTGTTATACGTGATACCGTTACGGCGGTACGGTTATATTGTTATACGTGATACCGTTACGGCGGTACGGTTATATTGTTATACGTGATACCGTTACGGCGGTACGGTTATATTGTTATACGTGATACCGTTACGACGGTACGGTTATATTGTTATATGTGATACCGTTACGGCGGTACGGTTATATTGTTATACGTGATACTGTTACGGCGGTACGGTTATATTGTTATACGTGATACCGTTACGGCGGTACGGTTATATTGTTATACGTGATACCGTTACGGCGGTACGGTTATATTGTTATACGTGATACCGTTACGGCGGTACGGTTATATTGTTATACGTGATACCGTTACGGCGGTACGGTTATATTGTTATACGTGATACCGTTACGGCGGTACGGTTATATTGTTATACGTGATACCGTTACGGCGGTACGGTTATATTGTTATACGTGATACCGTTACGGGGTTCGGTTATATTGTTATACGTGATACCGTTACGGCGGTACGGTTATATTGTTATACGTGATACCGTTACGGCGGTACGGTTATATTGTTATACGTGATACCGTTACGGCGGTACGGTTATATTGTTATACGTGATACCGTTACGGGGTTCGGTTATATTGTTATACGTGATACCGTTACGGGGTACGGTTATATTGTTATACGTGATACCGTTACAGCGGTACGGTTATATTGTTATACGTGTTACCGTTACGGCGGTACGGTTATATTGTTATACGTGATACCGTTACGGGGTACGGTTATATTGTTATACGTGATACTGTTACGGCGGTACGGTTATATTGTTATACGTGATACCGTTACGGCGGTACGGTTATATTGTTATACGTGATACCGTTACGGCGGTACGGTTATATTGTTATACGTGATACCGTTACGGCGGTACGGTTATATTGTTATACGTGATACCGTTACGGCGGTACGGTTATATTGTTATACGTGATACCGTTACGGCGGTACGGTTATATTGTTATACGTGATACCGTTACGGCGGTACGGTTATATTGTTATACGTGATACCGTTACGGCGGTACGGTTATATTGTTATACGTGATACCGTTACGGCGGTACGGTTATATTGTTATACGTGATACCGTTACGGCGGTACGGTTATATTGTTATACGTGATACCGTTACGGCGGTACGGTTATATTGTTATACGTGATACCGTTACGGCGGTGCGGTTATATTGTTATACGTGATACCGTTACGGGGTACGGTTATATTGTTATACGTGATACTGTTACGGCGGTACGGTTATATTGTTATACGTGATACCGTTACGGCGGTACGGTTATATTGTTATACGTGATACCGTTACGGCGGTACGGTTATATTGTTATACGTGATACCGTTACGGCGGTACGGTTATATTGTTATACGTGATACCGTTACGGCGGTACGGTTATATTGTTATACGTGATACCGTTACGGCGGTACGGTTATATTGTTATACGTGATACCGTTACGGCGGTGCGGTTATATTGTTATACGTGATACCGTTACGGCGGTACGGTTATATTGTTATACGTGATACCGTTACGGCGGTACGGTTATATTGTTATACGTGATACCGTTACGGCGGTACGGTTATATTGTTATACGTGATACCGTTACGGCGGTACGGTTATATTGTTATACGTGATATCGTTACGGCGGTACGGTTATATTGTTATACGTGATACTGTTACGGCGGTACGGTTATATTGTTATACGTGATACCGTTACGGCGGTACGGTTATATTGTTATACGTGATACTGTTACGGCGGTACGGTTATATTGTTATACGTGATACCGTTACGGCGGTACGGTTATATTGTTATACGTGATACCGTTACGGCGGTACGGTTATATTGTTATACGTGATACCGTTACGTCGGTACGGTTATATTGTTATATGTGATACCGTTACGGCGGTACGGTTATATTGTTATACGTGATACCGTTACGGAGGTACGGTTATATTGTTATACGTGATACCGTTACTGCGGTACGGTTATATTGTTATACGTGATACTGTTACGGCGGTACGGTTATATTGTTATACGTGATACCGTTACGGCGGTACGGTTATATTGAAATAAGTGATACCGTTACGGGGTACGGTTATATTGTTATACGTGATACCGTTACGTCGGTACGGTTATATTGTTATACGTGATACCGTTACGGCGGTACGGTTATATTGTTATACGTGATAGCGTTACGGCGGTACGGTTATATTGTTATACGTGATACCGTTACGGCGGTACGGTTATATTGTTATACGTGATACCGTTACGGCGGTACGGTTATATTGTTATACGTGATACCGTTACGGCGGTACGGTTATATTGTTATACGTGATATCGTTACGGCGGTACGGTTATATTGTTATACGTGATACCGTTACGGCGGTACGGTTATATTGTTATACGTGATACCGTTACGGCGGTACGGTTATATTGTTATACGTGATACCGTTACGGCGGTACGGTTATATTGTTATACGTGATACCGTTACGGCGGTACGGTTATATTGTTATACGTGATACCGTTACGGCGGTACGGTTATATTGTTATACGTGATAGCGTTACGGCGGTACGGTTATATTGTTATACGTGATACCGTTACGGCGGTACGGTTATATTGTTATATGTGATACCGTTACGGCGGTACGGTTATATTGTTATACGTGATACCGTTACGGCGGTACGGTTATATTGTTATACGTGATACCGTTACGGCGGTACGGTTATATTGTTATACGTGATACCGTTACGGCGGTACGGTTATATTGTTATACGTGATACCGTTACGGCGGTACGGTTATATTGTTATACGTGATACCGTTACGGCGGTACGGTTATATTGTTATACGTGATACCGTTACGTCGGTACGGTTATATTGTTATACGTGGCACCGTTACGGCGGTACGGTTATATTGTTATACGTGATACCGTTACTGCGGTACGGTTATATTGTTATACGTGATACCGTTACGGCGGTACGGTTATATTGTTATACGTGATACCGTTACGCCGGTACGGTTATATTGTTATACGTGATACCGTTACGGCGGTACGGTTATATTGTTATACGTGATACCGTTACGGCGGTACGGTTATATTGTTATACGTGATACCGTTACGGCGGTACGGTTATATTGTTATACGTGATACCGTTACGGCGGTACGGTTATATTGTTATACGTGATACCGTTACGGCGGTACGGTTATATTGTTATACGTGATACCGTTACGGCGGTACGGTTATATTGTTATACGTGATACCGTTACGGCGGTACGGTTATATTGTTATACGTGATACCGTTACGGCGGTACGGTTATATTGTTATACGTGATACCGTTATGCGTTGGCATATCAAGTTGTGTCGGGGTACACTCTGTATGAATTAAATCTGCGGCCAGTGCACCTCCACTTTGTTGTGTGGTTATTTATATACAAGATTACGGGGTGTGTACGCGTGGTGTGTACGCGGGGTGTGTACGCGGGGTGTGTACGCGGGGTGTGTACGCGGGGTGTGTACGCGGGGAGGGGCTTCCTCGGAGGCTCTAAGCTCTCGTGTTATTTTGTGTTAACAAGAGTAATAGCGTCTCGGACATCTGCATGTACAATGTCCATAATAATTGTGTCGGTACAGCAGATCGGGAAATGATGTGTGTATGTAAGGATCCATGATCCTCTGCGCGCTCAGCGCGCTCCTCGCTCACCCCAACCCGTGACCTTGTGTTCCGCTTCTCCTGCCTCCTGCAGCACATCTCACTGCCGGCGAATACCAGCATTCCATCTAGGGGCGCGCGCGGACCACACTCGGCACTAAATGCCATCCCCGCTGGCCCCGCCTCCAGGCTGTGCTCACATGGTGACGCCACCGTCACGCAGCACGCACCCGCAATGCGCGGCACTCACACACATGCTGTATAAACCTGTGCAATCTCTCCAGCCAACCACAGCGAGGCATACTCCTGAGTATGCTCCAACCTGATTGGTCCATCTCCATTTATATGCTCAACTGCCACACTGTCAATTTTGCTGAGCGAAGTGTTCACTGCTGTCTCGCCTCCACACTCTTGTCCTGCTCCTTGTTCCCTGTTCCTGACCTTAGCTTTTCCTCCGGACTCCGTACTTCTGTTCTCCTGACCTCAGCTACGTACGACGATCTGTACCTCTCCAAAACTGACCTCGGCAAAGTACCACGATGATCCACCTCTCTCCAACCCAGACCACGGCTAAGAACCACGACGATCCCCACCTCTCCAAAACTGACCTCGGCAAAGTACCACGATGATCCACCTCTCTCCAACCCAGACCACGGCTAAGAACCACGATGATCCACCTCTCTCCAACCCAGACCACGGCTAAGAACCACGACGATCCCCACCTCTCCAATACCAACCTCAGCAAATATTACTGACCATCCAGACCTCTCCTACCCCGACCCGGTTACCTCGACCAATCTACATTTCAGAAGCGCCCACGCGGCTGTGGGTTGGTGGGTTGGTGTAATACCAAATCCCCACCTCCGTTACAGTGTATTGTCGGCATTTGGTAACATACACTGTGTATCAAACATGATTGTACACAGTTAAATATGTGTGTGCGTGGGTAACAATGTGACAAAGTGAATACATTGAGAACTTTGGCTTTAGTACCATAATGTAGAAGGTGCGAGGAGGGGGTGCGAGGAGCGGGTGCGAGGAGGCAGTGCGAGGAGGCGGTGCGAGGAGGGGGTGCGAGGAGGGGGTGAGAGGAGGGGGTGCGAGGAGGGGGTGCGAGGAGGGGGTGCGAGGAGGCGGTGCGAGGAGGGGGTGCGAGGAGGGGGTGCGAGGAGGGGGTGCGAGGAGGCGGTGCGAGGAGGCGGTGCGAGGAGGGGGTGCGAGGAGGCGGTGCGAGGAGGGGGTGCGAGGAGGGGGTGAGAGGAGGGGGTGAGAGGAGGGGGTGCGAGGAGGGGGTGCGAGGAGGGGGTGCGAGGTGGGGGCGCGAGGAGGGGGTGCGAGGAGGGGGTGCGAGGAGGCAGTGCGAGGAGGGGGTGCGAGGAGGGGGTGCGAGGAGGGGGTGCGAGGAGGGGGTGCGTGGAGGCGGTGCGAGGAGGGGGTGCGAGGAGGGGGTGCGAGGAGGGGGTGCGAGGAGGCGGTGCGAGGAGGCGGTGCGAGGAGGGGGTGAGAGGAGGGGGTGCGTGGAGGGGGTGAGAGGAGGGGGTGCGAGGAGGGGGTGCGAGGTGGGGGCGCGAGGAGGGGGTGCGAGGATCACATTAAGGAGAAGTCAGTATGCTTTTGTGGAGGAGTGGTGCTGCTGAGATTAGGTAACCCACCTCCTGCAGCGAGGGCGACAGAGCCGGAACTGGAGGTGCTACTCCCCCACATGACAATCACAGCCCCCCTATTTTATGCATATATCATACAACCCCTCCCCCCCCTCAGTATTACTCCTCAGAATATAATGTGAGCATCATATTTACAAGCAATGAGGCCCCAGACACCGAGCTATTATTCTCAATTCCAACATAAGAATGATATACTCAGCACTGAACAGTGTGACTGCGCTGAGTAAGAATGATATACTCAGCACTGAACAGTGTAACTGCGCTGAGTAAGAATGATATACTCAGCACTGAACAGTGTGACTGCGCTGAGTAAGAATGATATACTCAGCACTGAACAGTGTAACTGCGCTGAGTAAGAATGATATACTCAGCACTGAACAGTGTAACTGCGCTGAGTAAGAATGATATACTCAGCACTGAACAGTGTGACTGCGCTGAGTAAGAATGATATACTCAGCACTGAACAGTGTAACTGCGCTGAGTAAGAATGATATACTCAGCACTGAACAGTGTAACTGCGCTGAGTAAGAATTATATACTCAGCAGTGAACAGTGTCACTGCGCTGAGTAAGAATGATATACTCAGCAGTGAACAGTGTCACTGCGCTGAGTAAGAATGATATACTCAGCACTGAACAGTGTAACTGCGCTGAGTAAGAATGATATACTCAGCACTGAACAGTGAAACTGCGCTGAGTAAGAATGATATACTCAGCACTGAACAGTGTAACTGCGCTGAGTAAGAATGATATACTCAGCACTGAACAGTGTAACTGCGCTGAGTGAGAATGATATACTCAGCAGTGAACAGTGTAACTGTGCTGAGTTAGGCTAAGGCCCCGCTCCCAGAGTCAGCGCGCCCGCACTGCAGACAGGCGGTGCGCTGACATACACAGACCGCGATATGCGGTCTGTAGGGAGCGGGAGCCGGAGCGGGAGGTGGGCGGGAGTGGAAGGTTTGAGCGGGAGGGGGGGCATGGCTTGAGCGGAGGGACCCGCTACTCTCCCCCCTCTCCCTCCACGGCTCGGGTAAGTAAAGCTACACACACCGTTTTCACACAGACAGAGGCAGGCACTCACGCACTCAGGCACACACATACACACACACACACACACACAGACAGACAGACAGAGGCAGGCACTCACGCACTCAGGCACACACATACACACACACACACACAGACAGGCACGCACGCACTCAGACACACACACAGAGGCAGGCACTCAGGCACACACATACACACACACACACACACAGACAGACAGACAGAGGCAGGCACTCACGCACTCAGGCACACACATACACACACACACACAGACAGGCACGCACGCACTCAGACACACACACAGAGGCAGGCACTCAGGCACACACATACACACACACACACACACAGACAGACAGAGGCAGGCACTCACGCACTCAGGCACACACACACAGACACACACACACACAGACAGAGGCAGGCACTCACGCACTCAGGCACACACATACACACACACACACACAGACAGACAGACAGACAGACAGAGGCAGGCACTCACGCACTCAGGCACACACATACACACACACACACAGACAGACAGAGGCAGGCACGCACGCACTCAGACACACACACAGAGGCAGGCACTCAGGCACACACATACACACAGACAGGCACGCACGCACTCAGACACACACACAGAGGCAGGCACTCATATACACACACACACAGAGGCAGGCACTCAGGCACACACACACACACACACACACACAGACAGACAGACAGAGGCAGGCACTCAGGCACACACATACACACACACAGACAGGCACGCACGCTGCTGTCACTCCACACTCCTCCCTGCTCCCCGAAACCTCTCCTCCTCCAGAAGCCTCCCCTCACAGCCACACCACATGACGCGTCAACGCTAGGGATCCCCATTCTCTTGTATCCCATAGCGGCTGACGCGTCACAGCGTGTAGTGCGCTGTGCAGCCAGGGGGGACCGGGACCGGCTCCGCAGGATTCCCCTGCTGGTGGGGAACTCGCGTGTGGCCGCCCGCGCCGCCGGGCGCAGCGGGACCGAGGCCTAAGAATGATATACTCAGCACTGAGCTTTTATTTGGAGCAACATATTAAGTATATTGCTTGTGGCAGTTCCTGTAATTAGTAAATATAACTTTCTTGGGGAAATGCATGAGCCATCTTTATACCTGTTCCACCTACCAAGAAAACTGCGCACTTTTATCCAAACTACTAATTGTGCTATTAATTGGTTACAGCTCATTTAGCTAATTGGGCAAATACAAATAAAAAGCAATGGAAGCAGAAACAGACAATGCACAAGTCATTAAGTTCTCCATTGTTTTAAATAGTCCAAATATATTACATTGAATAGAAACAAATTCACCCAACACGATATATATAGACACACACACACACACACACACACACACACACACACACACACACACACACACACACACACACACACACACACACTATGTTTTCCTTACAACTCCAAAATTCTCCCAACATACTACATACATGTAGCTTATCAGCTATTATGAATTCAGACTACAAATTCTGTACAGTTGGCACATTACACAGTATGGGGTTAGACTGTTGGCACATTACACAGTATGGGGTTAGACTGTTGGCACATTACACAGTATGGGGTTAGATGTTGACACATTACACAGTATGGGGTTAGACTGTTGGCACATTACACAGTATGGGGTTAGACTGTTGGCACATTACACAGTATGGGGTTAGACCGTTGGTACATTACACAGTATGGGGTTAGACTGTTGGCACATTACACAGTATGGGGTTAGACTGTTGACACATTACACATTATGGGGTTAGACTGTTGGTACATTACACAGTATGGGGTTAGACTGTTGGCACATTACACAGTATGGGGTTAGACTGTTGACACATTACACATTATGGGGTTAGACTGTTGGTACATTACACAGTATGGGGTTAGACTGTTGACACATTACACAGTATGGGGTTAGACTGTTGGTACATTACACAATATGGGGTTAGACTGTTGGTACATTACACAGTATGGGGTTAGACCGTTGGCGCATTACACAGTATGGGGTTAGACCGTTGGTACATTACACAGTATGGCGTTAGACCGTTGGCGCATTACACAGTATGGGGTTAGACTGTTGGTACATTACACAGTATGGGGTTAGACTGTTGGTACATTACACAGTATGGGGTTAGACTGTTGGTACATTACACAGTATGGGGTTAGACCGTTGGTGCATTACACAGTATGGGGTTAGACTGTTGGTACATTACACAGTATGGGGTTAGACCGTTGGTGCATTACACAGTATGGGGTTAGACCGTTGGTACATTACACAGTATGGCGTTAGACCGTTGGCGCATTACACAGTATGGGGTTAGACTGTTGGTACATTACACAGTATGGGGTTAGACCGTTGGTGCATTACACAGTATGGGGTTAGACTGTTGGTACATTACACAGTATGGGGTTAGACCGTTGGCACATTACACAGTATGGGGTTAGACTGTTGGCACATTACACAGTATGGGGTTAGACTGTTGACACATTACACAGTATGGGGTTAGACTGTTGGCACATTACACAGTATGGGGTTAGACTGTTGGCACATTACACAGTATGGGGTTAGACTGTTGGTACATTACACAATATGGGGTTAGACCGTTGGTACATTACACAGTATGGGGTTAGACCGTTGGTACATTACACAGTATGGGGTTAGACTGTTGGCACATTACACAGTATGGAGTTAGACTGTTGGCACATTACACAGTATGGGGTTAGACTGTTGGCACATTACACAGTATGGGGTTAGACTGTTGGCACATTACACAGTATGGGGTTAGACCGTTGGCACATTACACAGTATGGGGTTAGACTGTTGGCACATTACACAGTATGGGGTTAGACTGTTGGCACATTACACAGTATGGAGTTAGACTGTTGGCACATTACACAGTATGGGGTTAGACTGTTGGTACATTACACAGTATGGGGTTAGACCGTTGGTACATTACACAATATGGGGTTAGACTGTTGGCACATTACACAGTATGGGGTTAGACTGTTGGTGCATTACACAGTATGGGGTTAGACCGTTGGTACATTACACAGTATGGGGTTAGACCGTTGGTACATTGCACAGTATGGGGTTAGACTGTTGGCACATTACACAGTATGGGGTTAGACAGTTGGTACATTACACAGTATGGGTTAGACCGTTGGTGCATTACACAGTATGGGGTTAGACCGTTGGTACATTACACAATATGGGGTTAGACCGTTGGCACATTACACAGTATGGGGTTAGACTGTTGGTGCATTACACAGTATGGGGTTAGACTGTTGGTACATTACACAGTATGGGGTTAGACCGTTGGTGCATTACACAGTATGGGGTTAGACCGTTGGCACATTACACAGTATGGGGTTAGACTGTTGGTACATTACACAGTATGGGGTTAGACCGTTGGCACATTACACAGTATGGGGTTAGACTGTTGGTACATTACACAGTATGGGGTTAGACCGTTGGTACATTACACAATATGGGGTTAGACTGTTGCTTCATTATATGTTGCAGGTTCCTCTGGCAGCTAATGGGTTAAAATGTAATGTCTATACATGCCACTTATAAATGGCCTCTGTCAGAGGTGTGACATTTTGTGTCATGTATCCTTAATAATGACTTCGAGTCTGGCTCAGGCTTGTGTGACGTTCCTTGGACGTCCTGTAACTCCAACTCATTACGTAATGTTGTTATTGTCTAAACCAGGGGTTTCCAGCCATTTGTTTTGGATAAGGAACCCTATAATTATATTTTGAAACTCTGGGGAACCCCAACCCTCTCTAATAGCGCGTCTCAGACCAGATGCATTGTAAGGAACCCCAACCCTCTCTAATAGCGCGTCTGTGATCAGATGCATTGTAAGGCCCCCCAACCCTCTCTAATAGCGCGTCTGTGATCAGATGCATTGTAAGGCCCCCCAACCCTCTCTAATTGCGCGTCTGAGATCAGATGCATTGTAAGGCCCCCCAACCCTCTCTAATAGCGTGTCTGAGATCAGATGCATTGTAAGGAACCCCGACCCTCTCTAATAGCGCATCTGAGATCAGATGCATTGTAAGGAACCCCAACCCTCTCTAATAGCGCGTCTGAGATTGTATTGTATTGTATGTCTTTATTTATATAGCGCCATTAGTGTACATAGCGCTTCACAGTAGTAATACATGTGGTAATCAAATAAATTACAGATAATATAAATAACAGATCATGGGAATAAGTGCTTTAGACATAAAAGTAACATTTCGGAAGAGGAGTCCCTGCCCCGAGGAGCTTACAGTCTAATTGGTAGGTAGGGAAAACGTACAGAGACTGTAGGAGGGAGTTCTGGTAAGTGCGTCTGCAGGGGGCCAAGCATTATGTATCGTGTTTAGAATATCCACAGTGCTATTCATATGCTTCTTTAAGCAAGTGTGTCTTAAGGTGGGTCTTAAAGGTGGATAGAGAGGGTGCTAGTCGGGTACTGAGGGGAAGGGCATTCCAGAGGTGTGGGGCAGTCAGTGAAAAAGGTTTAAGGCGGGAGAGGGCTTTAGATACAAAGGGGGTAGAAAGAAGACATCCTTGAGAAGAACGCAAGAGTCTGGATGGTGCATACCAAGAAATTAGGGATGAGATGTAAGGAGGGGCAGAAGAATGTAAAGCTTTAAAAGTGAGGCGAAGAATGGAGTGTGAGATGCGGGATTTGATCGGAAGCCAGGAGAGGGATTTCATGAGGGGAGATGCTGAGACAGATCTAGGAAAGAGTAGAGTGATTCTGGCAGCAGCATTTAGGATAGATTGTAGGGGAGACAGGTGAGAGGCAGGAAGGCCGGACAGCAGGAGGTTACAGTAATCAAGACGGGAGAGAATGAGGGCCTGAGTCAGAGTTTTAGCAGTCGAGCAACAGAGGAAAGGGCGTATCTTAGTTATATTGCGGAGGAAAAAGCGACAAGTTTTAGAAATGTTTTGAATGTGAGGGGCGAATGTGAGAGAGGAGTCGAACGTGACCCCTAGGCAGCGTGCTTGGGCTACTGGGTGAATGATTGTAGTTCCAACAGTAATGTGGAAGGAGGTAGTAGGGCCAGGTTTGGGAGGAAGTATGAGGAGCTCTGTTTTAGCCATGTTGAGTTTAAGGCGTCGGAGGGCCATCCAGGATGATATAGCAGAGAGACATTCAGAAACTTTGGTTTGTACAGCAGGTGTAAGGTCAGGTGTTGAAAAGTATATTTGTGTGTCGTCGGCATAGAGGTGATAATTAAGCCCAAAAGATGTTATTAGGTCACCTAGAGAGAGTGTGTACAGAGAAAAGAGAAGAGGTCCCAGGACAGAGCCCTGGGGTACCCCCACAGAAAGATCAATAGAGGAGGAGGAGGTGTTAGCAGAAGAGACACTAAAAGTAAGATGGGAGAGGTAGGATGAGATCCAGGATAGAGCTTTGTTCCGAATACCTAGAGTATGGAGAATGTGGAGGAGAAGAGGGTGGTCCACGGTGTCAAATGCTGCAGAGAGGTCGAGTAATATGAGCAGAGTGTAATGACCTCTGTCTTTGGCAGCATGGAGGTCGTCAGTTATTTTAGTGAGGGCTGTTTCGGTGGAGTGAGCAGTGCGGAAGCCAGATTGTAGAGGGTCTAGGAGAGAATAGGTGTTAAGAAAATGGAGCAAGCGAGAGAATACAAGACGTTCAAGTAGTTTAGAGGCAAAAGGCAGGGGGGAGACAGGTCGATAGTTAGAAAGACAGGTAGGGTCAAGCTTGCTGTTTTTGAGTAATGGTATGACTGTTGCATGTTTGAAGGAGGATGGAAAGGTTCCAGAGCAGAGGGAGGAGTTAAAAATGTGTGTGAGCGTAGGGATTATAGTAGGAGCTAGAGGTTTTAGGAGATCGGAGGGAATGGGGTCAAGAGGGCAAGTGGTAGAGGGAGAAGAGGAGATCAACAGCGACACATCCTCCTCTGAGATAGTGGAAAAAGACTCAAGGAAGGCAGGAGGAGAGTTAGGAAGAGGTGTAGGATGGGGGGAAGAAACAGAGGGGATGTTCTGCCGTATGGATTCCACCTTTTCCTTAAAATAGTCAGCAAAGTCCTGAGCGGAGATGGAGGAAGGAGAGGCAGCTGCGGGTAGTTTGAGTAGAGTATCAAAGACAGAGAACAGTCGGCGTGGGTTAGACTTGTGCATGTTGATTAGTGCAGAAAAGTAGGCTTGTTTAGCTTGCGAGAGGGCAGAGTTGAAACAGGATAGCATAAATTTGTAGTGAAGGAAGTCTGCGAGAGTGTGAGACTTCCTCCAGAGGCGTTCAGAGGAACGAGTGGAGGAACGCAGCATGCGCGTGTGGGAATTTAGCCAGGGTCTAGGGTTAGAAGGGCGAGGGCGGCAGAGAGAAAGCGGGGCATGTAGATCAAGAGACGAGGACAAGACAGAGTTGTACTTTCTGACCAGGTTATCAGGGTCTGTAGCACAGCTGAGAGAGGAGAGGGAGGTGTGTAAAGTGGACTCAAAGTCAGGTAAGTGAATAGAGCGCAGGTTTCTGCAGAACCGGGGGGTAGATGGAGGTGGAGAAGGGGAGAAGCGAGATAAAGAGAATGAGATGAGATGATGGTCAGAGAGAGGAAAAGGGGAAATGGAGAAATCAGAGAGAGAGAAGTTTTTTAGTGAAAACCAGGTCTAAGTAGTGGCCATCCTTGTGGGTGCTGGCTGCAGTCCACTGTTGAAGGCCAAAAGAAGAGGTAAGAGAAAGAAAGCGGGAAGCCCAAGAGAGAGAGGGGTCATCAATGTGGCAATTGAAGTCCCCAAGGAGATCAGATGCATTGTAAGGACCCCAACCCTCTCTAATAGCGCGTCTCAGACCAGATGCATTGTAAGGAACCCCAACCCTCTCTAATAGCGCGTCTGAGATCAGATGCATTGTAAGGACCCCCAACCCTCTCTAATAGCGTGCCTGAAATCAGATGCATTGTAAGGAACCCCAACCCTCTCTAATAGCGCGTCTGAGATCAGATGCATTGTAAGGACCCCCAACCATCTCTAATAGCGTGCCTGAAATCAGATGCATTGTAAGGAACCCCAACCCTCTTTAATAGTGCGTCTGAGATCAGATGCATTGTTTGGAACCCCGACCCTCTCTAATAGCGTTTCTGAAATCAGATGCATTGTAAGGAACCCCAACCCTCTCTAATAGCGCATCTGAGATCAGATGCATTGTAAGGAACCCCAACCCTCTCTAATAAGGCGTCTGAGATCAGATGCATTGTAAATTATTCTGTATTTGGTAAATGATCCGAAAATTACAGGGAAGCCTTCAGGGATGCCCAGGGAAACCACAAATTCTTAGGAGCCTCTGTATATTAATTATGTGTGATTTAATCCGATTTAATTTCCCAGCATATTACTTACTGACCTAATTGCTGGAATGTTTTAGACACTAAGGATTTGAGGATCTAAAACTGTCCAAGGCCATGAATGATGAATTTGGAAGTTGCATGCCGCATAAACAAACAGCATCATTTGCAAAAATAGTGACGAGTCTTTAATTTGCAGATAATAGATTTTCTCACCCTGAGGGGAGGAGAGAAATAAATTGTTTTTATCTTCACTGAGACGGGTTTGGGGATTTTACTCACAAGCTCAGATAATAATTGACTCTGTATATTCATCTCCTTTACTTGTCTGTGTTGGCAAGAAAATAACTAATCAAGAGCCCCCTCCTCTTGTTAACCCCCTCAGTGCTGGATACATCTAGGTAAGCAGCACAGGCGCCGTGATTATTATACTCATGGTTTCCCAGGTAATGAAGCGTCATCGTTATCCATCACTTCCTGCAGGGATTCAGCAAAATATCATCGTTACCCATCACTTCCTGCAGGGATTCAGCAAAATATCATCGTTATCCATCACTTCCTGCAGGGATTATGCAAAATATCATCGTTATCCATCACTTCCTGCAGCGATTCAGCAAAATATCATCGTTACCCATCACTTCCTGCAGGGATTCAGCAAAATATCATCGTTACCCATCACTTCCTGCAGGGATTCAGCAAAATATCATCGTTACCCAACACTTCCTGCTGGGATTCAGCAAAATATCATCGTTAACCATCACTTCCTGCTGGGATTCAGCAAAATATCATCGTTACCCATCACTTCCTGCAGGGATTCAGCAAAATATCATCGTTATCCATCACTTCCTGCAGGGATTCAGCAAAATATCATCGTTACCCATCACTTCCTGCAGGGATTCAGCAAAATATCATCGTTATCCATCACTTCCTGCAGGGATTCAGCAAAATATCATCATTACCCATCACTTCCTGCAGGGATTCAGCAAAATATCATCGTTACCCATCACTTCCTGCAGGGATTCAGCAAAATATCATCGTTATCCATCACTTCCTGCAGCGATTCAGCAAAATATCATCGTTACCCATCACTTCCTGCAGGGATTCAGCAAAATATCATCGTTACCCAACACTTCCTGCAGGGATTCAGCAAAATATCATCGTTACCCACCACTTCCTGCAGGGATTCAGCAAAATATCATCGTTACCCATCACTTCCTGCAGGGATTCAGCAAAATATCATCGTTACCCAACACTTCCTGCTGGGATTCAGCAAAATATCATCGTTACCCATCACTTCCTGCAGGGATTCAGCAAAATATCATCGTTATCCATCACTTCCTGCAGCGATTCAGCAAAATATCATCGTTACCCATCACTTCCTGCAGGGATTCAGCAAAATATCATCGTTACCCATCACTTCCTGCAGGGATTCAGCAAAATATTATCGTTACCCATCACTTCCTGCAGGGATTCAGCAAAATATTATCGTTACCCATCACTTCCTGCAGGGATTCAGCAAAATATCATCGTTATCCATCACTTCCTGCAGCGATTCAGCAAAATATCATCGTTACCCATCACTTCCTGCAGGGATTCAGCAAAATATCATCGTTACCCATCACTTCCTGCAGGGATTCAGCAAAATATTATCGTTACCCATCACTTCCTGCAGGGATTCAGTAAAATATCATCGTTACCCATCACTTCCTGCAGGGATTCAGCAAAATATCATCGTTATCCATCACTTCCTGCAGCGATTCAGCAAAATATCATCGTTACCCAACACTTCCTGCAGGGATTCAGCAAAATATCATCGTTACCCATCACTTCCTGCAGGGATTCAGCAAAATATCATCGTTATCCATCACTTCCTGCAGAGATTCAGCAAAATATCATCGTTATCCATCACTTCCTGCAGGGATTCAGCAAAATATCATCGTTACCCATCACTTCCTGCAGGGATTCAGCAAAATATCATCGTTATCCATCACTTCCTGCAGGGATTCAGCAAAATATCATCGTTACCCATCACTTCCTGCAGGGATTCAGCAAAATATCATCGTTACCCATCACTTCCTGCAGGGATTCAGCAAAATATCATCGTTACCCATCACTTCCTGCTGGGATTCAGCAAAATATCATTGTTACCCATCACTTAATGCAGGGATTCAGCAAAATATCATCGTTATCCATCACTTCCTGCAGGGATTCAGCAAAATGACATCGTTATCCATCACTTCCTGCAGGGATTCAGCAAAATATCATTGTTATCCATCACTTCCTGCTGGGATTCAGCAAAATATCATCGTTACCATCACTTCCTGCAGGGATTCAGCAAAATATCATCGTTATCCATCACTTCCTGCAGGGATTCAGCAAAATATCATTGTTACCCATCACTTCCTGCAGGGATTCAGCAAAATATCATCGTTACCCATTACTTCCTGCAGGGATTCAGCAAAATATCATCGTTATCCATCACTTCCTGCAGGGATTATGCAAAATATCATCGTTATCCATCACTTCCTGCAGCGATTCAGCAAAATATCATCGTTACCCATCACTTCCTGCAGGGATTCAGCAAAATATCATCGTTACCCATCACTTCCTGCAGGGATTCAGCAAAATATCATCGTTATCCATCACTTCCTGCAGGGATTCAGCAAAATATCATCGTTACCCATCACTTCCTGCAGGGATTCAGCAAAATATCATCGTTACCCATCACTTCCTGCAGGGATTCAGCAAAATATCATCGTTACCCATCACTTCCAGCAGGGATTCAGCAAAATATCATCGTTACCCATCACTTAATGCTGGGATTAAGCAAAATATCATCGTTACCCATCACTTAATGCAGGGATTCAGCAAAATATCATCGTTACCCATCACTTCCTGCAGGGATTCAGCAAAATATCATCGTTACCCATCACTTCCTGCAGGGATTCAGCAAAATATCATCGTTATCCATCACTTCCTGCAGGGATTCAGCAAAATATCATCGTTATCCATCACTTCCTGCAGGGATTCAGCAAAATATCATCGTTACCCATCACTTCCTGCAGGGATTATGCAAAATATCATCGTTAACCATCACTTCCTGCAGGGATTCAGCAAAATATCATCGTTACCCATCACTTCCTGCAGGGATTCAGCAAAATATCATCGTTATCCATCCATCACTTCCTGCAGGGATTCAGCACAATATCATCGTTACCCATCACTTCCTGCAGGGATTCTGCAAAATATCATCGTTATCCATCACTTCCTGCAGGGATTCAGCAAAATATCATCGTTAACCATCACTTCCTGCAGCGATTCAGCAAAATATCATCGTTACCCATCACTTCCTGCAGGGATTCAGCAAAATAAGATCAAGATTTTACTCGCACATCTCCAGGAGGGGCGCCTCCGAAACACATGTACAGCCAGGGTCAACGTGCATGGCATGGAATATAGATTGGACAGCACAAGATTGGACAGCGCCCTCCCCCCCCCCCCCCCTGCAGCCACCGGCACGCCGCGCCCTTCCCCTTCTGCAGCAACCGGCACGCTGCGCCCTCCCCCCCCTGCAGTCACCGGCCTGACCGGCTGAGATCATCCCCAAGGTAAGTTTGATTTTTATTCCCACACAACATTCACAGCACAATATCCCCACACAACATTCACAGCACAATATCCCCACACAACATTCACAGCACAATATCCCCACACAACATTCACAGCACAATATCCCCACACAACATTCACAGCACAATATCCCCACACAACATTCACAGCACAATATCCCCACACAACATTCACAGCACAATATCCCCACACAACATTCACAGCACAATATCCCCACACAACATTCACAGCACAATATCCCCACACAACATTCACAGCACAATATCCCCACACAACATTCACAGCACAATATTCCCACACAACATTCACAGCACAATATCCCCACACAACATTCACAGCACAATATTCCCACACAACATTCACAGCACAATATTCCCACACAACATTCACAGCACAATATCCCCACACAACATTCACAGCACAATATTCCCACACAGCACAATATTCTCACACAACATTCACAGCACACACAGAGTACAAGGGAAAACACAGAAAGTAAAATGATACCTTGGACAAATATTGATTTTCCCCTATTCTACTTTATAAATGTCTGTATCTTTCAAGACACAGCTGGAGGGAGAATGGCTCACCCAAGGCACTTTCCAAATGACAGCTTGCTGCTGTATCCGTCACCGAAATCTGCTCTTTTCCTTTTTGTGTCTCTGTGTGCGCCAATTTGCTGGATGAACCTCATTCTTAGAACGGAAAAGAAAGAGTTTTCATTGACTGGAAATCGTTACCACGACAGAACTTGGCCGTCCATGAGCTGCTCTTCAGGAAGCTTTTGTACATTACAAATGGCCTCTAACAGAATGCTTCTCACAGGTCATAATGTTAGCAAAGAAAAGAATATCTCTCTCACACAGAAAATAAGGAAAATTCATCAAATTGAGTCAATGGCTCAACAATTATGAATGAGGCCCCATGGCATTATTATCCCATCGTGACTGGCGATTAAGGGAACAAATGTGTAACACGTCTTGGGATCTTCCATTTCGTCCCAAACATTTTACAAGAGGCAAAGGTGTTAGGGCAGTGAAATACAATCCCCAATGTAACCTATTTACCTGTCTCTATCCCCCAAAGACTGTGACATCTGTACTTGTATTATTATGAACATGCTGGTTATACACACACTGGTGCTCCGGTACTGTATTCAGAGATGGGTTCTTCTCAAAGACTGTGAAATTCCCAGTTGTTATACCCCAATTTTATTCCCAGGAATTCCATCCCAAACACTTGAACATAACCTGCAGCCCAGTGATACTGTCATAACATTGACGACACATTGGGTATTCTCTCTGTGCATCAGCTGGTTTCCTTTCCTGGACTTCCTGTTGGAATACGGGAAGAAATAAGGCTGAGTTTCAGTGCACAGCTTTGTAACCCTCCTTCCCCGGCTCTAAAATAGGTCACATCAGTTGTACTGAATACATAGGCAGTGCTCAGTCTCTTGGTCTTTGCTGGATGCTGGGTAGGTGCAGGCTGGGCGTGGGTGCTGGGTAGGTGGAATTGGGCAAAAATCAGAACTGAGCAAGAAATATAACAGCAATAAAAAAATAGTATCTTCCGTTTTTTCCTATACTCTACTGTTTGAGCGGACGTCTGCAATGCAAATATGGAGTAGCAGACCTAATCTCACTTAGGGTGGGGTAAAGGGGCTACAAATGGAGGCGCTGTTGAGATTTGCATTCTCACAGGACAGGTTTTTGCAGCAACAGGACAGCAGGATGTATGTGTTTGTGCATCACAGACTGTTACATGCTTCCCCTACTATTAACTTGAGAACCCCGATATGTAGCCCCAATCTGTAAAGACTTTCTCCGGCAAACCCACCCTGAAACTTACCTCCTTAACATCTCCTGGTCCCAGCACCTCTGGAAAAGGTAAAACACAAAACATGGCAATTGTCGCATATTTTGCACACAGTCACAGTGGTGCATACACAATGCCCGGGCCCAAGAGCTGACACTGTACACTTTAACTTAATGTTTAACCCTTTAAAAACAAGCTAGCAGGCCCTTATTTCCCCCGGGCACATTTTGCACAGTTTAAAATACATTTTTAGGACTGCAGTCAGCCCTGGACCGCAGAACTGATACTCTAAAAATACCTTTAATGACTCAGGGAATACCTTTATTTTCAGGGCATAGGTACCCCTTCACTGTCACACTATTCCCTCTACACTCCCTGACCCTAGGTCTACCACGTCTGAGATCTGAGCATCTCCCAGACTCCTACCCCTACCTCCCACACACCCCTTCCTGCCCCATTTTTGTTTTTCCCCTTCACAAGCAGATTACAAGGTCCAAAGTGGTTCGATTACCAAACCAGGTGCTACACTTCACAAGCTGATGTCCGTCCACAAACTCTCATGTCAATCAAGGTAATATCGCATAATACAAAGGGACTTAACATCCCTCATAAACATTGTATGGCTATGACAGAGTATAAGAAACGTGCAGGTGATGTCCTTTTCCTCCAGGAAACCCACCTCAGGCACTCAGACGGACAGAGATTTTTTGGACAAAACTTTTCCAAAAGTATTCCTGGCCTCTGCGCAGGTTAAAAAGAGAGGGGTAGCCACCCTAATCCATAAAAAATCCCCTTTGTAACAGAGCAGGTCAGAGCAGACAGAGAGGGGAGATTTCTGATCTTAACGAGCTCCCTATATGGGTCAGAAATAACTTTAGCTAATGTGTATGCACCAAATGAAAACAAACAACTTGTTTGAAAAATAATTCGGTGTTCTGCGAAGAAAACGTAACTTAAAGGCCGCCTTATATTGGGCGGGGATTTAAACTTGGCTTGAGATGAGGTATGGGACAGGTCTATACCTCCTCCTGAGAGGACACTAGATCGCTCAAGGGGAAACTCCAAGAAACGTGCAGAGGATAATAGGAATGGGACTGCAGGGACCCCTGCTGTATTAATCCGATAGGCCATTAAGAATCTAAGAGAAATGTTGAGGCAATGTTTCAGCATTTACTGTGAGACTGCCACAGAATTTCCAAGGCAAGAGTTCTAATACTCGTGGCTGCATCTGTACCTTCCAAACCTAGTCCGCCCTGATCTAGTAGGATTCATCCCAGGCCACCAGGCAGCAGATAACACTAGAAGAGCAATCAATGTTATTGCAGTGGCCAAACAAACACAGCAGCCTTCTCTATTGTTGTCCCTTGACGCTGACAAAGCATTTGATAGGGTGGACTGGGGCTACATGACAGCAACACTGGGAGAATTCAGCCTAAGGGGAAACTTTCTTCGGGCAATACTTGCCCTATATACCTGCCCATCAGCTAAAGTACTTAGCTCGGGTTCGGCATCTGAGTCCTTTCCAATTAGAGGTGGCACTAAACAGGGTTGCCCCTTGTCTCCCTTTCTATTTGCCCTCTCTCTGGGACCTCTGGCCTCTCGCATCTGAGGCAACCCCAATATAGCAGGAGTACAGGTGGGGACCCATGTATTTAAAATGTCACTATATGCGGATGACATTTTACTCTCCCTGACCAGGCCTCTTACTTCACTGCCCAACCTGTTCAATTAATAATCTAACTTTAGTAAACTGTCTGGTTTCAAAATTAACAGTTACAAACCAAAAGCTTTGAACATTAATTTAGCCCCTGAAGACATAAAACTTATATCCTTGAATATTGAGTTCAAATGTGGCAAAAAGACAATAAAATATCTTGGGATTTCTTTAACTAATAAAAATGAGGATCTATATAAATATAATTACCCCCCATTACTGCAGAACCTTAAGAACGACCTCTCCAAATGGAATTCACACAATATATCTTGGATAGGAAGAATTCACCCAGTGAAAATGAATCTCTTACCAAGGATACTTTATCTGTTCCAGACTCTCCCTATCCCGGTACCTCAGGGAACAATGGAAGATCTGCAATCTCACATCACTAAATTTATCTGGAGGGGTAAAAACCCAGGACCAGTAGAAACACCCTCAGAATGTCTAAGGAAGCAGGGGGTCTCAGGGGGTCTCAGGGGGTCTCAGCCTTCTGTGCATATACTCATATTATAAAGCAACTCAGCTGGGACACCTGGTGGTGTGGCATGCCGACCCCACACTTAAAAGGTGGGTGGAATTAGAGCCGTTGCGCATACAGCCATATGATATTAATTCCATTCTCTGGCACATTAAAGTAATACGGCGGGTTCACAATCCCCATTCCCTCAATAAATCATTCCCTCAACTTTTGGGGATCAAGTTAGAAAAAGTACCTTTTATCCGCAGGGCGCTCTTTAATGACTCCCCACTTCCACAATCCGGCGTTCCCGCCGGGCCTTAACGGGCACTCATTCAAGGAGTGGGAGTCTAGAGGTCTGGTCAGGGTCAGAGGTTTAATAGCAAAAGATGGGCCTAAATAATGTGTGTCCCTTTCAGCAGAGTACGATTTGAGTGGGGAGAAATCTTTCACTACTGGCAGCTGAGAGATTTCGTGCGCATCCCTACGCCTAATTCCAGTTTAATGAGGTTAGAAGAGATATGTCTTAACTCCCCTAATCAGTCAAAGACAACATCTTGTTTTACTCATTCATTTTCCTTACCAGCACTCGAGAGTTGTGAGCTTATACAGAAGTAGAAAACAGACCTTGGTAGGACATTAGATCCTGAGGACTGGGAGGACATATTTGAGGCCGTCTCAAAAATCTCAATTTATATGACCATCAAAGAAAATGCTTATAAGGTCCTATATCGATGGTATCTGACTCCAGTGCGGCTCTCGAGGATATTCCCTGGGACCTCCACGATGTGTCCGAGGATGCGGTCACCGAGCAGATTTTTTACACATGTGGTGGTCTTGTCTAGAGGTAGCTCGACTCTGGGCAAAGGTGCACAGACTAATTTAAAATGTTCAAGGTTTCACATGGAGACTAAGTCCATGGTCATGTCTACTAAATTTGCCTTCTCGGGACGTGGACCAAAATGTAAGCAAATTAATCTCAAACATAGTGACGGTGACCAGATGCGCCATAGCCCTACACTGGAAAGATCAGAATCTCCCCCAATGAGATATGTTGAAAATAAAATTTGGTCCATTCTCAAAATGGAGAGAATGACAAGTTTCATGAGGGATTCTTGTGCCAAGTTTCAGAGGGTGTGGCAACCGTGGCTTATTTACCACAGCATGCACGGCTCCCCTGTCCAGGCTTTGGATGACATTAGTTCTGCTTTAAAATTTCCCACGGTGTAATAATAGTCTGTTCAACACACCCCATGTCTAGAGAGTACCGCCAGAAGCAGCCGGAAGCAGCAAATCTAAAACATAGGGACCTTAAGTCAAAGCCTGTCTCGGACCACAGGACTCTTGTTTCCACCTGGAGCGTAGGAGCGTAGAGGTTGTCTCATCTGTGTTTTACTGACCTGAAGTTGGAACCTTTGTCTCTATTTATTTGCACCATTGTATCTGTATATTAATCTGATTTGAGATTTCCTCCCCGCCCCCACCCTCCCCCCTCCTTAATTTTCTCTTGTTTCTGTATACCCTCCCCTCCCCCCCTGATGGTTTTATATTTACTATATGTAAACTCATCTCTGTATGTTGACAGAATATTTTATAAAACCAATAAAAGGAGTATTAAAAAAAAGTAATTCAGGAGATGCGTGGATAGAGTAGGCAAGAATCTCTTATAATAGACATTGGTGAAACCGTCAGGACCAGGAGACTTAGGGATTTTTAAAGATTTGACCGCCTCTTCCAGTTCCTCTTTTGAGATCTCAGCGTTGAGGACTGTGTTTTCCTCATCCGTTAATGTGGGGAGATGGCATTTGTTTAAATATTGCGTTATCAATTCTGATGCTATAGGTTCAGGTCGGCCGTTTTTAGATCTTAAATTATATAGTTCTGTATAGTATTTTGTGAATTCCATAGCAATTTTGCTGTCACTACTGTATATTATATCTCGCCAGATCTACTCTTGATCGCCGTTATTTGGGATCTCTTTTGTACCCCTCTCAATTTACTGGCCAGGAGTCTTTCGGCCTAGTTACCCTTGTCATAGTATTGTTGATTGGTCCATTTTAGGGCCTTTTCAACATCCTCCAGTTGGGTTTGTCTAAGTTTTGTTCTGGCTGTTAACAATGTTTTGTATATTTTTTATATCTACTCTATCCACGCATCTCCTGAAAACATTTAATTATTTCATGGAAGGGAACCAAATCCCGCCAACAATGTCTCTGGCTAACTTAGCTATTATACACAAAGATGGCAGAGACCCGATGCAGTGTGGAAGCTACCGTCCAATCTCCCTCCTCAACAGTGATCTCAAATTATATAGCAAAATACTAGCAAACCGATTAAACCCCATCTTACCGAGATTAATCAACATTGACCAGGTAGGATTTGTCACGGGCAGGCAAGCTTCAGACAATACCCGGAAGATAATTAATATTATTGACCATGTTCACCTCACAGGCACCAAAGCACTCCTGTTAAGCATAGACGCAGAGAAGGCGTTCGATAGAATAAACTGGCAATTCCTGGACCAGACTATGCGCAAATTTGGCTTTAAAGACGCATTCTTAGAGGGGGTCCGTAGACTATATCAAAACCCGTCAGCTACAGTAAAATTACCAGGGGGCAATAACCAGAGATTCGAGATCACAAATGGAACTCGACAGGGATGCCCTTTATCTCCTCTCCTCTTTGCGCTAACGATCGAACCACTAGCATCGGCAATTCGGCTCAATACTGACATCAAAGGAATAGAAATCGGTCAAAGGCAGCATAAAATATCCCTATTCGCAGACGATGTCATTCTAACCCTATCAAAACCCCAAATCTCCCTACCCAACCTTCAAAAAGAACTCCGGGATTTCGGGAAAATCTCAGGATATAAAATAAATAGTGATAAATCAGAAGCCTTGAACCTAAGCCTGCCAGAGCCAGAGGTGAATCTCCTCAAACTAAACTTTAATTATCGTTGGAGCTCCTCTTGTATCAAATACTTGGGAGTTAAGATATCGAGGACCTACCAATCTTTATACCAACATAACTATCTGACCCTGTTCCAAAAAATCAAACAAGATCTAGAAAAATGGGGAGAATATCAGATATCATGGATCGGGAGAATGATCTCGATTAAGATGAATATACTCCCTAGATTACTTTACTACTTCCAGACTCTCCCGGTCCACATCCCTGGCTCAGAATTGAAAAACATCCAAAAACTAATCTTCCACTTTATTTGGCAAGGAAAAAAACCAAGAGTCTCTAGAACAGTTCTCTTGGCCTCAAGGGGGAGAGGAGGAATGGGAGTTCCAGACATCACAAGATACTACCTGGCTGCACAACTGCAACAGGTGGTAGTCTGGAACGCTAACCCAAACCAACACTGCTGGCTAGATATAGAAACACAATATGCCGGGACACCTTCGCTGCCGGCTTGCCTTTGGTCTCTAAGCAAGGAGGACATGCAGAATAACAAATTCAAATTAGGCCCGATGAGACACACATGGGAGACCTGGACGAAATGCAAATTCAAATTTAAGCTCACAACATCTCACTCTCAACTTACACCAATTCACAAAAACCCAAAATTCCCACCTGGATGTGAGCCCGGACAATTCGACGAATTCAAAGCCAAAAATATCAATGCGATTGCCGACCTCCTGAGCTTCGGGAAGTTCCTGAGCTTCCAAAACCTACGATCTAAATATGAAATAGTAGGGCTGAATGTGTTCAAATACCTACAAATTCGGCATTTCATTCAAACTTTAACCCCAACGTTGGAATTTCCTCCTCTCACTAGCTTCGAGCAGCTCTGCCGTGAGACTGCCCATAAGAAAGGTCTTATATCACAAATTTGCTCAGAAATGGAGATAGCTATGGATCCCCCCACGCATGACTATATGCTGCATTGGGCAGCAGAATTGGAAATAGATATAGACCGAGAGGACTGGGAAAGTATTTGGGAAAATGCCTCAGGAACTTCCATATGTAACACAATCAAAGAAAACATATACAAAATACTGTTCCGCTGGTATCTTACCCCAGTTCGAATAAATCAAATCTACCCTCTGGCTTCCGATCTATTCTGGAGAGGCTGCGATCAAAAGGGGGACATGGCCACATCTGGTGGACCTGTCCGGAAATACAGAAGTACTGGGAAACTATACAAAAATTAATAAAAGAGGTCACAGACCTCACAATACCCATAGACCCGCTGACCTACCTGCTGGCCAGACCCATAGAAGTGCTGGATCGACAAACAGGCAAATTAGTCTCCTTAATCCTGACAGCGGCTAGGTGTGCGGTGGCAGCCGCCTGGAAGAAGGCGTCTCCCCCCTCCAAACAGACAGTCAAAAAAAGGGTGCAAGAGGTGATGGACATGGAAAGACTATCAGCCTTCCTCAAAAGGTCCACCACCTCTTTCAACAATACCTGGGACTCATGGCTAACGTATATGCTCCCCCAACGCCAAAATGCCCCATAGTAATAATAAACAAAGATCCAAATTAAGGCAGCCAAGAACAGGGAGCCAATCCCCCCCCCCTCCCCTATCTCAACCCCCCCTCACCCCCAACTCCCCCCCCCTCTATCACTCTCTCTCCCCTTTTCTGTTTCTTAACCCGCACTTCCCCGACAGACCTCTGACGGTCAGGGGAATGTTGGGACTTTCTCCCCCACCTCAGACAAAAACCAGAAAAATTGTATTAGGCCAAAATGTTGACAAATATTAAAAAAGCTGTAAATGTTATAAATGCCTAATAAAAAACTTTGAAATAAAAAAAAAAGTAATTCAAAATTGTTACTGTACACATACTGTACATCGCATGATGGGGGGGGGGAGGGAGTAACCTGAGGGAGTAACCTGAGGGAGCACATACTGTACATCGCATGATGGGAGGGGGGGAGTAACCTGAGGGAGCACATACTGTACATCGCATGATGGGAGGGGGGAGGGAGTAACCTGAGGGAGCACATACTGTACATCGCATGATGGGAGGGGGGGGGGGAGTAACCTGGGGGAGCACATACTGTACATCGCATGATGGGAGGGGGGAGGGAGTAACCTGAGGGAGCACATACTGTACATCGCATGATGGGGGGGGGGAGTAACCTGAGGGAGCACATACTGTACATCGCATGATGGGAGGGGGGGGAGTAACCTGAGGGAGCACATACTGTACATCACATGATGGGGGGGGAGTAACCTGAGGGAGCACATACTGTACATCGCATGATGGGAGGGGGGGGGAGTAACCTGAGGGAGCACATACTGTACATTGCATGATGGGGGGAAGGAGTAACCTGAGGGAGCACATAGTGTAAATCGCATGATGGGGGGGGAGTAACCTGAGGGAGCACATACTGTACATCGCATGATGGGAGGGGGGGGGGAGTAACCTGAGGGAGCACATACTGTACATCGCATGATGGGAGGGGGGGGGAGTAACCTGAGGGAGCACATACTGTACATTGCATGATGGGGGAGGGTGGGGGAGTTATCTGAGGGAGCACATACTGTACATCGCATGATGGGAGGGGGGGAGTAACCTGAGGGAGCACATACTGTACATCGCATGATGGGGGGTGGGGGGGAGTAACCTGGGGGAGCACATACTGTACATCGCATGATGGGGGGAGGGGGGGAGTTATCTGAGGGAGCACATACTGTACATCGCATGATGGGGGGGGGGAGTAACCTGAGGGAGCACATACTGTACATTGCATGTTGGGGGGAGGGGGGGAGTAACCTGAGGGAGCACATACTGTACATCGCATGATGGGGGGAGGGGGGGAGGGGGGGAGTTATCTGAGGGAGCACATACTGTACATCGCATGATGGGGGAGGGGGGGAGTTATCTGAGGGAGCACATACTGTACATCGCATGATGGGGGAGGGGAGTAACCTGAGGGAGCACATACTGTACATCGCATGATGGGGGGAGGGGAGTAACCTGAGGGAGCACATACTGTACATTGCATGATGGGGGGTGGGGGGGAGTAACCTGAGGGAGCACATACTGTACATTGCATGATGGGGGGTGGGGGGGAGTAACCTGAGGGAGCACATACTGTACATTGCATGATGGGGGGTGGGGGGGAGTAACCTGAGGGAGCACATACTGTACATCGCATGATGGGAGGGGGGGGGAGTAACCTGAGGGAGCACATACTGTACATCGCATAATGGGAGGGGGGGGGAGTAACCTGAGGGAGCACATACTGTACATCACATGATGGGAGGGGGGGGGGAGTAACCTGAGGGAGCACATACTGTACATCGCATGATGGGGGGAGGGGAGTAACCTGAGGGAGCACATACTGTACATCGCATGATGGAAGGGGGGGGAGTAACCTGAGGGAGCACATACTGTACATCGCATGATGGGGGGAGGGGAGTAACCTGAGGGAGCACATACTGTACATCGCATCATGGGAGGGGGGGGAGTAACCTGAGGGAGCACATACTGTACATCGCATGATGGGGGAGGGGGGGAGTAACCTGAGGGAGCACATACTGTACATCGCATGATTGGAGGGGGGGGGGGGAGTAACCTGAGGGAGCACATACTGTACATCGCATGATGGGGGGGGAGTAACCTGAGGGAGCACATACTGTACATCGCATGATGGGAGGGGAGTAACCTGAGGGAGCACATACTGTACATCGCATGATGGGAGGGGGGGGGAGTAACCTGAGGGAGCACATACTGTACATCGCATGATGGGGGGGGAGTAACCTGAGGGAGCACATACTATACATCGCATCATGGGAGGGGGGGGAGTAACCTGAGGGAGCACATACTGTACATCGCATGATGGGGGGAGGGGGGGAGTAACCTGAGGGAGCACATACTGTACATCGCATGATTGGAGGGGGGGGGGAGTAACCTGAGGGAGCACATACTGTACATCACATGATGGGGGAGGAGAGTTACCTGGGGGAGCACATACTGTACATCGCATGATGGGGGGAGGGGAGTAACCTGAGGGAGCACATACTGTACATCGCATGATGGGAGGGGGGGGGAGTAACCTGAGGGAGTACATACTGTACTTCGCATGATGGGAGGGGGGGGAGTAACCTGAGGGAGCACATACTGTACATCGCATCATGGGAGGGGGGGGAGTAACCTGAGGGAGCACATACTGTACATCGCATGATGGGGGGAGGGGGGGAGTAACCTGAGGGAGCACATACTGTACATCGCATCATGGGAGGGGGGGAGTATTCTGAGGGAGCACATACTGTACATCGCATCATGGGAGGGGGGGAGTAACCTGAGGGAGCACATACTGTACATCGCATGATGGGGGGTGGGGGGGAGTAACCTGAGGGAGCACATACTGTACATCGCATGATGGGGGGGGAGTAACCTGAGGGAGCACATACTGTACATCGCATGATGGGAGGGGGGGGGAGTAACCTGAGGGAGTACATACTGTACATCGCATGATGGGGAGGGGGGGAGTATTCTGAGGGAGCACATACTGTACATCGCATGATGGGAGGGGGGGAGTATTCTGAGGGAGCACATACTGTACATCGCATCATGGGAGGGGGGGGAGTAACCTGAGGGAGCACATACTGTACATCGCATCATGGGAGGGGGGGAGTAACCTGAGGGAGCACATACTGTACATCGCATGATGGGGGGAGGGGGGGAGTAACCTGAGGGAGCACATACTGTACATCGCATCATGGGAGGGGGGGGAGTAACCTGAGGGAGCACATACTGTACATCGCATCATGGGAGGGGGGGAGTAACCTGAGGGAGCACATACTGTACATCGCATGATGGGGGGTGGGGGGGAGTAACCTGAGGGAGCACATACTGTACATCGCATGATGGGGGGGGAGTAACCTGAGGGAGCACATACTGTACATCGCATGATGGGAGGGGGGGGGAGTAACCTGAGGGAGTACATACTGTACATCGCATGATGGGGAGGGGGGGAGTATTCTGAGGGAGCACATACTGTACATCACATGATGGGAGGGGGGGAGTATTCTGAGGGAGCACATACTGTACATCACATGATGGGAGGGGGGGAGTATTCTGAGGGAGCACATACTGTACATCACATGATGGGAGGGGGGGAGTATTCTGAGGGAGCACATACTGTACATCGCATGATGGGGGGAGGGGGGGAGTAACCTGAGGGAGCGCATACTGTACATCGCATGATGGGGGAGGGGAGTAACCTGAGGGAGCACATACTGTACATCGCATGATGGGGAGGGGAGTAACCTGAGGGAGCACATACTGTACATCGCATGATGGGGGGGGGAGTAACCTGGGGGAGCACATACTGTACATCGCATGATTGGGGAGGGGAGTAACCTGAGGGAGTACATACTGTACATCGCATCATGGGAGGGGGGGGAGTAACCTGAGGGAGCACATACTGTACATCGCATGATGGGGGGAGGGGGGGAGTAACCTGAGGGAGCACATACTGTACATCGCATGATGGGGGGTGGGGGGGAGTAACCTGAGGGAGTACATACTGTACATCGCATGATTGGAGGGGGGGGGGAGTAACCTGAGGGAGCACATACTATACATCGCATGATGGGGGGAGGGGAGTAAACTGGGGGAGCACATACTGTACATCGCATGATGGGGAGGGGGGGAGTATTCTGAGGGAGCACATACTGTACATCACATGATGGGAGGGGGGGAGTATTCTGAGGGAGCACATACTGTACATCGCATGATGGGGGGAGGGGGGGAGTAACCTGAGGGAGCGCATACTGTACATCGCATGATGGGGGAGGGGAGTAACCTGAGGGAGCACATACTGTACATCGCATGATGGGGGGAGGGGAGTAACCTGGGGGAGCACATACTGTACATCGCATGATGGGGAGGGGAGTAACCTGAGGGAGCACATACTGTACATCGCATGATGGGGGAGGGGAGTAACCTGAGGGAGCACATACTGTACATCGCATGATGGGGGGAGGGGAGTAACCTGAGGGAGCACATACTGTACATCGCATGATGGGGGGAGGGGAGTAACCTGAGGGAGCACATACTGTACATCGCATGATGGGGAGGGGAGTAACCTGAGGGAGCACATACTGTACATCGCATGATGGGAGGGGGGGGAGTAACCTGAGGGAGCACATACTGTACATCACATGATGGGAGGGGGGGGAGTAACCTGAGGGAGCACATACTGTACATCGCATGATGGGGAGGAGAGTAACCTGAGGGAGCACATACTGTACATCACATGATGGGAGGGGGGGGGAGTAACCTGAGGGAGCACATACTGTACATCACATGATGGGAGGGGGGGGGAGTAACCTGAGGGAGCACATACTGTACATCACATGATGGGGGGAGGAGAGTAACCTGAGGGAGCACATACTGTACATTGCATGATGGGGGGTGGGGGGGAGTAACCTGAGGGAGCACATACTGTACATTGCATGATGGGAGGGGGGGGGAGTAACCTGAGGGAGCACATACTGTACATTGCATGATGGGGGGAGGGGGGGGGGGGAGTAACCTGAGGGAGCACATACTGTACATCGCATGATGGGAGGGGTGGGGAGTAACCCTAGGGAGCACATACTGTACATCGCATGATGGGGGGGAGGGAGTAACCTGGGGGAGCACATACTGTACATCGCATGATGGGGGGAGGAGAGTAACCTGAGGGAGCACATACTGTACATCGCATGATGGGGAGGGGGGGAGTATTCTGAGGGAGCACATACTGTACATCGCATGATGGGGGGTGGGGGGGGGAGTAACCTGAGGGAGCACATACTGTACATCGCATGATGGGGGGTGGGGGGGGGGAGTAACCTGAGGGAGCACATACTGTACATCGCATGATGGGGGGAGGGGAGTAACCTGGGGGAGCACATACTGTACATCGCATGATGGGGGGAGGGGAGTAACCTGAGGGAGCACATACTGTACATTGCATGATGGGAGGGGGGGGGAGTAACCTGGGGGAGCACATACTGTACATCGCATGATGGGGGGTGAGGGGGAGTAACCTGAGGGAGCACATACTGTACATCGCATGATGGGAGGGGGGGGGGAGTAACCTGAGGGAGCACATACTGTACATCGCATGATGGGGGGGGGAGTAACCTGGGGGAGCACATACTGTACATCGCATGATGGGGGGGGGGGAGAACCTGAGGGAGCACATACTGTACATCGCATGATGGGAGGGGGGGGAGTAACCTGAGGGAGCACATACTGTACATCGCATGATGGGGGGGGGAGTAACCTGAGGGAGCACATACTGTACATCGCATGATGGGGGGTGGGGGGGAGTAACCTGGGGGAGCACATACTGTACATCGCATGATGGGAGGGGGGGAGAGTAACCTGAGGGAGCACATACTGTACATCGCATGATGGGGGGGGGGAGTTACCTGGGGGAGCACATACTGTACATCGCATGATGGGGGGAGGGGAGTAACCTGAGGGAGCACATACTGTACATTGCATGATGGGGGGCAGGGAGGAGTTATCTGAGGGAGCACATACTGTACATCGCATGATGGGGGTGGGGGGGGGAGTTACCTGGGGGAGCACATACGGTACATCGCATGATGGGAGGGGGGGGAGTAACCTGGGGGAGCACATACTGTACATCGCATGATGGGAGGGGGGGAGTATCCTGAGGGAGCATATACTGTACATCGCATGATGGGGGGTGGGGGGGAGTTATCTGAGGGAGCACATACTGTACATCGCATGATGGGGGGGGAGTAACCTGGGGGAGCACATACTGTACATCGCATGATGGGGGGGGGAGTAACCTGAGGGAGCACATACTGAACATCGCATGTTGGGGGGTGGGGGGGAGTTATCTGAAGGAGCACATACTGTACATCGCATGATGGGAGGGGGGGAGTAACCTGAGGGAGCACATACTGTACATTGCATGATGGGGGGAGGGGAGTAACCTGAGGGAGCACATACTGTACATCGCATGATGGGGGGAGGGGAGTAACCTGGGGGAGCACATGTTAGCCCTTGAAAGCCGTTAATCCCCATACTGAAATAGTAGTCCCAAAGGGTGGCTACAGCATGAACAGGAAAATAGCTTAGTAATTGGGCAGAAAACTGGAGCACAGTCCCCTAAAAAAAAAAGAATGACAATTACACCAACATTCCCATTAAAATCCCAAGAAAACGCAATCTATCTCTGGGCAGAATATCGTTTCTGTAAGATGGTACTTTATGCCGTTCTTCAATGTCCCATCATTTATATACTAGTTATGCATTATCAGGTCCCATCGGTGCATGTATCTCTGCCTGTGAAAGAACATCTCTTCGCGTAGATCTAAAAATGATCAGTTCAAACTTTTTTGCACTGTAATGAATATAAACCCTGATTTTCATTCTATTCGTGACTAATACTTTGATGGTTTCATGTACAAATGCTTTGAGCCTTGGGTTTCCTTTCTGAACGCAGGACTAGCATTCCTCATCCTTTTCTAAAGAAAACTCTCTTTTGTGACATTTAGCTGGAGGAGCATAAGCCAGATTGGAAGATATCCAAAACTGGTTGACTGTATAAAGCCATATGTTTCCACATAAAAGCTAAGATAAAAAAAGACATTTAACCTTTCAAAGTTGAAAAGCTTTGCATAAAATTTACTGGCTTTTAACATAACAGAGGAGATGTATGAGCTGACGCGTTCCGCTGAGAATATACAGTACATTGTCAGGCAGGTAAGCTTGGGCTGGAAACATGAGCACATTTAACCTTAGTTTCCAGGTAATGGAGATTTATACAAAAATGCAATTTTACTGGAGAGGTTCCGGTAATAATTGGACTAATGACACATTATGTTCAGGACTGTAGGAGATCGCTAGCTAATAAATAAGCCCTATGCCTGTCTCCCGCTAAGATAAACTTTCTCACAATGTGTGAGACTGCCGCCCAATATGTGAGACTGCCTGCCAATGTGTGAGACTGCCTGCCAATGTGCGAGACTGCCTGCCAATGTGTGAGACTGCCTGCCAATGTGTGAGACTGCCTGCCAATGTGTGAGACTGCCTGCCAATGTGTGAGACTGCTGCCCAATGTGTGAGACTGCTGCCCAATGTGTGAGACTGCTGCCCAATGTGTGAGACTGCTGCCCAATGTGTGAGACTGCTGCCCAATGTGTGAGACTGCTGCCCAATGTGTGAGACTGCCTGCCAATGTGTGTGTCCTGGAACTAGATTCCACATTTCTCTGTCTCCCTTTTCAGCTCATGGGAATCATATCTCCCTAGTTTAGCTGCCTGTTATTCTCCCTGTCCCAGCAGGTAGCTGCATGTGAAAAGGCAACATTATTGTTACATGTTGTTACACAGCCTGTGTTGGTTGCCTGCAATCTCCTATTCTCCTAGCTGAGAGTGGGCTATTCCTACCCCCCTGTCCTTGCTGACAGTTGGTATAGTCTCACTTCCCTTCTAGTGTGACCCTTGCCCCTCACTTTCTTTTCACCCTGGACTCTGAGTGAGTACCTGCCTGCTATTTGCCCCAGCAAGGCCTTTGTTTTTACACTGCCTTTTCCTTGATACACTGCACTTCAGACAGAGAAGCCCTCTCTACCCACACTACATCTGCAAGTACCCTTTCTTCCTGTGATTTTCCCTCAATAAAATTAAGAAAGACAAAAGGACTTGTTGTGCTTGGAAGAGGGAAGGCATGAGTTAAGCTAACTGGAATCATTCATACATCATTCGTGAAACTGGTTCCAGGAAAGTAAAACAGAGACCGTGTGTTGGGGAATCAAACAGGAGCTGCTACTCAAAGACTTTATGCTAATACAGAATAGTCTCTGCACCCCAGGACAAGCAAGCAGCTTTACACTGCCAGACAGGGCAGCAGGCTTTATACAGCAAACTGCACTGCAGCCTTACAAACAAGCAAGCAGATTTATACTGCTCACAGAGCCTGCAACTTCACACAAGGCAGCAGCGCTGCAGTCAGACAGTGCATCTAACACAGAACTTTAATCGCTTTTTTCTGTTGGAGTTCACCCTCTGCACAGCTCCATAGCGAGGAGCTACCATCTCACCTACCCCTGCGCACGTCCCCACGGCTAGCGCCACCAGGGGCCACGCCACCGGACACCCGCCAGGACATGGGTCAGAGCCACCGAACACCTGTGAGTACAGCTACCCCTACGCTGAATGCTGAAGGACACCGCTCGGCATCATCTGAGACAGTCACCCATCGCTGACGCAGGTAACAGACCGCACGCCACACGCACTGGCTAAAGGCCTACACACACCTACAGCATGGCAGAACTCAGATCCTCACCAGACATCACGCAGGAGAGTGACCACTCAGACACAGAGACCACTGCGCAACTGCATCAGGCGCAGGCAGAGGCAAGGCCCAAACGGACAGTCACACTGACACAAAAGGCCCGCGAAAAGTACGAAACTGACATTAAAGCGCACCGCGCTAAATTAGAGTTGGCCTGGGAAACAACTACACTTGGGATACGCAATGTCGCCGGCGCTGGCAATAATGTACAGCAGCTCGAACAGGCAATAACTCAATTTAAGATAGATCACGCACGCTACCAAGAGCTGTCAGAGGCATACGTCACTTACTTGACCAGGGCAAACATCGGCGAAAGCCTGCAAGAAAGAGACTTACAGCATAACATTGACTTGACACTTGAAAGCCGCGTGCGAACCTCTATCACGGAAGCCGAGAGTAAGAGAAAAGACCTTTTGCTGGAAACCGCATCGCAGCGCTCCAGCACATCCAGGCATTCATCAAGGTCAGCAAAATCAGTGCAATCCAATGCATCCAGCGCAAGCGCTACCAAGGAGCGAGCCACCGCAGAGGCCACACGTGCCAGGGCCGAATATGGTCGGAGAGAGGCGGCCGTAAAGGCAAAAAGAGCGCGCATAGAAGAGGAGGAGCAGACAGCTGCCGCTAGTGCCGCCGCCGCAGCCACTACGCGTAGGAAAGCCGAATTCGATGCGGAACTAGAGGCACTTAATCAAGAGAAGGAAGCCGCCGCCATAGCCCAAGCTGAAGTCTTAGAAGCAGCAGCGCGACAGGACGGCAGGGAGCAACCATACAGACGGATAGCTTCAGAGGATCCAGTCCAACGCACCAACGACTACGTAAGGAGCCTCTTCAGCATAAACACCAGCGCACCATCTCAACACGACGTGAGCGACTTCAGACACCGAAGACTTGCTAGGTCCACGTGGAGAAGATGCTGTTCCTTTAAGGGTACACACTACTTGGGACCGCCACAGCGATCCACACGCCAGCACGCACACGGATGCACTACAACATGCTCGCAATCCAGGTACAACCACACGGGAGAACACAGCCCCTCACACTTACCAGCAGTCATCACACGTCCACGCCAAGGAAGAGGCGACCGCACGGACCCTCAAGCGACTACCTCAGAACGTGACCAACAGGCCGATGCCTCAGGTCTGACAGACATGGCCAAGTACATTATCCGGCGTGACCTGGTGCAAACAGGACTTACCAACTTTGATGACCGTCCCGAGAATTACCGTATGTGGAAGTTCGCGTTCAAGGACGCAATCAAGAGCCTGGGCGTCTCAGCTAGGGAAGAACTCAGGCTGCTAGCCAAATGGCTGGGAAAGGAATCCATGGAACACGCGAAGAGACTCGGGGCGGCAAATGTGAACCACCCCCAAGTAGGTCTTGACCTAGTATGGGAAAGGCTAGAAGAGTGCTACTGTAGCCCCGAAGCAATCGAAGATGCGCTCTTCAAAAGAGTCGACAGCTTTCCCAACATTACAGCTAAAGACTACTCAAAGTTACTAGAACTCGAGGACCTGCTACAGGAGCTGCAGTCTGCGAGAACAGACCATTCCTTGACAGGTCTCAACGTCGTAGACTCGGCTCGTGGATTGAGACCCATCTTGGAGAAGCTACCTTACAACCTCCAAGAAAGATGGATTTCACAAGGCTCCAAATATAAAAGGGAGAAGCAAGTCGCCTTCCCCCCATTCTCATTCTTCTTGAGCTTCATCCGCGAAGCGGCAAGGACAAGGAACGATCCCAGTTTCATCTTGGGTGCGCAAACCACATACAGTGCAAGCATCCTGAGGAATGAGAGACCAGTGGCGAGATACGGTAACACTCAAACACCTATCTCGGTCCACAGGACGGACGTGTCCCCCACGACCCAAACTACTCCCGATCAGTCGGTCGCCAGAGACGAGGAACCAAGGGACCCAAACAGGGAATGTCCCATACACAAGAAGCCACACCCACTTAACAGGTGCTTTGGGTTCAGGATGAAGTCCCTAGAGGAACGCAAGAAGTTACTCAGAGAATTCGGAGTTTGCTTCAGGTGCTGCGGTTCCACGACTCACCTAGCCAGAGACTGTAAAGAAGACATCAAATGTGCAGTGTGCAAAAGTGACAAGCACATAACATTGCTACATCCAGAGGCGCTGACACTCCACCAACTCAACAACCCATCCCCCATAGCAGAGCATGGCGGGGAGGAAGGAGAAGGAGAGCCAACATCTGTCACGTCTCAGCGCACCGAGGTTTGCGGAAAAGGAAGTGACAAAATATCCTGCTCCAAAATATGCCTTGTCGCAGTGTTCCCCCAGGGACAACCTGAGAAGGCTATCCGGATGTACGCAATCCTCGACGATCAAAGTAACAGATCATTGACGAAGACGGAATTCTTCAACTTATTCAACTCACAAGACAATGCCTCACCCTACACCCTCAGAACCTGTGCAGGGTCAACTGAGACAACAGGGAGAAGAGCAAGCGGCTACGTCATACGTTCAGTAGATAACAGAGTGAAGATAGCTCTCCCCACCCTCATCGAGTGCAACTACATGGCTGCAAACAGGGACGAGATTCCCACACCAGACGTGGCACGCCATCACCCGCACCTCAGAGGAATAGCCAACTAAATCCCGCCGGTAGAACAAGGCGCCAAGATCTTGCTGCTGCTCGGTAGGGACATCTTGAGGGTGCACAAAGTCTGTAAACAGCGTAACGGACCCCACAACGCACCATACGCCCAAAGACTTGACCTAGGATGGGTGATAGTGGGCAACGTGTGCACTGACAAAGGACACAAACCTGACTATGTCAACGCCCACAGAATGGTGATAACAGAATGCGGACACACATCTCTCTTTGAACCGTGTCTTGGCCATCTCCAAGTGACAGGAAGGCCAAGTGAAGAGAAGGGACAAGGTCATACTCCCGAGACCAACAAAAACATCTTTGCATCAGAGGGATGTGACAATGGCCTAGGATGCTCAGTAGTCCAGACAGCTAAGGATGATGAGTCGACTCCACTGAAGGAAGAAAGTAACCTCCCAAAGGTGACCGACAAAGGGATCGTCCAAAAGACAATAAACAAATCGGACGGTCCTCCCGCGAGCAATGGTACGGCTAAGACGTACAGTTGTTCCTCTCCGCAGAATACCAAGTGGCAAAGCAGCCAGCTGCCACGGCTGGCATAGCCGCAAAAGATTGCGCCCTCCAGGTGAAGCCATAGTGGCAAAAAGACTGTCCTCTCACATGTCAAAAAAGGGACAGTCGCAGAGACATTTCACAAAGGGATTTACAAGGACAAAAAAGACTGTTCTTCGTCATGTCTAGGGAGAAAACAACCTCCTGAGGGCAGTCAACAAAGAGACACAAAGGTGGATCACCAAAATACGTGGAGACGTTCTCGTGCAAGAGGAATGCACCAATGACTTAGGGTGCACAGCATTCCAGACCACAAGGGACGACGACAAGCAAAAACCATCGATGGAAGATTGTAAGGAATCTGCTCCTGGGTTTTGCTGAAACCTTGTCCTTACAGAACCTTGCAGCTTCTAGGAAACTCCCCCTTGAACCTGCAATCAAGAATCACCTGCTTCTGCAATTAGACTGCAGCCTGCTTCATGCTGCCTCCTATGCAGCTATTTCTCTCATTGGCTGTCTGTTCTATTTAACTCCCGCCCACCAGGAAGGGGCTGGACATAGACTTTCTTTAGTAACTGTGTTTGCCACAGCCTGTGTTTGGCCTGCCTGGCCTTCTTGTCATAGTTCTCAGTTACTGGCAGACCCCACCGCGCGGCCGCGGTTACACTGAAGCCTCAGTGTTTCTTGTCCTGTCTGCAGTACCTGTGCCCTGCTTCCAGTCCTGCAGAGGCCTGCATCGGTGCTTCCTTTTACCTGCTGCATCCTCTCCATTGCAGAGGCCTGCATCGTTGTTCCTGATACCTGCTGCAATCTCCTGCTCCCAGTGGCGTCCGCTACTCACAGTTGTACCCGGCTAGGGTTGCTGTTTGCGCTGATGTACTGGATCCCTTATCTCTCCTGCAGAGGCCTGCATCGGTGCTTCCTTTTACCTGCTGCATCCTCTCCATTGCAGAGGCCTGCATCGTTGTTCCTGATACCTGCTGCAATCTCCTGCTTCCAGTGGTCTCCACTACTCACAGCTGTACCCGGCTAGGAGGTGCTGTTTTGTGCTGACGCACTGGATTTCCCGTTCCTGTTCCTGTCTTCGTTGGAGCACCTTCGCTCAAGCATCCTGTTGCTGAACCCCAGCATAAATATCGTTTACCCAGCCTTCTCCAATCCTGACCCCGGCTTGTCCACGGATTATCCTGCCTTCTCCAGTCCCGACCCTGATATGTACGACCACGGAATTCGCAACCCGGATCAGGCTTCGTGGTCTAAGGTCAGTGTATATCTATCCCACCTCAGCCCCGCGGTCCGGTCCAGGTTTGTGGTGAGCACGTACGTTACAAAGATAGAGGATTCCTGAGGTTAACGGTCAAGGAGCTCGTCAAAGACGGACCGGGCAGTTGGGTAAACCGCTACCATTCCAGTCACCAAGAAGGCGCCTCTCAAACAATGGAGAACATACCATCTCTAGGTTCACTTTGCACCACTGCGACCTACAAAGGAAACCGGAGACCAAAGGCAACTCTGTGGTCTTCATCCAGAAGACATTCCTTAGTGGCCACGCAAAGCCAGCACCTCCACTGAAAAAAGGTGAAGAGTGCTGGTACCTCCAATCATCTGAGGTCTTCCACCCTCAGGAACCCGATCAAATCCGGGTAGTGTTCAGCTCCAGCGCTTAGCACTGTAGGAGGACATGTGCAGAGGTACACAATGGAGACTGTTGTAAGGTGAAATTATAACAAGGCTTTATTGTGCCTGTCGCTTAAAAACACAGCAAAAAAATCAACATAAGCGAAATAGTGAGCCAAACAAAGAAAATCTATCTCTGCTTTGGAGACTATCTACACATGTAGCTCAGCCCTCTCTGACTGGGTTGGTTAGCTAGGCTCTTTACCAGCCCCAAATCATGGAGACATTTATCAATACACAGACTTAGATAATAGTCTTATACGAAAAAGTCCTATCTGTTAGCTGGGCTGCTGTAGGGGAAGCTTCTCTGCTCTCCTGGAACCGCACCCGTGTGTGCACAGAAAATGTCAGGCTCCAAGTTTAGAATCTTGTCCCCTTTGTCCTGTGGTCAGCTTGTCGCTCAAGACATCTGCCCTTCCTTGGTTCAGCCCCATTGGGGACTAAGGAATCTCTGCTCTGTCTCCAAAATTCAGCTCAGGTGTGAGCTAAGGATTCTCACTTCCTGTCTCAAAAGACAGGCTTTTCTAAGCCATCTAAATCAGGCAGGTGGCATTAGTTAATTGCCTACCAGCAGTTAATCACCACACTGCTGGATTAGCGGCACATTTGTGAACAGGGATAAGTCCCCTGTTACATACCTCCCCTGTTTATGGGAAGCTCGGGCTTACCACGGCCAAAGCCCATCCTTCCACTCTCATTCGAGATCTTTGTGATTTGAATGAGAGTGGATGGAGGAAGAGAACCCTCTGTCCTGCTGGGATTGGAGCCCTTTCTCCAGTTTATTTTTGTCTCCTCCTGAAGGTGCTTGAGATCAGCACTCCTCAGTCGCTCGAGGAGGACTTTTTCCAAGTAAAGTCTTTTTACAGAGTGCGCGGTCATGAGATTTCCGTTGCGTCGGGCACTCCTCTTTTTGTAGACAAACTGTATTGCAACAGTTATAGAGCAGTTAGGACTAGCCCTTAGAGTTTTCCGCTTTTGAAGCGGTCTTTCTGCACCTCCTCCACACAACGTAGTCGCCAGTTCAGCTTCTTTAGGACTGAGTTGCACCTCCACCGCCCTTTCCAGAGAACGTCCTATCTTTTCAGCTTCCTCAGCTAAGGATTCTTCTGGCTTTGATTCTGCACTCCTACCTCTGTCTGTTGCCTGTGGGGCAGCTGTAGGTTTGGCTAGTGCTTTCTTAGGTGGCTCAAACTTCGTAATCTTGTTTTGAAGGTGCGTGGAGTCCCCAACTCTCACTGTACCCTTGTCCTCACGGGCATTAGTTACTGTGGGATACTGGTGCTTGGGCAGAGCCAATACCTTTTTCCATATTGGAGGAATCTGTAAGTTACTGGTCTGCAGAGTCTCAACCTGTTTGAGTGCGTCTTGCAAGTCTCTTCTCAGGGAATTTATCTGCGTACTTTGCCTTCTCTGTGCTTGCTTCCACATTTTTATTGCATTGTGAAGCACTATGAACTTCTTTGCTTGGGCCACAGTTACTCGTTTCAGTTTCTGGACCTTCTTGTGCTCCCTTTTGTGCCGCATCACCGGGGTTCTAAGCTTGGCCTTTAGCATTGCTTTGGTGACGCTCAGGGTAGCCTTCAGTTTCTCATGCTGCTTTGCAGGGACATACTGGGTAATCAGACGTTCCTGCAGCATTTGAATTTCTTTAACAGCCTGCAGATTGTCTTCCTGCAGAGTTTGTGCTTCTCCTCGGCCTTCTCGAGGTGCGTACGCAGACCTTGCAGTTGGTTCTGCAGTCGGTGCTCTGCTTCAAACTTCTCACCTTATAAAAGTCTATTTATTTCTTTAAGCTCGTGCAGCTTTTCATTTTTTTCCTTGACGTCGTTTGTCAAATTAAAATTTTCTTCTTTGAGTTTTAAGTTTTTCTTTGTAATCTTACATTTTTCTCCTTTTTCAGTCTCTGTACTATTCAGGGCCTCTTTGCAGTCCTCCTTCCATTTACGCACATCTGCTTTGAGAATGACAGTCTCCTGGCGTGAGATTTCCTTCTCTAGGTTGAGGGTCTGAAGCTCCTTCTGAGAGACTTTGAGATCTGTCTTAAGATTGACAATCGTTTCTTTAGATATGTCCAGCGTCTCAGTGAGACTGTGTAGATCCTCTCTGGAAACTTCCAGGTCTGGGCGGCAGCTGTTGGTCTCATGATGTGAGGCATCCAGTGCTCTGCGGAGTGTCTGTACCTCTTTCTGAGATACGTCCACCTCTGTCCGGACACTGTTGACCTCCTGTTGTGAGGCATTCAGCTCTATGCGAAGAGTGTGAACCTCTTGCTGGAAGACTATCATCTGCTTCAGTGCCTCCTCATACTTTCGCTTCATACTTTCGCTTTTAGTCATCATTTTATCAGATTGGCTTTGCTTTTCATCCATGGCGGAAATAGTAACATTTGCAGTATTTAGCTCAGTCTTGAGATCGTCCAATTCTGTCCTGGCTAAAGAGTGAATTGTGAGCACATCTTTTTGTAGGCTCATGTTATTTTTCTGTAGCTCTCTGTAACCATCTTTCTTTTGTTTCAATTGTTCACGGAGCATATCACAGTCATGCCTGGCATTTTTCAGGGCATCTTCAGGGCTGGTCAAGGGATCGTCACTCACTGGTTCCGGCTCCACTTCCCTGGGATGGTTGGTTGAGGGTTTGTCACTGTTGACACTGGACAGACACTTCTTTGGGGTACACGACTTCTGCCTTGGACCCTCTGGATATCCAGTTAACCGCGGGACGAATTCTCAATTTTCTCTAGGCTGCAGGGCAACTCGTCCCCCTTTTCCTTCACAGGATCTGCGGACGTGTCTGTTCCTTCCACGGTAAGTGAAGAACCGCTTTTCTTTTTCCGCTTTTTTGTTTTGGATGACTCCGTCCAATCAGGAATACTGGGGTCTCCTTCTTTATTTGATACTTTAGCAGCTTCATTATATACGCCAGGCTTTTCTTGCAGTTGCTTTATCTGACAGAAATATTGGGTGATCTGCTGCTCCCGCTCTCTCTTGTCGACCATATTCGTCATCATAGAGAGCGGTCTTTTCGGTTCGTGCCGAGTTCAGGCACCCCCACCATTCTTGGGGTGTTTTGTGGGTGTGACTCGGTTTGGGTTCCCCGTAAGAGATGTCTTCCTCTTTATTGGACTGGAAGGGCCACTCTTCCGTGGGGTAGGGTTCATTACAGGAACGCTGCATCTTGTCCTCCATTTTGGGGCTCTCAGGTGTAATTTTCTTCCTGACCTCAGGAGGCGCTATTGCAGCTGTTGCCACTGTATTTGCTAGAACCCCCAATTGTGGTAGTCCTACAGGTGGGCATATTTTGCTTGTAGAGGTCGTAGCTCTCACAGGCATCTCTGTAGACTTTTTCTTTCTTGGATAAGTTTTACAATATCAGCAGTGCTGTGCACTCATTTTCTCTCATCAGGTATACAGGATGTGCAGGATGTGCAGTTGCTAGGTAAAAACGTCTGTTTGCTTTACACATTTACTTGCTAGGTTAATCTCTCATTAGGTATGCTGGATGTGTAGTTGCTAGGTAAAAACTTCTGTTTGCTTTACACCATTTACTTGCTAGGTGCAATCCCTCCGCTTCAGCAACAGAATTTGGTTTTCTGCTTGAGTTCAGTAATTTTCAGTCTCATCTTTGGGTATTATGGCATTCACACTTCACACTTTGGGTGTCTGTTTTGCTCCCAAGATACATAGGCAGACTTTTTTACTTGTAGAAAAAAAACATTCTTTGCAGTGGAATATTTATTTCACTCCCGGCAGGGGGACTCAACACTCAGCAATTGGCTTTGGAATACCTTTTACACAGTTCAGCAATTACTTTTTCCCCGGTAGGGCAATTTTACACTCGGCATTTGTTTGCTAAAAATTCCCCTGCTTCAGCACAGTCTTGTATCAATTTTCACACTTTTCTGCAGATTCTCCATTCACAGCTGGTAGTCCTATGCGGTGTGTCAACCTTTATTTTCAAAATCAGTACTGCTCGTGGGTCACCATCTGTATTCACTGCTTCAGCGAAACTTTTGAAAACAACAAACACCTATCCCTTTTTAAGGGCTGACTCACTTCTTGAACCCTGAGTATGATTGGAAGGCAAACCCCCTATTTCAATGATCATATTACACTTTGTGATAGGCAAATAAGATTTAGCTGCTTCAGCAGTCTTTCTCCTCTTGGGATTGGGGAAAAGAGTCCATCTGTGGTTTTGTAGGTTTCAGTGCAGTGTAAGTTTCCTGCCTGGGTGTGTATCCCTTTAATTCTGATCTCTGCTGCAGGTGAATCTTTGTTTTTGTTGATCAGGTTTGTTTGCAAGACTGTATGCAGGCAAAAGCACAAAAAACAATTCCACAGGCAATCTCCGGCCCTTTAAACTTCAAAGGCCACCTCTCATCCCAAATTTCTGACACCATATGTAGGAGGACATGTGCAGAGGTACACAATGGAGACTGTTGTAAGGTGAAATTATAACAAGGCTTTATTGTGCCTGTCGCTTAAAACACAGCAAAAAAAATCAACATAAGCGGAATAGTGAGCCAAACAACGAAAACCTATCTCTGCTTTGGAGACTGTCTACACATGTAGCTCAGCCCTCTCTTACTGGGTTGGTGAGCTAGGCTCTTTACCAGCCCGAAATCATGGAGACATTTATCAATACACAGACCTAGATAATAGTCTTATACGAAAAAGTCTTATCTGTTAGCTGGGCTGCTGTAGGGGAAGCTTCTCTGCTCTCCTGGAACCGCACCCTTGTGTGCACAGGAAATGTCAGGCTCCAAGTTTAGAATCTTGTCCCCTTTGTCTTGTGGTCAGCTTGTCGCTCAAGACATCTGCCCTTCCTTGGTTCAGCCCCATTGGGGACTAAGGAATCTCTGCTCTGTCTCCAAAGTTCAGCTCAGGTGTGAGCTAAGGAGTCTCACTTCCTGTCTCAAAAGACAGGCTTTTCTAAGCCATCTAAATCAGGCAGGTGGTGTTAGTTAATTGCCTACCAGCAGTTAATCACCACACTGCTGGATTAGAGGCACATTTGTGAACAGGGATAAGTTCCCTGTTACAAGCACCAGGGAGTCTCCCTGAACGACGCCCTCTTCTCTGGACCAGACTTGACAATCAGTCTTCCAGGAGTGTTGATCCGCTTCCGCAAGGAGCCAAAAGCCATCTCCTTCTGCCAAACGCCAAGTGATAGAGTGACTGGCTACCACGACTGGCATACCTACAAGGGGATGCACTCTGTAGGTGAAACTACAGAGACAAAAGGACTGTTCTTCCATAAGTTTGAAAAGAAACAGGACCAGAGACTTTTGCAAAAGACATTGTGGTGCATCAAGCTAACCTAGAGCTGTGCATCCACCTGGCCTCCCTTACTGAAGTGGCCAAATGACTTTAAGCTGGTGGTACCGGCCGGTATCCCATCGTTATGTGGACATGAACTTTGCATTGTTATGTTGTTGTATTGCACATATGTTCCACATATTCCAGGAATATAGTGGTATCTCCAAATATCAGTTTGGGAGTGTCCTAGAACTAGATTCCACATTTCTCTGTCTCCCTTTTCAGCTCATGGGAATCATATCTCCCTAGTTTAGCTGCCTGTTATTTTCCCTGTCCCAGCAGGTAGCTGCATGTGAAAAGGCAACATTATTGTTACATGTTGTTTACACAGCCTGTGTTGGTTGCCTGCACTCTCCTATTCTCCTAGCTGAGAGTGGGCTATTCCTACCCCCCTGTCCTTGCTGACAGTTAGTATAGTCTCACTTCCCTTCTAGTGTGACCCTTGCTCCTCACTTCCTTTTCACCCTGGACTCTGAGTGAGTACCTTTGAGTGATGAGGCTACTAAACAGCTCTGCAACAAAGAGTCCCGGAAATAATAATATAATGTGAAGTGGACAACTGAGGTAAGCAAACGAGGGGAAGTAGATACGTGGGTGCCATGTGATTATTGATTGAAGAGTTCCCTGAGGACAGCAACAGACAATAGTGGAGCTCCAATGGAAACCGCTACCTGGGATACAGTTATAATAGAGAAACAATGTGAGTACCTCTATAGGTCCCTCTCGTAGCGCTCCTGAATCTGTCCTCAGCCGTCCTGCTGGCAGTGTAGACGTGGTGGTCTTGGTAAACAGCTGCGCCTCTTGACATCGATCGCATGGAGCTCCCGAGTGCCGGTAGTGCGTCAGAGCACTTCCGGTCCGTACGGTGAACGCTCCTCTCCCTTGTTGCCGTGCGATCCACGAGGGAGAAAAATGATGAACGCCAACTCCCAATGCCGTACCCTCTGATCCTCAGTGCGTCTTGCCAATCATGGAACAATGCAGTAGTAGAAAGGATTGGAAATAGACCTCTGAGTCCAAAAACGTACCAACAGCTCACCAAAAGGAAGGGCTTAAAAACATTTATTAGAACTACATAAAAATGAAAAAAGGGACAAACAAAAAACTAATACATACAACCTCCTACGCGTTTCTGAGTGAGTACCTGCCTGCTATTTGCCCCAGCAAGGCCTTTCTGTTTTACATTGCCTTATCCTTGATACACTGCACTGCAGACAGAGAAGCACTCTCTATCCACCCTACATCTGCAAGTACCCTTTCTTCCTGTGATTTTCCCTCAATAAAATTAAGAAAGACAAAAGGACTTGTTGTGCTTTGGAAGAGGGAAGGCATGAGTTAAGCTTACTGGAATCATTCATACATCATTCGTGACCCTGGTTCCAGGAAAGTGTGAGACTGCCACCCAATGTGTGTCACGCCTGTATGCCCGCAGACCTGGCAAGACCCCAGTAATGAGGTGGGAACGGTATTACACCACACACCCACAGCAGTGGGAGCAAGCCCGGAGTGTGGTATAGCGTTGCTGGGCCTGTTGGAAAATGTGGTTAGTAGTACTTGCAACGTCTTAGGAGTATGCGTAGGGATAGTCGTGTCCATGTGCCAATCTTCAAGGGGTCCAGAGTGAAGAGTCGTCGGGGTACAAAGCCAGGTCCAAGGGTTCCAGAGAGCAGCGTGGTCGAGAGTGTAGCAAGGTTCAAAGGGGTACAGAGAGCAGAGTAGTCCAGAACGAGCAGGGGTCAAAGCCAGGGAAATCCAAAGGTAAACTCAGGAGCAGGATACAGCAGGGGCACAGAGGGAGCACAGCATAGGTCAGCACACAGGGAAACAGGAACTATGCAGAGCGAGGAAGAAGTGGACAGACAGGGATTATAAAGGACGGTGCACCAATGGGAGAGAGGGGAGGAGCAGAGAGAGAAGTGGGAGACAACAGAGATAGGTCAGGGAGAAGAGAGGAGGAGACAGAAGGGGCAGTCAGGGGGGTGACCAGTAGGGATTGGGAGGAGTCAGTATCGTGGCAAGGAAGAGAAAAGGAGCGTGTGTGCGCACCCTCTGTAAGTTGAGGGTGCGCACCCACAGGCTGCGAGAGCGAGATGGCCCGCAGGGAGCAGGAGGAGGATGCAGAGGGCGGACAGAGTCTGGAGGAGGAGCATGTGCGAGCGCCCTGCGTGAGCGGAGGGGACGCGCGCACATGACGTGTCACCAGGCACTCAGAGCACCGCGCCGCGGGAACCACGCTGGAGGAAGGCAGAGGAGCGGACGGGGCCACCAGGGATGGCAAGGTATTGGCCGTGGGCATAGAGGGTGTCTGGGAGCAGGGAGCGTCATTGCCAGGGCTCGGGGACCACGCAGGTGCGCGAAGTCTGTGGGGCATGCGCTGAGGAAGTGGGAGAGAGGTAGAAGGAATGGGACAGGAGTGGGAAAGGGTATAAGGGTTAACAGGAGATGGGACAGGAGAGGAGCAGGAAGGGGAAGGAATCCCCTGGATCGTCACAGTATCCCCCCCTTGAGGATCGATCTCTGAGCGATCCAACTAGGGCTTGAGGGGAACTTCCGATGGAAGTGCAGAAGAAGTCTTGGGGCGTGAATATGGTGTGCTGGAACTCAAGAACGTTCCTCCGGACCGTAACCTTTCCAGTGAACCAGGAACTGTAGGCTATTCTTCGACCAGCGGGAATCAATAATAGATTGTATCTCATATTCTTGCTGGCCAAGTGTGGAGACAGGATTGGGTTTCCGAGAGGGGACAGGAAAATGAGGACTGGGTACGAAGGGCTTGAGAAGGGAAGCGTGAAAGACTGAGGGAATCTTCATGGTAGGAGGCAGTTCAAGGCGGTAAGCCACAGGATTAATCCTCTCCAAAAGTTTGAATGGGCCTAGGAATCTATGAGAAAATTTAGGTGATGGTGTTTTCAGCCTAATATTTTTTGAAGATAACCACACTTGTTCACCAGGTTTGAAGGAGGGCCCAGGTTGACGATGGCGGTCTGCTTTGGTCTTTTGTTTGGCCACCGCCGATTGTAAGGTCTTGAGAATCCTTTTCCAAGATTCTTGAAGATTGACAACATCAGAATCGGCCGCAGGAAAGCCCGAAGGAGAGGGCGAGAGAGGAAGGCTACTGGGATGGAAACCGAAGTTAATAAAGAATGGGGACTCCTGAGTAGACTCGTTTTTTAGAGAATTTAAGCGAATTCGGCCCATGGTATAAGATCCACCCAGTTGTCTTGTGAGTCCGATATGAAACATCTTAAATATTGTTCGAGGGTTTGATTCATCCTTTCTGTTTGACCATTGGTTTGAGGATGGTATCCTGAAGAAAACAAAAGAGAGATACCGAGTCTTTGGGAAAATGCCTGCCAAAACTTCGAAATGAACTGTGATCCACGGTCAGAGACAATAGAAATGGGAACGCCATGTAACCTGAAAATATCTTTGGTGAAGACATCAGCCAACGTGGCAGAGTGAGGAAGACCCTTTAGGGGAATAAAGTGTGCTTGTTTAGAGAACCTGTCTACTACGACCAGAATGGTGTTCATCCCTTTGGAAATGGGCAGCTCAACAATGAAATCCATTGAAATATGTTTCCAGGGTTGTTCCGGAATGGGAAGAGGTAAGAGAAGTCCAGAAGGTTTGTGATGGATTGTCTTACTCTGGGCACATACAGGACAGGTGGTGGTAAAGTCAAGAATGTCTTGGTTCATTTTAGGCAACCACAAAGTCTGTTTAATGAGGTCTGCTGTCCTTTTGAAGCCTGGATGACCGACTGCTCTGGAAGAATGACCCCAAAGTAAAACTTTATGGCGAAAGCGTGGAGCTGCGTAAAGGCGACCTTCTGGTACCCTGAACCTGCTGGAAGTATGGGCTTGAGCCTTGTTGATCTCGTCCAACACATCGAAGTTGTTCGCAGAAATTATACATTTGGCAGGAAGAATAGGCTCCGTGGTTTCGCTAGCATCGGTTTCGGTGGCGAAATGGCGAGAGAGAGCGTCCGCTTTTACATTTTTTGTACTAGGGATATATGAGATGGTGTAGTTAAAGCGAGAAAAGAAGAGTGACCATCGGGCCTGGTGGGTATCCCAACCGACGAGCCCCCTCAATATATAACAATTTTTTGTGGTCTGAGAATAGCAACTGGTTCTTTGGAACCCTCCAACAGGTGCCTCCATTCTTGAGGAGCCAGTTTTATGGCCAAAAGTTCACGATTACCCACATCATAATTCCTTTCGGCAGATGAAAATTTCCGTGAAAAAAAACCACAGGGGTGGAGTTTCTCTTGGGGAGAAGTCCTCTGGGACAGTACTGCGCCGGCTCCAATGTCCGAGGCATCGACCTCCAGCGTGAAGGGGAGGGAGGTATCCGGATGATGAAGGATGGGTGCAGAAACGAAAGCCTTCTTAAGAACCTCAAAGGCATGAATAGCCTCAGGAGACCAGGAAGCAATATCAGCGCCCTTCTTGGTCAAGGCAGTGATGAGAAGAGCAATAGAAGAATTTTTTTTTATGAATTTCCTGTAATAGTTGGCAAAGCCGAGAAAACGCTGCACAGCCTTGAGTGAATTAGGCAGCGGCAAATCGAGAACAGCTTTCAGTTTCTCTGGATCCATGGAGAAGCCTTGGCTGGAGATGATATAGTCTAAGAAGGCAGTAGAGGACTGGTGGAACAAACACTTCTCCATCTTGGCATATAAATGATTAGAACAGAGTGTAGAAAGCACTAATTTGGTGTGTTGAATGTGTTCCTCCAGATTTTTAGAAAAAATTAGAATGTCGTCTAAGTAGACTATAACAAATGTTCCCAATACATCGCGGAAGATGTCGTTCATGAACTCTTGAAAAATGGCAGGAGCGTTACATAAACCAAAGGGCATAACAAGATATTCATAATGTTCAGAGCGTGTGTTAAATGCAGTTTTCCACTCGTCCGCCTCCCTTATGCGAATGAGATTGTAGGCACCTCTTAAGTCGAGCTTTGAGAAGATAGAGGCCCCCTGGAGACGATCGAACAGTTCTGAGATAAGAGGAAGAGGGTAGCGATTCTTCACCGTGATTTTATTGAGTCCGCGGAAGTCAATGTACAGCCTAAGTGATCCATCCTTCTTCTTCACAAAGAAGCCACCCCCGGCAGGGGAGGTAGAGTTGCGGATGAACCCCTTCTCCAAATTCTCCTGAATATAGGACGTTGTGGCCTCAGTCTCCGGGACGGAGAGTGGATAAGACTTCGACTTCGGCAGGACGGTCCCTGGAATGATATCAATGGGACAATCATACGGACGATGTGGAGGAAGAATCTCCGCTTGTACCTTGTTGAAAACATCCAGGTATTCATGATACACGGTAGGAAGAGACAGTAGATTGGATGAGACAGAATCCAGGCCAGCCAGCACCGCAACAGGAGACTTCAGGGGAGCGGCATCTGCGGACGAAGGCCATTGGAGAGGCAGAGTGCCGGTCCAGTCGATATGCAGATTGTGGAGTTGAAGCCAAGGCAATCCTAAAATAATTTGTACAGTAGGAGATTGAAAAATATCGAAGATGATTACCTCCTTATGACCATCAGCCAGGGTCAACGTAAGAGGAATAGACTCCCAAATGATAAATGCCGGCTGGAGCGGTCGGCCGTCGATGGCCTCAAGGCCAATGGTGGTCTTCCTTCTGACCATGGGAATTTGGTTCTCCGATGCGAACTTCTGGTCCAGGAAATTACCACCCAATCCCGAGTCGATGAAAGCTTCAACCTTCAGGAAAAGGTTCGGACCCTCAAACGTAGCAGGAAGCATCAATTTCTTTGGGAGAGCTTCGAGAGGAGAGGGGCAAGGAAAGACAGTACCCAGTAGAAGCCCCTCTACCTTTACTGAGTGTGCCCGTTTTCCGGCTTCAGAGGACAGTTCTGGAGACGATGTTCTGGGGAGGCACAATAGAAGGAAAGCCTATTCAGGCGACGCCGCGCTCTTTCCGTGGCCCGAAGTTGCTGACTGCCGAGCTGCATCGGTTCCGGAGGCTCCAGTGCCAGGAACGGTGTTGTAAGCGACCTGTGAGAAACAACAGAAGGAGAGCGAGAACAGTGCCTTTCATGCCGCCGCTCCTGAGTACGCTGATCCATGCGTATGCTCAGGGTAATCAACTCCTCCAGGGAGGAAGGCCGGGCATGAGTCGCTAGGTCGTCTTTCAACGTATCCCTGAGTCCATGCCAGTACGCGGCAGCGAGTGCCTCATCATTCCATTGGACTTCAGCGGCCAGCGTGCGGAGCTCGATGGCGTATTTGGCAGCGGATCTTCGGGCCTGTGAAATGTGAAAAAGAGAGAAGAAGGCGGTATCACGCCGTGAAGGGGTATCAAAAACAAGTTGAAACTCGTGTCTGTTGAGGGAGTAATCTTGTGTTACTTCACTTTTGCGCTCCCACAGGGGGGAGGCCCAGGCGAGCGCATCTCCAGTAAGCAAGGCATAGACATAAGCAACTTTAGCATGGCCAGTGAGAAACAGGGAGGGGAACATCTCAAACTGCACCTCACATTGGTTTAAGAAACCGCGGCAGGTGAGTGGGTCCCCATCGTAGTGGGTCCCCATCGTAGTGGGTCCCCATCGAAGGAATCCGGGGCCCAGAATTGGCATAGGAGGTGGTCATTGATGGCGTAGGGGCCAAAAAACTCTCCTGAGGGGAGCAGTTAGCCAATTGTTGGGAGACAGTAGACAGCTGGTTACTGACAAACTGTTAGGCCTCTAAGGAAATACCGGTACCCATCTCAGGGAGGTCTGCGTTTGTTTGGCTCTGCATAATGTCACGCCTGTATGCCCGCAGACCTGACAAGACCCCAGTACTGAGGTGGGAAAGGTATTACACCACACACCCACAGCAGTGGGAGCAAGCCCGGAATGTGGTATAGCGTTGCTGGGCCTGTTGGAAAAGGTGGTTAGTAGTACTTGCAACGTCTTAGGAGTATGCGTAGGGATAGTCGTGTCCGTGTGCCAATCTTCAAGGGGTCCAGAGTGTAGAGTCGCCGGGGTACAAAGCCAGGTCCAAGGGTTCCAGAGAGCAGCGTGGTCGAGAGCGTAGCAAGGTTCAAAGGGGAACAGAGAGCAGAGTAGTCCAGAATGAGCAGGGGTCAAAGCCAGGGAAATTCAAAGGTAAACACAGGAGCAGGATACAGCAGGGACACAGAGGGAGTACAGCATAGGTCAGCACACAGGGAAACAGGAACTATGCAGAGTGAGGAAGAAGTGGACAGACAGGGATTATAAAGGACGGTGCACCAATGGGAGAGAGGGGAGGAGCAGAGAGAGAAGTGGGAGACAACAGAGATAGGTCAGGGAGAAGAGAGGAGGATGTAAAAGAACGCTAGATAGCGCTCTACTCCACCTCGAATAGTGATTTAAGTTAAATCAAATGGTCCATTTAGAAATACTATATCTAAGCAAAATGTGCAGTGAATAATATAAAATATACAGTGAATAACAAATAAGGCAAAAACAACTTATCACTTGGCCCCGACAAAAGACTGTTCCAAAAGTCTTGCAGATGCAGTATGGGTGAAGTTCCAGGGGAACTTTGGGCGAGTGCCCAAAAAGAAAGAACAGTGGATAGTGTGATACTGTAAAACCAATGTAAATAAATGTGTAAGAGCTTCCAAATTCCTACTCACAAACGCAGCAGGAAAATGAGCATGTAAATCAGATAGGAACTGTGATGCAGCCCGGTCCGGAGGTGTGGTATATAGATCAGCAATTCTCGGGAAAGCAGAAAACAACCATAGTGTAGATAGAAAATACAATTTATCCAATATAAAGACAAATGGAGGCTCACGGCTTTTGAAGGAATAACAGCATAAGAAAAAGGGTCTTTGCTACAGTGCAGCTCTTCTCGTTCAGTCTCCTTGCTACCAGCTTCCGTGAACGTCACTTCCGGAATGTGACGTCACGCTCGCGGGGACCGCAGACAGCAGAGATTCCCCTGATTCTTTCCTTCTCCAAGATGGCTGAGAAAGCCCGACTCTACGCGTTTCGACGTAATGACGTCTTCATCAGGAGCGAGACTGAACGAGAAGAGCTGCACCGTAATGTGTGAGGCCGCCGCCCAATGTGTGAGGCCGCCGCCCAATGTGTGAGGCCGCCGCCCAATGTGTGAGGCCGCCGCCCAATGTGTGAGGCCGCCGCCCAATGTGTGAGGTCGCCGCCCGATGTGTGAGGCCGCCGCCCAATGTGTGAGACTGAAGCCCAATGTGTGAGGCCACCGCCCAATGTGTGAGGCCGCCGCCCAATGTGTGAGGCCACCGCCCAATGTGTGAGACTGAAGCCCAATGTGTGAGACTGAAGCCCAATGTGTGAGGCCGCCGCCCAATGTGTGAGGCCGCCGCCCAATGTGTGAGGCCGCCGCCCAATGTGTGAGGCCGCCGCCCAATGTGTGAGGCCGCCGCCCAATGTGTGAGGCCGCCGCCCAATGTGTGAGGCCGCCGCCCAATGTGTGAGACTGAAGCCAAATGTGTGAGGCCGCCGCCCAATGTGTGAGGCCGCCGCCCAATGTCTGAGGCCGCCGCCCAATGTGTGAGACTGCCGCCCAATGTGTGAGGCCGCCGCCCAATGTGTGAGGCCGCCGCCCAATGTGTGAGGCCGCCGCCCAATGTGTGAGGCCGCCGCCCAATGTGTGAGGCTGAAGCCCAATGTGTGAGGCTGAAGCCCAATGTGTGAGACTGAAGCCCAATGTGTGAGGCCGCCGCCCATTGTGTGAGGCCGCCGCCCAATGTGTGAGGCCGCCGCCCAATGTGTGAGGCCGCCGCCCAATGTGTGAGGCCACCGCCCAATGTGTGAGGCCGCCGCCCAATGTGTGAGGCCGCCGCCCAATGTGTGAGGCCGCCGCCCAATGTGTGAGGCCACCGCCCAATGTGTGAGGCTCAAGCCCAATGTGTGAGGCCGCCGCCCAATGTGTGAGACTGAAGCCCAATGTGTGAGACTGAAGCCCAATGTGTGAGGCTGCCGCCCAATGTGTGAGGCCGCCGCCCAATGTGTGAGGCTGAAGCCCAATGTCTGAGGCTGAAGCCCAATGTGTGAGACTGAAGCCCAATGTGTGAGGCTGCCGCCCAATATGTGAGACCGCCGCCCAATGTGTGAGGCTGAAGCCCAATGTGTGAGGCCGCCGCCCAATGTGTGAGGCTGAAGCCCAATGTGTGAGGCTGCCGCCCAATGTGTGAGGCTGAAGCTCAATGTCTGAGGCTGAAGCCCAATGTGTGAGGCTGAAGCCCAATGTGTGAGGCTGCCGCCCAATGTGTGAGGCCGCCGCCCAATGTGTGAGGCCGCCGCCCATTGTGTGAGACTGAAG